>NC_136792.1:54021903-54621903 GCF_951216825.1 Electrona antarctica
ACATATTTTTAAGATGCACGTTTTTAGAACAATTACAACCTATTTTGCCGTCCTCTTCCGATACCATATAACAGCGACAGCCACAGATTGTTTTAAATGTTAGACGAGGCCAGTGAATAAGCAGTAAAACCGTGTGCTCTTATCTACAATGTCCAGTATTTTATCAAAGTCTAGTATCACCCCAAAAGCACCACCCCAAAAAACAATTAAATCTCTGTTGATCCCGGCGAGGGAAATTCACTCACTAAAGGCAGTATACTGCATATCTCCACCTTGCTGGTCAAATTATTTTAAAATCAAGTTAAATAAGTAAATAAAATAAACTGTCTGAATGTAGAACCCAATTACATTAATGCAATACATTTAAACCACACCAAAGGGTTAGGTCGGGAGTCGACGTCAAAACGTCAACCGTGTGGTTTACCTTAAAACGGTTTTGTCCCCAGGAGTCCATACCGGTGTGGTTTGGACTTAATAAGAGTCCTTCAATAATTTATGCTTCAATAAAAACATTATTTCCAGGGTTGTTAGTTTTAGGTTTTTTTTTTACCCAATAGGCGGTCCTCTAGTGCCACCTTTAGGCCAAACTACACCCCTGCACACAATATATATATTCTAGGCAGACTCCAGGATGAGATTTTGGTGACGACCTCCTCTATAGTGACAACCTTCAGTCAGCTTACAGCTGTGGGTGTATAAAGAAAATACCAGCATGCTCTCTATAGTGAGGCTTTTAGACTCTCGGTCTTGTTTTTGTTTATGAATGATTCCAATCCGTCCAGTCTTTTCATTTAACTGAACACATCATACAAATAATAACAATTGCGCATTGCGTTTCAAAGCACAACGTCCCCTTATTGAGCCAACAGGGAAGGTACTCTGTGAAAGTCTTGTGTATTTACTGTGAAGACTCTGACTCTTTATGTCCATGCTCTTTTTGTTCATTTTAAAAATCAATCATTACAGAGATGTGGTCATGTTTATACCACCATTACATATACTAGCAGATCATATTAAAAAATAGTCAAGTTCAATGTATGTACAAAAAACTATTCCTCATATTGAGTGCTATTCATGAAGATTGAGGGAATTATACAGCATATATATTTTTGGTGGAATTTCTTCTCGCAGTTGCGCTGTAAATTGTAATATTGACTCTCAATGTGAACAGGGAAGATGTACAGCAATATCAGAAATTATGAGAAATGCAATATCTTGGATTTTGAGCACAAGCTGCCGTACATGGCAAAACAGCTGGAGAAACTCACATCTTACCACAGTAATATAACGTCTCATAAGGACCAGTACAATATGCTACAATAATCTACTGAATTCTTTAAAGCAGTGATTCTATTTGTTTTCCTTCCTTAATATTAACAGGCTATCAGGCTAGACTGCCTCTGTTGAAAGTTACCTTTGAACAGCCAGCGCACCGATCGCTGAGTTGCTTGTCATGAAAATCCACTTTAAAACGTTGTAATCGCTTGTTGTGCCGATTGTGCCGACCACAACAACGGGCAGGACGGGGCAGCCGCGCGCTACTACGCAGCTCTCCCATTGTAAACAATGGGGACTCAATTTCCCATAATCCTTTGCACGCAGGAGCGACAGACCTTTTTTGCGATGACGTCGTCAAAACGTGTCTCATATCCCATTCTGTCCGGTGGATTGCCCGTATGACTTAAAACGGATTAAAAAACGTGGATTAAACAACGAAAACATAACTCGGGCAACTCGCGAATTGCAGGGAAAGTGTTCTACAATTAATGAACTCGGGCAAGTCGTGAACAGAAGTCAAAGTGTTAAGGACCTCCAGTTTGGTTCCCAAACGTTTCAGGTTGAGAAGTGAAGATTTGCTATTTTCACTATTTGTCATACAGAAGTATACCATAAGTGTGTGTGTGCATACATGCAGTCTCTGCTTTTGTCAGACGTGAGAAGATAAAAAAGGTTGGGAAACACTGTCTTTCAACAGCAAACAATTTATTGTTGAATCGTTACAAGCAGCAAAACCAACTAGGCTGAATTAATCACTGCTGCTGTAGAATGAAAAAATGCAGCCCTTTGGCTCCAAAATGAATGTTTTACTCTGTAATTTAATGTGAGTGTGTGTGTGCGTGTGCGTGTGCGTGTGCGTGTGCGTGTGCGTGTGCGCGTGCGCGTGCGTGCGTGCGTGCGTGCGCGCGCGTGCGTGCGTGTGTGTGTGTGTGTGTGTGTGCGTGGGTGGGTGTGTGCGTGCGTCAGTTCTTTTTGAAATCTAATGTGATGGTGATGATTATTTAATTACGGTATGTATTGCGGGGGTTTGTAAATGTGTGTGTGTGTGTGTGTACTGTACATTTGCAAGGACATGATTGAAGATTTATAATAGGGTTGTTATTTTTTAAAGTTATAGTTATTGGACTTAAACGATTCCTTTCCACGCGAATACAGACATACGCTGCCTGAAATCCATCGCCTATAGCCTAGTAGTTATACCAAAACATGGATAATCATATCCTAAAAAGCAGTTATGACTTTTCATTTCATAAGACACATTGTGCCTTGGACTTTCATGCTTTATACTACTTTAATCCATAATGTGCCTTAACCTTCGTAGATTAGCCTAATAGTCTGTATTGAGTTTGGGACAGGTTTTATAGCTTGTATCATGACATGGACCTTTTGGAATGAAGCTGCACTGCACAGCAGACTTTGGTGATGTGTGTCTTGTTACTGGATTCATGTGAAGGAAATATTAAAGAGGGAGATATTAAAATGTGATTTTACTTTGTTGTCGCTGCTTTAATTTCACTTCAAATCAAGGGAAAGATCAAGTATATTAAGTAAAACAAGTGGATGATGTCTAAAAAGAAGACCACTTATTGTAAACAAGAAAGGCATCTGTTCCTGAGTGAGTAGCAGTGCTGGGAGAGCCTAAAATCGCCTATGGTGGTGGACGAAGTAATAGTATCAATACTGAAATGTACCGTAGAGTAGAAGTAAAAGTATTTAAAGTATTGAAATTGAAAATACTGAAGAAAGTAAAAAAATATATATATATATATATATACCTTGTAGGCCTACATTTTCTCAACTGTACTTAATTAGGCTACTTTACACCACCACCACCAGTGAGTAGAGCGGTATGGTAATCAAACGGTCAAGGATCGTGCGATCCATGCAATGTGACACTATCTACATTCTATTTTCAAATAGCATAAGTAGCTAAATAGCAGGTTAAGGTGCATTTGGTAATAATGAAAAACATGCATCTGCAAAGTAACTTATTGTGACTAAAGTTCTCAAATAATTGCAGTGGAGTACAGTATTTGCTCCTGAGATGTAGTGGAGAAGTAGAAGTATAGTAAAAAGTACTGAAAACACGAAATGCAGGTAGTTTCTACCACTACACACACCTTGAGTACATGGCTCCCTCTGGTGGACATTTATGTGTACTCTCATTCATCTGTCCTTTGCTGATCTTCTGTCCACTTAAAGGCCAATATAATAAGCGTGGCTGTGGCTCAGGAGGTAGAGCAGGTCGTCCAATGATCCATGGGTCGGCGGTTCGAATCCCGGCTCCTCCTGTCTACATGTCGAAGTGTCCTTGGGCAAGACACTGAACCCCAAATTGCTCCCGATGTGCTGGTTGGTGCCTTGCATGGCTTCCGCTGCCGTCGGTGTATGAATGTGTGTGTGAATGGGTGAATGTAATGCACAATCTATGTAAAGCGCCTTGGATAAAGGCGCTATATAAATGCACCATTTACCATTTTAATAAATTTCATTATTTAAGTAGCCTGTGACATGTCAAACTAGGGGTTTTTCATGATTCTAAATCCATTGCAAGCATTCGTTTTGCCTCGCCTAAGGAGTGTTTTTCATGCAAAACTAATGCTTGCAATGGACAGTCACTCTGTCCCATTGTGTCTCTTGCATGAATGCAATGGCTAGCCTAGACCCCACCCACGGCACCCCAGCCTATGTCAACATCTGTCCCTGTCATCTCCCCACTATCAGTGGGGAGTCACATGCATGTGGAAATGTTTCCCTAGAAAGCACAAAGACCCCTTTTCCACCGGTTGGTTCCCAATGGGAACCGGTTCAGTTCTTTTTGGTTTTTAGTCCATGAGCCAGAGCTCCAAAATTGGTGGGAAAACTATATCCAATATTATATCCATATCATGATATTAGACTGGAAATTGTCGGTGATTTGGGATATTGAACTATTGTGATATATATGGCATAAACGTGTTCTATAAAATATAAATATCGGATCGGGAAAAATCGATATCGGCAGATGCTCAAAATCAAATCATCGGAATCGGATCGGGAGCAAAAAAAACGTGATCGGGACATCCCTATTGATGACTATTTCTATGTATGTGATGCGTTACAAAGGCTTTCACTTAGAGCTCCATATATGGGGATAACCTATAGTTCCATATATGGAGACAACGGCGATATCCAGCGTTGACATCAGATTAATGTAGAAACCCCAAAGATGGATATACACAATCATCGTGACACTAGCCTTGCACATTTAATATAAAATTATAAAATTAAGATTAAGCATTAAGCAACGCACACGGTATCTCGAACGATCCCAAATCCTCAGAATCTACAGCACCCAAGCAAGACCCAGGATACAGGACACAGCACATATAGGACAAGACTCAAGACACAACACTCAAGACACAAGATCCAAGATCAAGAACACGTCAACACATACAAACCAAGGTGTCTGGCTTTACAACCCAGATACCTTGCATATAGCTTTATACCAAGACCACCATTCCAATTAGCTCCGTTAAACATCCCGGTTTAAGTTCGGATCGGACACCACTGCAGCGGGTCCTATAGCCTAGACAACCAGCACTAGTTATTACACTAGAGCTATTTTATATGACGTATTACCATATGTTGTTCTTATACTGTAAATCGTTCTGGATTAAGACTAGCGTGTGCTAATTGCATAAACTGTAAATTGTCATAGTCCAGGTCTGTCAGGACTACTTTGGGGTGTCGTCTCAAACTGCTTGCTGTTAGAGTGAAGCCATGATCCTGCTATCGTCCGCTGATGGCCTTCCTGAGTGCATGATCCAGGACTATGATGAAGAGGAAGGTGGGCTAGGATGTCCCTTGCAGTGCCCCAGCCCGGATGTCAAACTCCACTGTTGCCATTTGGGGTCACGACCTTGGCCCTTGTTCCTGCATACATGGTGTCCATCGCCCGGAGTAAGTTGGGAGGGACACCGGAGGATCTTCACCATCATGCCTCTGTGCCATTTGATGGAGTCCAAATGCCTCTTTTGAAGTCGATGAAGCAGAGTACAGCAGTCAAGTTATCCTGGCAGAGGCAAGGAAGCAACCAGGTGCTCAGGAGGTGTGCAGGTATAAAAATAAAAATAAATAGTAAAAAGGTGCTCCTGGGATCAATCGGGATAACACATCGATATAGAACAAAGCGGAGATCCGGGCACACTTAATGTTAAAAGGAGGAAAACTTTATTGAACCGACATGTTTCGACCTATACGGTCTTCATCAGTCAAGTTATCCTGTTTCACCTCCTTGATCATTCTGCTTAGTGCGCCAATATCTGTGCTCTCTCTCCATAAATATCTACAAGGCCACAACACATTGTCAAATCGTAAGCTTGTGGATCTGCTTTTTTCAGAGAGTGTTCATCCCAGAATAGGGAGGCTGCCTGGGGTTCAATTGGTTACATGCCATTTGTCTGAAAGATCTATATTTACTGAGACTAATACATTATCATAAAATGACAAATTGGTGTGTATGTGAAAACACATGCATGCATTTACTGTGAATTAACAATGAATAATATGTTGGCACCTTTTCACATAAAGTTACATTGTTATACTCTTCATGTCACATCATTGTAGACAGGGAAACTGGACATCAGGATTAAAGGCATTCAACTTACGCTATTGACAGTCTTGCCAAATAAACACACGATAAGATCAGCTAACTTGCCAAGGCATTGAACCATGTGACATTTAATTGGTGTTATTGCAATGTTTCAACCTTGTATTATTTAAATTGCCTCTAAGGCCTGTGTTAATTAAATAACATCATCGTGTGTGTGTGTGTGTGTGTGTGTGTGTGTGTGTGTGTGTGTGTGTGTGTGTGTGTGTGTGTGTGTGTGTGTGTGTGTGCGTGTGCGTGCGTGCGTGCGTGCGTGTGTGCCTGCGTGCCTGCCTGCCTGTGTGCCTGCCTGTGTGCCTGCCTGTGTGCCTACCGGCCTGCGTGCATGACACCACTCAACTAAGGCACTGTCATTTGGGAGTTGGGACACAACTGGTGAGTTGAAGATGCCTTGGGCCTTTCTCTTGTTTTTCCCTCACAATTCAGTGGTAATCAGGAGTGGCCACCTGATAAGTGGGGAGAACTGACCACTGCTCTGATTAACAACTTCAGAGCTGAACAGTTTTTACGGTGCCCAAATTTTCCAGGTGCCACTGACCGCCAACCTGCCACTGACCGCCAACCTGCCTCTCTCTCTAAGTCGTCCTCAGACGAGCCCTCCATTGTTGCTTCCAGTCATCCCGGTTCTCCATACATCTGGCCAGCTCGTTGGTGCTTTGCGGTGCTCCTTGGTGCTCCTGCGTCGTTCTTTAGTACATCCACATGTTAATTTGGGACATCGTCGTGACCGGTGCCTGTGTGTTGGTTCCCACAGCACTAGTTTGCTGGCTGGCAGCTCTTGGTGTCTTTGGCAATTTCCTGCTAGTCTCATTCTCCTGGCTGCTAGTTTCTGGCTCACCCTTGGCATTCGATTCTTGTTGGTAACATGTGTGCTCTTACTGATGTTAAGTACTGCATGCAGCATTCTGGTGTAGCACCCGTCTAGAGACTTCTGCAGAGTTGGCTTCAGGCTTCAGGGTCCAGCACTCACTGCCGTATAGGAGAACAGACTCTCTCTTGCATAGAAGAAGCTGAGTTTGGTTTGACACTGACCACCAACCTGCCACTGACCACCAACCTGCCACTGACCACCACTGACCACCAACCTGACACTGACCACCAACCTGCCACTGACCACCACTGACCACCAACCTGACACTGACTAAGGCGACATGTTCCATCCATCCATCCATCTTCAACTGCTTATCCGTAGTCGGGTCGCGGAGGCAACAGCTCCACCAGAGTGCTCCAGACTTCCCTCTCCAGAGCAACATTAGTGACTTCCTCCTGGGGGATTCCGAGACGTTCCAAGGTCAGTGAGTCGATGTGTTTCCTCCAACTGCGCCTTGGTCTGCCCCGGGGTCTCCTCCCAGTGGGACGTGCATCGGGGACCTCCCTAGGGAGGCGCCCAAGAGGCATCCTAACCAGATGCCCGAACCACCTCAGCTGGCTCCTTTCCAGGCGAAGGAGTAGCGGTTCTACTCCGAGTCTCTCTCGTGTGACTGAACTTCTCACCCTATCTCTAAGGGAGATGCCAGCCACCCGTCGAAGAAAACTCATTTCGGCCACTTGTATTCACAACCTTATTCTTTCGGTCATGACCCACACTTCATGACCATAGGTGAGAGTAGGAACGAAGATTGCTCGATAGACGGATAGCTTTGCCTTCTGGCTCAACTCTCTTTTCGTCACAACAGTGCGGTACAGCGACTGCAATACCGCCCCTGCCGCTTCGATTCTCCGGCTGATCTCCTTCTCCGTCCTCCCCTCACTCGTGAACAAGACCCCGAGATACTAGAACTCCTTCACCTGGGGTAATGCCTCATTCCCTACCCGGACTGCACAATCCACCGGTTTCCTGCTGAGAACTATGGCCTCAGATTTAGAGACGCTGATCCTCATCCCAGCTGCCGTGCACTCGGCTGCGAACCGGTCCAGTGAGAGCTGAAGGTCTTGGACCGATGGTGCCATCAGGACCACATCATCTGCAAAAAGCAGTGATGCAACCCTTAGGTCACCGCGCCGAATACCCTCTCCGCCACGACTTCGCCTCGAGATCCTGTCCATGAAAATCACAAACAGGACATGTTGGCGACATGTTGCGAACTGATTTGCAAGTTTATTGCAGATCTCATTGTCTCTCGTAACGTACAAAAGTATTGGCATCAAAATGTACTCGCAATCGGCTATTTTCAAATGGCCGAAATGTATATAAAGTGGTTAATGTATGTTTTGTAATAATAATCAAAATCTACAAAGTAACTAAAGTTTCCAAATAAATGTAGAGGAGTAAAAGTACAGTACTTCAGTAAATCTACTTTGTTACTTTCCACCACTGATACCTATAACTGTGACTACATTTGACTGAGGGACTGCCATTGGATTTTTTTTGAATTTTTGTTTTTTCACGTCATATGAAAGCAGGGAATCATAGCTTCAAATTGACATATTGGTCGACCAACCAGTTTTGGAGATATGGCTTATAGAGTGATGTCTTGCAGAAAACAGCGAGTTGAGAAAACAGGCTTGAAAGGTTCACTTCTGTGGCCTCTAACATTACACCTAGCTACATGTTTGGGCATTTATTTCATATTTACATGTTGATTTCAGCTCATTTATTATACAGACATGCTCTAGTATATGAAGAGTCTGCCTGTGCTATAAACTCATTTTGGGGGGGAAAAAAAATAAGTTTTTCTCCTCTGGTGAAAAACTGGAATTTGCGCGATGGCAGTCTCTCAGTCAAATCTGGTCACGTATGTTAAGCCCTGCCTCTGTGTGTGCCTAGGCCCAGATCGGTGTTGTGAAAGATTACATAATGTCGTACGTATATCTGGCACAGGGGACGGCACTGCACTGTGTATAAAACCTAACAACTGGACAATGGATGGAGAAGGTGGGGGGTGGGGGGTTGTTAGACAGAGGAGGACAGTCATGAGGGCTTCTTTAGACATACAACTGTTTCCATACTTGATGATGTTCTCTTCCTTCTCTCCTTTGTCTTCATCCTCTTCCTCTTCTTGTGAGTTACAGGCACCGTTTAATCCCGGCAGAATGTACAAGGCTGGGGATGTGATTCTGGGTGGTTTGTTTCCATTCCACCTGGCCTCTGTGTTCCCCGAGCTGACGTTCACACAGTCCAAGGAACAGAAGCCCTCCTGCAGTCGGTGGGTATCACGGATAGCCAGCAAGACAACACCAACCTTGTTTTAATAAAAACATGATTAGTTGATGTGTATATTTCTACAAAGATATATGTTGGGTGGAAACCTTCTCAGAACATGTGTTTGGATGGATCTAGGGTATAGTTATTATTTAGTCACAAGCACTTTCACTTAAATGTTTTCTTCAAAAAATAGCACAACATTTTTACTGTAGTATGACAAAGTAAGTAATTTATTAAACAAAAACAGAACGTTTAAATATGGAGATACAAGGTTTCTGCCCGACAGCGATGACATTCAAGGCTACAGTGTAATTGTGTGTGTTAGTTTTTCCATTCCAGCGTTCAGAATGGCACAGATCATGGCTTTCGCCATCAGTGAGATCAACAGAGACCCCAGCCTGCTCCCCAATGTGACTCTGGGATACCGTTGCTATGACACCTGTTTAACGCTTGGAGTTGCAGTCCCTGCAGCGTTGTCACTGATCAGTGGGAGAGAGCAGCAGTTTACACTGGATCAGAGCTGTGTTGGGTCTCCTCCGGTACTTGGAATTGTGGGTCCTAGTAGCTCAAAAAGTTCAATTACCCTCTCTAGAATATTAGGTGTATACAGAGTGCCCATGGTAAGTTTCCAATCCCCTTTCACCATAGCCTATTTTATTTAATTTTGCTTACTTGGCTATTTGCAAATCTATAATATGATAAATATTACTTTTGGTCTTTTTTGCCGTTTGAAAGACATAATCGTTGCTGTCGAGAAGAAACCTTGTGTCTCCGTATTTCAACTTGTAATGCTTTTTCAATGCCCTATTTCTTCATTATGCTAGTGTTAGACAAAAGTATCAAACACAGCCGATCAACAAGGTCACACTAGGTGGGTTTCCATCAAAACATTTCGAAAATAGGAAGCGAATAAGTAAGTAATTCGAAAAAAGAAAAGCGTATTTTTCTTGTTTCCATCCACTGACAAAATGCGCTTCTTTGGAGATATTAAATAAGCAGTAGGCCTAGATGGTGCTATTTTGCCAGTCAAGTGAGACGCGCAGAGAGGCGCATATTATCTCACATTTATTTTACCGTTTGATGTCTGAAATCTGATAGCATCTGCATCACACACTACAGGATAATCTTACACGATTATTTGATCATGTCACACACACACACACACACACACACACACACTTTGATTTGTTCTTCACCACGGTGCATTTGACGTTCTTTTAGGCTATTCAAGTTGGTCTGCATGAAGTCTGCTGTCCAGATTGGCCACTGGGACAGGCTGTCTTTCAAACAGGCTGTCTGTTAAATAAATAGGCGTGTGTTTTTGTCTAGACAGGGGCTGGTATAGTTTCGTTTTCAAAGTACAGGGACGATCGGGACCCCTGCCCTGCGACTTGACAGTACATTTCCATTTTGACTAGTCTCCTCTCGTCCGTTTCGTTCCGAGCTGTTTAGGAGAAATATCACCGATCTAACTTCATGATCAACGGCGAACGCCCTCACCGGGGAGAGCAAAAGAGCCTCAGCCTGCAAACAGAGGCTTCGAGACTCGAGTGTGTAAATTTAATAATTTATGTATCCACATCCCACCCACCCTCCCGTTCGATCACTCCACAAGTCCACTATACTCACCATCGCGTGTGTTTTTTTCTTTTCCAACTGTTAAAAGCGATATAATGCGAGTTCAATGCTTTCTAATTAGAAATATTTTCCGCAAGTGTTTCCATAACCCATTTGCGCATTTCACTTTTTCGATATAGCCCCAAATCCGCCACCTTCTAGCGAAAAAGTGTTTTTGCGAAAAATGCAGATTTATTTATTTTTATTTTGAGGTGTTTCCATCCAGGAGATTTTGCGAAAGAACCTTAATGCGCAAAAAAAAGGCTTTATGGAAACGCACCTAGTGTGACATGTTCTGAGCTTGTAGTCTGCAATTTTTCTTTCTTGTTATGTCTTTTTTTCCCCCTTTGTTTTAAGTGAAAGTGGTAAGTAACTGCCCTTGGCCTGTGTTTTACATGTCTTATTGGTTCATGGTCAATCACCTCTGTACAATTAGAGCCTGTCCTTAAAGACGAGGCAGGTAAACTAAACAGACCTACAGATGTGCCATTCCAACTCTTCACCCTTTACTGATCTTTTCTTGAAGGTTTCTGAAAATGCATGTTTTCCCTGCAGGTTTAATTCCTTGACAATCTACTGAACTTTTCTGTTCCTGACAATGCACTGATCAATCTACTGAACTGTTCTGTTTCTGACAATGCACTGATCAATCTACTGAACTGTGCTGTTTCTGACAATGCACTGCATTCTACTGAATTGCCAATGGCAGGACATGTAAAGTTCTCAAACAGCACATCCGAATCTCTCTGGCCAGCGTCTAATCCTCTCCACAGTATTAGAAAGAATCATGTTTGTACATCTGGACATGTTTGTCTTTACTGCAGATAACCAGTTCAGATTAAAAAAGAAACCCGGCACAGTGTTGTGCATTTTTGCAATTAAGGAGCTAAATTGAAACTTATTGACCTTTTGACAAAGGATAAACCAAACTGTTTCGGAAGCTGCTTGTGGCATATCTAAGCACATTGTGCATATACATGGATGATCTATCTAGTAAATTAAATGCGTGCAATACAGTCTTATAGGTAGCCTCGGAAACCCAGACGTTTTTTTTTTCCAGGGAAAAAAAAAAAGTCTGAGTCCACTTCAATTCGGCATAGAGTAGCACAAACATCTCTCACTCTCTGCTGATTTCTGATCGTCTGCACCTTTGTTAAATTGACGCACACACGCACACATGTACACACACACACTCCTCTCTCTCTCTGTCGCTCTAAGTAATTAGTCTCATGTCCAGCAGCTGCGCATAGTTTCTCCCGGCGGATCCTGCCAGGAGCTGCCTATGCCATAAAAAGCATAGGTGAGTTCCAGGCTATCTTATAGGTAACTATCATTAATCACCTTATGTACGCTTATGACCTGGTCATTCTGAATCCACACAGTGGAGGGTTAAAAGCAGCTATTGAAAGTGTCATCAAATTATGGCCATGCTCAGTGACGAGAATGCTTGCCATGCTTGTTTCCCTGCCCACATCCCTGTTTTTGAGTGAAGCAACCACTCCCTTACCAGCTATGTGTGTGGGTGGCTGGGTGCGTCTGAGCACGAAAACAGCATGGTTGTTTTTCACCACCTGTGCGCAACCTAACACACACACAAACACACACGCACATATTAACTGTATGGTGATTTCGGGTGTGCCAGTACAGTACAGTACAGTAGAGGGTACAGTAGAGGGACCCACACACGGTAACTCTGTCATTTCTCACCCGTTTCGGACGCGGGGTGGCTCGCCGGAATCGGGCCGGCACCCTGGGTGCGTTCCTGTGGGTCAGTACAGTGACAGTACAGTACAGTAGAGGGACCCCCACACGGTAACTGTCATTTCTCAACCGTTTCGGACGCGGGGTGGCTCGCCGGAATCGGGCCGGCACCCTGGGTGTGTTCCTGTGCGTCTGGAGCTTCTGCCCCCCACCCCCACACGGAGTTGCACCACTCACTTCACACGGGTGTGATTTTTCTTCTACAGGCAGGTGTTCGGGTGAATTTCACCGTGTTTAGTGATAGTGTGATAGAGAAAAATCCCAATACACCAATGGACATTTTTATTTTTTTATTCACTGGACCATTCTCACTTAGGAATGGGCGGACCAAAGGAGAAGTTCCCAACTTCATTTCTCTTTTTTTTTTAGGAATATTTAAAAACGAATTTAAAATATTGCACGTTTTTCACAGATTTTGCCCCCCCATGATAGGCCCGCCCCATGAAATCTATTTTTTTTTTTGTGAAAAGTCATGATGACATAAGAAGAGTAGCTCAAGTTGCCATACATGTATTGCTGTACTTCAATATATTTTGGTGAGAAATATTTTGTTATTATCATTGGGTAAAATATACCTGTGTTAGGGCAAGTGATGATGAAAAGGTGGGTTTTCAGACCACGGCGGAAGATTGGGAGTGAGGCTGCAGTTCTGATTGTAATGGGAAGTGCTTACATAGTTTTGGAGCCAGAAGAGTTTGGGATGTGTGGAGCGTTGTTGTCCCGGCGTTTTTAGTGAAGGTACTTCCAGCTTCCCTGCGTTGGCTGATCTGAGCGCTCGGGAGGGTTTGTAGGGTTCGATCAGACTTGCAAGATATGGGGGTGCCATACCTTTGGTTGCTTTGAATGCCAGCATCAGAGTTTTGTACTCTGTGCGGGCAGCAGCCGGGAGCCAATGGAGGGAGCGGAGAAGAGGGGAGACGTGTGAGAATTTTGGCTGGTTGAAGACCAAAATGAGGCTTCATTCACAAAATGTGAAGAGAACATGTAATGAACAGATTATCACAGGTGATAAAGTAAGTGGTTAATACTAAGTTGACATCAGGCCATACAACTTTTTACAATACAATAACTAAAATCTTGTTCAAAACTTGTGAAAATAACTAATATTATATTGTCATTGTTGGCCGCAGATACATTAAGCAGGGGCCGCGGGTTGAGTAGCACTGACGTGAGGGTACCAGACGCACTGTTGAATACCTATGATCTAGTACATATTACAGAATAGATATTTTGTATTTGTTTTTATTCTGTTTTTCCAGATAAGTTACTATGCTGGTTGTTCCTGTCTGAGCGACCGGACTCAGTTCCCGTCCTTCTTCAGAACAATGCCAAGTTTTGTCTTCCAGGTGAACTTCTATAACAATTGATGTGTTGGTATCTAATAGTTCATGTTTCACAAACTGGAATACTCGAACCCATGGGGTGGGCAACTTTGATGTAGGAGAGGGCCACTATATTTCTACACTCACTCCAGAGGGCCACTATATTTCTACACTCACTCCAGAGGGCCACTGTATTTCCACACTGACTCCAGAGTCCAGAGGGCCACATTGCGTATACCATTGGGTAGAAATATCTTATCTCCATTCTAGCTCAACACATGACACGTTTTGAGTTTGTGATCTTCTATTTTAGCTATTTAACAGACTCCTGAATTATTATTTGCTATTTTTGCTAAGATTAATTGGAATCCTGAAAAGTAGGCCTAACATTTTTATTTAATTTCAAATGCATTTATTTATACTTAACTTAAATTAAACATACTTAAATTCAAATACATTGGACATAAAAAGACAATTGAAATTGTAATTATGCTACTAATATTGACCATAGATATAATTAAAGCGGGTCATGTTTGTCTGTTTGGAATTGTAACAGCTGAAATCAATAATATAACAGTATTCATAAGTGAACACGGGGGCCGCATGTGGCCCCTGGGACGCCATTTGCCCATGTACTGTATGATCTAACCAAAGTACATTTCCGTCCATTCTTCGTCCACTCAGGTGCGAGCTATGCTCCAGACTATGAGGTGGTTCGAGTGGACGTGGGTAGGACTGTTGTTCAGTGATGGTGATGCTGGCCGTGACGCCGCCCGATTGTTCCAGTCTGGCCTGGACCAGTCTGGGCTGGGTTGTGTGGCTTATTCAGAGGCTCTGCCCTTCCACAATGACCTGGATAAACTCCAGAGGATTGTCACTGTGATGAAGACGTCCACAGCTCGCGTGGTCATTGTGTTTGGATACGGGCCCTATATTTATAATGTCTTGGATGAGGTTTGTGTTATGATACAGCATCTGTGGAGGATGTTAATTTAGGGATTCGTAATTGGAAGAATCTAAAATGAGAATGTATTGAAAGAAAGACATGCCTTTCATTTCTTTCGAAACGATGAACAGGTGGTTAAGCAGAATGTGACAGGTCTGCTATGGATCTTACCTGCCACTTCAGCTTGGTGGGGAGACGGTTATCTCCAGGCTCCTCACTACCTGCCATACCTCAGAGGCACCCTGGGTTTTGCCATCCGTCGTGGAGAGATGCCAGGTCTCAAGGACTTTTTGTTAAAAATACGTCCTGACAATGACCATGAGGATAACATAGTAAGTATTTTTGTTCCATTTGATTGGATATTTATTTAATTGTGTGTCTTTAAATGTCTCAATGAATTGAATACACAGGACCACAATGGACACAAGCCCTTGGGAATTTTTTTGCACCATTGTATAATTGTACCACTGTAGTATTTGCAAACTGTGAATAATAAATACATTCATCAATTAATTGTATTTACCGGTATACTTATGAGCTAATTGTGTTCTTTCAGGTGAGGCAGTTTTGGGAACACACATTTCGGTGTAAATTTTCACCCCTTCCACCAGAGTGGGTGGACGCTGGTGGAAGGGTGTGTAGTGGACAAGAGGACCTGGGAACGGCAGAAACGACCCTGTTGGATGTGTCTGATCTCAGGGCACAGTATAATATATACAAGGCTGTGTATGCTCTGGCCCACGCCCTCCATGACATGTTGCAGTGTGTGCCAGGAAGAGGGCCTTTCCCTGGGCACAGCTGTGCCAGTTTGCAGACAATACAGCCATGGCAGGTGGGATATTAATTCAGTTAACCTGTAGGATTATTTTCATTTGTTTATTTGCACATTTAAAAACACCACATTTGAAACAACAACATATTATTGGGTTGTGCAGGTGAGACTTAGAAAGCCCTGTGGGGTTTATATAAGTCTATATAAATTTTATAAATTAATCTCACCTTAACACCTTGCTTGCCCGGACCTATTTAATCCATGTGCCCATCATTTATAGCGCCCGGACCACTTTTACCGGCGCACCGGAAGTTGTTGTGCATGTCTGTGTAGCAGCTAACAATAGCCACACCACTCTAGAGTCGATCGACAACAACGGGAGGTAAGAATAAATCTATCGCGACTAGCGACTGGACCGCGGAAGGCCGTCAAACACAGGATCTTTTTTCAGAATTAGACGGGATGATTTAGATCGGGAGTTATGATCTTTTTAAGATTTTCGTTTTCGTCAGCTAAACAGGCAGGGAACATTTTCGAGGACGTGTCACTGTTTGTCACGTCATCGGATTGGGCAACAAGCGTTGCCTATAGGCTGTGGAGCGAAGCGATCGGTTTTGATATCATTAATCTCCGTCCTATTTATCAATCTCCGGCTTGGGCACTTGACCATGACCTTGAACTTGACGGAGATCTCCGCCCTGGGCCTCCATGGTTAAAAAAGAATCATAAAAATAAAATGTGAATTATTTGGCAACATTAGTAATATAACAATTATGGATTGTTGGTGCAATGGATGCACAGTATAAATGAAAAAAATACATATTAGTAGTGTGTAGGTGTCACAGTGTGAATCAAGAGGGTTAGGACCCAAACGCAGGACAAAGGCAGAGAGGCAGAGCAGTCGAAATTGCAGGCTGTTTATTCACCAAAATCCATACACGAGGAGAACACAAGGAGTAACAAGAACACTGGGAGTCAAGGTACTAGGAGTTCACTAGGAGCATAACACTAGTGACGTACAACAATGATCTGACAAAGAACTGAAAAAACAGGAGAGTATAAATCAAGGCCCCAGTGAGGCTCTCCAACATTGAGGCGCTCGGCCCTAGTGGTAAGAGGGACTGCAGGCGGACCCATGGATTCATGACAGGGAAACCCTGTGCAGCTGGGCTTTAACATTGAGCGCTCGGTTGCACTTCCGCATTTGACCACCAACATTTGGTGGTCAAATGCGGAAGTAGACGGTTCTTCCCGGTGTTTCAAAACGCAACTGAGCAACTTCCACTGACATGAATAGCGGGGGGCGGGGCTATCGCACTGGTTCAGTCTCTATCCTTCTGTATAGAGTGTCGCAGTCCCGCCCCCTCGAGAGACCCGGAAAATAAATCCCTGTTAATTTTCCTCAGACTTTTCAGAAAGTATTTATTTAAAGACGTTTACGCCGCGGACAAAGCCAACTCTTGTCGTGACAAATCATGACAATAAACACAATGTTTTGGGCCAAAAAAATAATTAGAAAGTAGAAAAAAACGGCAGGTTACAATACTTTTTTTGTTGTTTTTCTTCTTTGTAATTATCTGTTTGGTCCAAAATATTGTGTTTGTCATGATTTGTCACGACTCGAGTTGGCTTCGTACGACGCTTAAAAGGTCTTTAAAAAAATACTTTTTGAAATGTCTATGGGAAAAATGCATTGGGATTCATTTCCTGGGCCTGGCGTTGTCATGAAAGGGGGCGGGACTGCGACGCTCTATACTCTATGGTATAAATACACAGGGAAAACAGGGCACAGGTGAACATAACTAATAATCAACACTGGGATAGGCTGGGGAACTAACAGGACAAGGTGGAAACACTAGGCTAATCATGGTGAGACAACACAGGCAACAAAAGCAACAGAGGAAACCAAGAGACAAAACATACTACAAAATAAGAGTACACAAGTGCAAAGGAAACTCCAAGTTGAACTAAGAACTAAGTAAGGTAAAGCACTAACTAAATACAGAACGTGTCACGGAACGTGTCAATGTGACAGTAGGTGTAAGAGTGGAAGACATTGAATTGCTAGATTTGATCATCAAATGGATTCTAAGCTTAACAGGATTTATTGAATAAGACTTTGACGAGATCACAGTATATTTTTCAAATGTAGAATAATAAGGAAAACTATTATGAAATTATTCCTCATAGAATAATATTAAGGGCAATGTAAATATGCCATTGGAAAACTAGAACAGTTGACAAAACCGGATGCCAGCTCAGTTTTGTGTAGACATGCCCTCATCTCTGGTCCTACATTGCAGAAGCAGCGAGTGCATAATCCGGCAACGGCATGAGTCTGCCGGAGGGGGGGAGGACCGGCAGCTGCCGGAGTAGGTGGATTGATTATGACAGCTCCGTTCCGCTGCTCTGTCGGTCCGTTCAGCAGCCGCGGTCCAGCCGCCGCAACTGCCGGTAACTAGGGGTGTCAGGCACCAGAAAGGATAGGACTCAAAAGCAGGCAGCAAAAACCTTTAACGGGTTTTATTATAAAGTCAAGGGAAAAGGCAGAGGCGTCGTAGGTAGGGAAAGCGTGGGTCAGGGTTCCGGGAAGGCTGTCTGTGGGGCGTCTGTTCCGTCAGGTAAGGGATAACTAGGGACAGGCTAAGGTCAGATACAATAACAGGCAGGATAACAGGTTCAAGAATAACGGCGTGCTGACCTAGGGTAAACTGGGTTGATCTGCAGGCAGAGAACAATGGGTAGCAGCAGACAATAAGTAACCTTGGCTACTCAGCGTAGAACCTGGTGCAGGTGCGCTCACACTGGTGTGGGCGTGACAGGAGCCCCCCCTCCCACGGACGCCTCCTGGCGTCCTCCGAGGCTGGTCAGGATGCTGCTGATGGAATCCACGGATGAGGGAAGGATCCAAGATGTTGCGGGCAGGGACCCAACATCGCTCCTCCGGGCCATAGCCCTCCCAGTCGACAAGGTACTGAACACCCCTTCAGCAGTCGACGCACCGTGTAAGCCGGCGAGCCATCAATAGACCGGGGCGGCGGAGGGGGCGGCACGGGGGGGCACAGGGGACTGGAAGCCACCGGCTTGACCTGGGAGACGTGGAAGGTAGGGTGGATGCGCATGGTACGAGGCAACTTGAGACGAAGAGCAGCGCGATTAACCACCTTCACGATGGGGAAGGGGCCAATGAAACGAGGTGCCAACTTGCGGGACTCAACGCGGAGGGGAAGGTCCCGGGCGGACAACCAAACTTTCTGCCCAGGGCGGTAAGCGGGCGCCGGCACACGATGCCGGTCCGCGTGGCACCGGTACCTAGAGGCTGTGCGGATAAGTCGGGAACGGGCAGTCTTCCACGTCCGCCGACAGCAGCGCACAAACTCCTGGGCAGAGGGGACTGAGACCTCTCTCTCCTGGAACAGAGGCGGCTGGTACCCCAAAGCGCATTGGAATGGCGACAGTCCAGTAGCAGATGTAGGCAGAGAATTATGAGCATATTCCACCCACACCAGCTTACGACTCCAGGTGGACGGGTTGTCGGAGGAAAGACAGCGTAGAGTGGACTCCAGCTCCTGGTTCATCCTCTCAGTCTGACCGTTAGACTCTGGGTGGAAGCCGGACGAGAGGCTGACCGAGGCACCAACCGAGGAGCAGAAGGCTCTCCAGAACTGGGGTCCCCAGTCAGAAACCACGTCGGAAAAGAAACCATGAGGGCGAACCACATGCTGAACCAGAAGCTCAGCAGTTTCCTTGGCAGTGGGGACCTTGGGGAGGGCAATGAAATGGGCCGATTTAGAAAACCGGTCCACGATAGTGAGAATGGCAGTGTTGCCGTCCGAAGGTGGGAGGCCAGTGACGAAGTCCAGTGAGATGTGAGACCACGGGCGGTGGGGGGTGGGAAGCGGAAGCAGAAGGCCGGACGGTGGATGGCGAGAAGTCTTATTCTGCGCACAGACAGGACAGGCAGCAACAAACGAATCCACATCTTTCTTCATGGAGGGCCACCAGAAACTTTGTTTCAAGAACAGAAAGGTGCGATTCATGCCAGGATGACAGGTGAGGTTTGAGGAATGTCCCCACTGTAGCACACGGGACTAGGTTAGCATCAATCAAATTAGCATCTGCACCAGAATCAATAAGAGCCTGAGTCTTCAAAAGAGAGTTAGAATAGCTGATAGCAAACAGACTGGAGATTATTGCAAGAGTTAGGGAATTGAACATTGCTCACCAATAATTCCCTGGCTACTGGCGAGCGTTGTCTTTTACAGGACAAGTTGCCACAATGTGGCCAGGATTTCCACAGTAGAAGCAGGCTTTATCTCTGACGCGGCGCTGGCGCTCCTCGTTGCTCAAGCTGGCCCTTCCAATCTCCATGGGTTCCCCTCTGGAGGTAGCGAGGGGCGTGGTTGAGGCCGTGACGTGCTCGGCACCGGTGAGTGTAGAGCCCGCCTCCGTAGGGTTGCGGTCCATGTTGGGGACGCGGAAGGATCTCTCTCTACGCCGCTCACGGAGGCGCTCGTCGATCTTTACAGCTAACTTCATGAGATCATTCAAGTTGTTTGCGTCTTCACGGGTGGAGAGTTCGTCTTGTAGCTCGGATGATAGGCCGTGGTGATAAGCGGTGAGTAGCGCGTCATCGTTCCATTTCGTCCTGGCTGCCAACGTGAGAAACTCAATGTTGTAGGCGGTCACATCGCGCCTACCCTGTCGCACAGCATATAACCTCCGGGCCGCCGTCTGACCCGAACCAGGGTGATCGAAAACCCGCTGAAACTCCGCCACAAAGGCATCATAAGTGCGATTAGCCGGGGGGAGGAGGCCGAGATGCGCGACTGTCAACAAGCAGATTCATAATAAACGCCAGTCTGTTTTGGTCGGATGAGTAGCGAGACGGCTGTGCGGCGAACGTAAACTCACACTGGACCATGAACTGACGAAAAACCCCTGGATCACCGGAATACTTGGCAGGAGTGGGAATATTGGGTTCGGACCGCGGGTCGGTACCAGCAGGAACAGGAGCCATCGCTGCGTCCGGAGGAGCGATAGGAGCTGGTGGCTGGGCTTGGTGAGTAACTAACTGTTGAACAACAGCAGTAAGGTTTGCAATCGCATCTTGCATTTCTCTGCATGATGTTGTGGTCGTGCCGACCCAGTAATTGGCCCTGTAAATCGAGGGCTGACGGTTCGGGACTACCCACTGAGTCCATGACGGGCCTGCAGATCTGTCAGGCACCAGAAAGGATAGGACTCAAAAGCAGGCAGCAAAAACCTTTAACGGGTTTTATTATAAAGTCAAGGGAAAAGGCAGAGGCATCGTAGGTAGGGAAAGCGTGGGTCAGGGTTCCGGGAAGGCTGTCCATGGGGCGTCGGTTCCGATAGGGATTAGGCAAGCCGTAAGTCAGAGTTCGGTCCGGGTCCATACACAGTGGTTCTGGGAACAGGCAAAAGTACAAGGCGTCAGGCAAGGGATAACTAGGGACAGGCTAAGGTCAGATACAATAACAGGCAGGATAACAGGTTCAAGAATAACGGTGTGCTAACCTAGGGTAAACTGGGTTGATCTGCAGGCAGAGAACAATGGGTAGCAGCAGACAATAAGTAACCTTGGCTACTCAGCGTAGAACCTGGTGCAGGTGCGCTCACACTGGTGTAGGCGTGACAGGGGGTGTAAAAAAAATCGATTCGAATTAGAATCGTGATTCCGTTATGAACGATTCAAAATCGATTCATAATTTCCAAAAATCGTTTATTTTATTTTTTTATTTTTTTTTAGATTTATTTTTCTGGTTACAGTTACAGGAGTTTTCACTACATGGTGTCTGTGATATGAAATGTAAGCTTACCCTAATCACAGTAAACATCATGTCTTCAGTCATTTTCAAGTTACTGTAGGCTAGTCACTTCAGTTCAAGACTGGAGTAGATTGTGATGAAATCCTATGTATTGAATCGAGAATCATTTTGAATAGAAAATCGTTTTGAATCTGGAAAAAAAATGCTTTTGAACGATTTTGAATCGAATCGTGACCCCAAGAATCGGAATCGAATCGTGGGACACCCAAAGATTCACAGCCCTACCGGTAACAGCCGCGGCGCTGCCAGGGGGAAGGAGAAGCAGCATGTGCCGGGGGATTATGTCACTCAACTGCCGCTCCATCTCGTGGCCGCCGCTTCTCGCAGCAACTGCCGGTAAACTGCCGGTAACAACTGCCGGGAGAAGGGGCGGCAGCTGCCAGGGAAACTTGGGGGATTATGACACTCGACTGCCGCTCGCTTCCGCGGCAGTGCGTTTGGTCGGACATGCGTTGCGTCGTGCTTGCGGTTATGGTTAGGGTAAGGGTTTGGGGTTGAGCGTCAGACTGATGCCGCCGAGAAACACTACCGACTGCCGCTGGTGTCCCGCGGGAGATGCCGCTGCCGGAAAATGCACTCGCACTAGCTCTCCTACATTGAAGAGGCTGACTTTTGAGAGTGGTCTGTATAGGGGGCAGGGGGCAATCACATGTTCTTCTGAAGGTGGTCTGTATAGGGGGCAGGGGGCAATCACATGTTCTTCTGAAGGTGGTCTGTATAGGGGGCAGGGGGCAATCACATGTTCTTCTGAAGGTGGTCTTTATAGGGGGCAGGGGGCAATCACATGTTCTTCTGAAGGTGGTCTGTATAGGGGGCAGGGGGCAATCACATGTTCTTCTGAAGGTGGTCTGTATAGGGGGCAGGGGGCAATCACATGTTCTTCTGAAGGTGGTCTGTATAGGGGGCAGGGGGCAATCACATGTTCTTCTGAAGGTGGTCTGTATAGGGGGCAGGTGGTAATTACATGTTCTTCTGAAGGTGGTCTGTATAGGGGGCAGGTGGTAATTACATGTTCTTCTGAAGGTGGTCTGTATAGGGGGCAGGTGGTAATTACATGTTCTTCTGAAGGTGGTCTGTATAGGGAGCAGGTGGTAATTACATGTTCTTCTGAAGGTGGTCTGTATAGGGGGCAGGTGGTAATTACATGTTCTTCTGAAGGTGATCTGTATAGGGGGCAGGGGTAATTACATGTTCTTCTGAAGGTGGTCTGTATAGGGAGCAGGTGGTAATTACATGTTCTTCTGAAGGTGGTCTGTATAGGGGGCAGGTGGTAATTACATGTTCTTCTGAAGGTGGTCTGTATAGGGGGCAGGTGGTAATCACATGTTCTTCTGAAGGTGGTCTGTATAGGGGGCATGTGGCAATCACATGTTCTTCTGAAGGTGGTCTGTATAGGGGGCAGGGGGCAATCACATGTTCTTCTGAAGGTGGTCTGTATAGGGGGCAGGTGGCAATCACATGTTCTTCTGAATGTGGTATTTTAAATAAAATACACGTTTACCGCTGTGTCTTCTTGTCTAGAAATGCGGTCATGCCTCTCTTCATTATGCAATAGTCACACAAGATGCAGAAGTCTTCCTCACTCCTAATTCTCAACAAATGTGGGTGATATTATGAATATGGTTTTGTTCAAAGGCAATGCATAATGTAAGGGGTAGAGCACATGTTTTAGTAATGAGGCTGGTGGCGGAAGATAGCAACTCAGCAACAGGAACACCCCTTGCACAATGCTTAAATCCCCAAATAGTGTGTAGCGTGATTTGGGCACATAATAGGACCCTTAAGTATGTTTTTTAAAGTCTCTTGCTCTTCATGATTCTGCTCATCACCATTTCTAGCTTCTCTATTACCTGGAAAAGATCAACTTCACCACATCTGTTGGTGATCGTGTATACTTTGATGAGAATGGTGATGCTTTACCAATCTTCGATATATTGAACTGGGCGTGGCTCCCTGATGGAAGCACAAAGATTCACAATGTAGGTGTGGTCAAGATGACAGCCTCCGGAGATGAAGAATTCACCCTCAATGAAGATAGAATCTTCTGGAACTTTCAATCCGCAAAAGTAATTTCAGCTTTCTAATTTTTTTAATTGAGCTCATGATGTGAATGAGATTTACACTTAAACTGATCATTTTTACTTTCCTCTGCAGCCTCCTCGTTCAGTGTGCAGTGAGAGCTGTTCTCCTGGATCCCGTGTGGCCAGGAGGAAAGGAGAACCTGTCTGCTGCTTTGATTGCATTGCTTGTTCTGAGGGAGAGTTCAGCAATGAGACAGGTAGGGTTACATTACATAATGTAGCTACAGTATATGTACAGAAGGTTATAAGAAGATACGTGTCTGTCCCTTTAATCTTGTCCTATTTATTAGACTCTACAGAGTGCACCAGTTGTCCAGAGGACTTCTGGTCCAGTCCCCAGCGTGACCACTGTGTCCCTAAGAGCATTGAGTTCCTGTCCTACCATGAGGCCCTGGGAATCTCCTTAACAACCATCTCATTGCTAGGAACATTTGTCTGTGCTATTGTCCTGGGGATCTTTGTTTATTATAAAGAGACGCCCATGGTGCGCGCCAACAACTCAGAACTCAGCTACCAAATCTTGCTTTCACTCAAACTATGTTTCTTGTGCTCACTCCTGTTCATTGGCCGTCCCAGACTCTGGACTTGTCAGATGAGGCATGCAGCATTTGGGATCAGCTTTGTGCTGTGCGTCTCGTGTATCCTGGTAAAGACTATGGTGGTGCTGGCTGTGTTCAAGGCCTCCAAGCCTGGTGGTGCAGACATTATGAAGTTCTTTGGTGCTATACAGCAGAGAGGAACAGTTCTGATTCTTACTGCAATCCAGGCAATAATCTGCACAGCCTGGCTTGTGTCTGCCTCACCAACTCCTCATAAAAACACACAATACTATTCTGAAAAGATAGTCTATGAGTGCAATGTTGGATCAACAGTTGGTTTTGCGGTGTTACTAGGTTATATTGGCTTACTAGCACTCCTCAGTTTCCTCCTAGCATTCATGGTAAGGAATCTTCCAGACAACTTCAATGAAGCTAAGTTAATTACTTTCAGCATGTTGATCTTCTGTGCCGTGTGGATAGCCTTCATACCAGCATATATCAGCTCTCCAGGCAAATATGCAGATGTAGTGGAGGTGTTTGCTATTCTAGCATCTAGTTTGGGCATTTTGGTGGCACTGTTTGGACCAAAGTGTTATATAATCGTTTTGAAACCTGAGAGAAACACTAAGAAGTCCATCATGGGTCGAGGTGCCACCAAGACGTAGAAGCAGACATTTTTAACCAATTAACTGCTCGTGACGGAACGTTCCGCCAGTTGGAATCCAACCGGCAACTGCTATTGGCGTAACGTTCCGTCTGATAAGCTTTATTATTGATACCAAACCGGATCGCTGATTTCTTTTTTTTGCTTGGCCTTTCCTTCTTTAGTGATCCTAGACCGGATCGCTCATCCTCGCTGCCGTTCACCTCCCTTTATACAGGCTGACTAAAAAGCTGAATAACTCGATATCTACAAGCTCTCCACACTGTGCAAAAAGCATGGAATACAGATGATATTACAGGAAACTGCCATGGTTTGTATAAAACACTCAATGTTCGGAGGTCTTTGCTGTTTATCCAGTGATCTAGATGGGAACATTGGCGCTTTCTAGAGCAAGCATGGTTTCATTTTAGCTCGCTAGCATTGACGCTATTTATTTAGCACCTAAGATGGCCACCCAAACAGGATGTGAATCCAGCGTGTGTCACACTACAAACGGCTCGGCAGTCTGCGGTTGGCTCTGCGTCCACCAGATGGCAGTAGATGGGTTAAATTCACGGAACTATTTTCACCTAGAGCTCCATATATGGAGACGACGGACACATCTAGACTTGACATAATTTTAATATAGAACTCCATCTATGTCATCGTGACAGCCCTCAAGCTAAGTCCTATATAAAGAGGGGTTATTTCCAGTGAGAGTGGAAGCAAGCATTACTTAAAAGCATGTTCGTGACCGAGCAGACGGCCGCATCTCTGAAACGCCATGCGTACTGTCAACAATGGCGGCCGCGTCAGATGCCAGAAGTTCTTCCGGCCGTTGGTGTCGGCATCCATCTTGTGCCTGGTCCACTTCGTGCTCATCCTCCTGGCACGACAAGCCCGCGAGTATGAGGCGGCGCGACAAGCCCGCGAGTACGAGGTGGCGCGACAAGCTTCGTACGAGGCGGCGCGACAAGCCCGCGAGTACGAGTCGGCGCGACAAGCTTCATACGAGGCGGCGCGACAAGCCCGCGAGTACGAGGCGGCGCGACAAGCCCCCGAGTTCGAGGCGGCGCGACAAGCCCGCGAGTACGAGGTGGCGCGACAAGCTTCGTACGAGGCGGCGCGACAAGCCCGCGAGTACGAGGTGGCGCGACAAGCTTCGTACGAGGCGGCGCGACAAGCCCGCGAGTACGAGGCGGCGCGACAAGCCCGCGAGTACGAGGCGGCGCGACAAGCCCGCGAGTACGAGGCGGCGCGACAAGCCCGCGAGTACGAGGCGGCGCGCCAAGCCCACAGGTACGAGGCGGCGCGACCATCCCGTGAGTACGAGACGGAACGAGACGTGTGCGCCATCTGCCTGGCGGAGTACGAGGAAGAGGAGGAGGGGCTCAGGGTGCTGCCGTGCTCTCACACCTACCACGCCAGCTGTCTGGAGCACTGGCTGAGCGGCATGAACACCTGTCCCCTGTGCAGGGCGACTGTGGCTCGGGAGGTAGAGCAGGTCGTCCAATGATCCATGGGTCGGCGGTTCGAATCCCGGCTCCTCCTGTCTACATGTCAAAGTGTCCTTGGGCAAGACACTGAACCCCAAATTGCTCCCGATGTGCTGGTTGGTACCTTGCATGGCTTCCGCCGCAATCGGTGTATGAATGTGTGTGTGAATGGGTGAATGTAATCTATGTAAAGATAAATGCACCATGTACCATTCACCAGGCAGGTTTTTGGCATGATGAAGACCACCTGTCCCCTGTGTGGGCAGGTTGTGGCATGATGCAGACCACCTGTCCCCCTGTGCGGGCAGGTTGTGGCATGGTGCAGACCACCTGTCCTCTCTGCGGGCAGGTTGTGGCATGATGCAGACCACCTGTCCCTATGCGGGCAGGTTGTGGCATGATGCAGACCACCTGTCCCTATGTGGGCAGGTTGTGGCATGATGCAGACCACCTGTCCTCTGTGTGGGCAGGTTGTGGCATGATGCAGACCACCTGTCCTCTGTGCGGGCAGGTTGTGGCATGATGCAGACCACCTGTCCCCCTGTGCGGGCAGGTTGTGGCATGATGCAGACCACCTGTCCTCTGTGTGGGCAGGTTGTGGCATGATGCAGACCACCTGTCCCCTGTGTGGGCAGGTTGTGGCATGTTGCAGACCACCTGTCCCCCTGTGCGGGTAGGTTGTGGCATGATGCAGACCACCTGTCCTCTGTGCGGGCAGGTTGTGGCATGATGCAGACCACCTGTCCCCCTGTGCGGGCAGGTTGTGGCATGATGCAGACCACCTGTCCTCTGTGCGGGCAGGTTGTGGCATGATGCAGACCACCTGTCCCCCTGTGTGGGCAGGTTGTGGCATGATGCAGACCACCTGTCCTCTGTGTGGGCAGGTTGTGGCATGATGCAGACCACCTGTCCCCTGTGTGGGCAGGTTGTGGCATGATGCAGACCACCTGTCCTCTGTGTGGGCAGGTTGTGGCATGATGCAGACTACCTGTCCCCCTGTGCGGGCAGGTTGTGGCATGATGAAGACCACCTGTCCCCTGTGTGGGCAGGTTGTGTGGCATGATGAAGACCACCTGTCCTCTGTGCGGGCAGGTTGTGGCATGATGAAGACCACCTGTCCTCTGTGCGGGCAGGTTGTGGCATGCTGCAGACCACCTGTCCTCTGCGGGCAGGTTGTGGCATGATGAAGACCACCTGTCCTCTGTGCGGGCAGGTTGTGGCATGATGAAGACCACCTGTCCTCTGTGCGGGCAGGTTGTGGCATGCTGCAGACCACCTGTCCTCTGCGGGCAGGTTGTGGCATGATGCAGACCACCTGTCCTCTGCGGGCAGGTTGTGGCATGATGAAGACCACCTGTCCTCTGCGGGCAGGTCGTGGCATGATGCAGACCACCTGTCCTCTGCGGGCAGGTTGTGGCATGATGAAGACCACCTGTCCTCTGCGGGCAGGTCGTGGCATGATGCAGACAACCTGTCCCCCTGTGCGGGCAGGTTGTGCCATGATGAAGACCTGCGAGCAGGCCGTGGCCAACCGGGAGGCAGAACCTTAAACCCAGCTCCTCCATTGCTTTCTTTCAGATCAGTGGCCTTGCGGTTAGAGTGTCTGTCTCCATAACATGTTATAAAACCGGATAATTTAAGATTCTATTTGAATATTATGACGTGAGATGAATGGACATATCAAAAGTGAAATAAAATATGTGTTCCAATGCTTAATAACATTATTTTCCATAACTGTCTTGGTTGATGGGGGCTGATTTGGGAATCATGACACTTGCCATGTTATTGTCCTATATCAGTGTGCACTGTGCTAACGTTCACATTCACAATCAGGTCATTCACAACACCTGTGAAAAAATAAATGCTTTCTCTAAAAAGACATGTTTGATTGACTAACACTTTGTGCAGCAGTAGGCTGTAATAATATTATATCTGTCAGGGGAGAAGCAAACCACGTCAACTTAAGAAATCATTTGTAGGATTTGTGTACCATTTCGCCTCTAGTGGCGAAATCTTCCTGACTATCTTCCTATATTAAAAATCTTTAGTTTGATTCCTGCCGGGGGACGCTGGGGGCATGTTCTCTCCTCCCCATCATCAGCGCCCATACCCGAGGTTGGCGAAAGGGCCTTTCTATGTGCAGTTTGCAATGCATGTTCTCCCTGTATGTCTACTATAGGTATAAATACCCTCACAAAAACCTACAGTAATCCTGGTCCTATACTGCCTCCCCCTGGTCAGCATGGGTGCCTGATGTAGGGGAAAGGAGCTGGTTGGAATAACGTGTTCCCTCCACGCGCTACGTCCTACCGGGGAAACTCCCCCCGACTCCCAACTACTAACAATCGACACTTAATCTGATTGATAGTAAAAACACAACTTTGTTTTAGGGGCGCTAGCCCCTCCTATATGCCCATCTTTGTGTGTTTGTATGTACCACATTTAATTGGCTGAGCAATGTGTCTACCCCATACCAATGATTATATTGGATGAGACCACCCCTCACTTCACACAAGTGTGATTTTGTCCAAACATCACACAAATCGGTACACATAGTCAAGTGA
This sequence comes from Electrona antarctica, assembly GCF_951216825.1. Taxonomy (NCBI): domain Eukaryota; kingdom Metazoa; phylum Chordata; class Actinopteri; order Myctophiformes; family Myctophidae; genus Electrona; species Electrona antarctica. The sequence continues at coordinate 54,050,568 of NC_136792.1, forward strand.
TGAAGATGAACCCGTGCTCCGAGCAGCACTTTTTGAGGGGCGCTAGCCTCTCCTATATGCCCAGCTTTCCAGGTTTGTGTGAACACAAACATTGGCTGATGATTGGCTGATCACCCCATAGCGCTGATTTGATTGGCTATGAGCAAAGTACATATTGAGGATAAAAGTGAGGGCAGAAAAGTGAAGACGCCAAAAGTGATTGGCCGGAATGGCATTTGTAATTATTTGATTGGCTGGCTATGGAATGTGATGTATGATGATAAGAGATGATAGTCGCGTAACATGTCGATTTGCTCAGACACATATGACGTAAATTCTCCATTCATTGTCAATGGGAATTTAACTCACCCAGTGCCGCAGCGCCATCTGGTGGGTGGGTCTGGAGGGAGCGTTCTCGCTGCCATGCACTCATTGTGAATGAGCTATACTCTTAACTTGAAAGCCGCGTTGGCAGGAAACCGCTGGGTCAGGAAGTAAAATCCGCTATTTAACATGTCCCGCGATTGTCATTTTAATCCACCCAAAACATACTTTTGGTAAGCGAAATACTATCGTTTAGATAAATCAGACGCAAACCAAGCTTGGTTTTGGTCTAAAAAGAAGATCCGAGATATTTACATTCTAAAATGCTATGTCCCATAGCAAGTATATAAGCCAGTGGATTTTTTTCATTTCCGGTTTGTACGGGATATTTTTACCAGATCGAAATGGAACTGGAAACTGGACGCAACTGAACTGAGCATCTACATATGACGTAAATTCTCCATTCACTGTCAATGGCATGTAACGTTTGTTAGGACAAAATGTCCGATTTGCTCAGACACATATGACGTAAATTCTCCATTCATTGTGAATGGCATTTAATGTTTGTGTTAGAACAAGAATCTACACTATAGCTGAATATAGAGCGTCGCAGTCCTGCCCCCTTTCATGATGACGCCAGGCCCATGAAATAGTTCCCAATGCATTTTTCCCATAGACATTTCAAAACGTATTTATTTAAAGACCATATAAGCCCCCTCGAGAGACCCGGAAAATAAATCCCTGTTCATTTTCCTCATAGACTTTTCAGAAAATATTTATTTAAAGACGTTTACGCTGCGGACAAAGCCAACTCTTGTCGTGACAAATCATGACAACAAACACAATATTTTGGACCAAACAAATAATTACAAAGAAGAAAAACAACAAAAAAAGTGTTGTAACCTGCCGTTTTCTTCTTCTTTCTAATTATTTGTTCAGCCCGAAAAAATGTGTTTGTTGTCATGATTTGTCACGACAAGAGTTGGCTTTGTCCGCGGCGTAAACGTCTTTAAATAAATATGTTCTGAGGGGGCGGGACTGCGACGCTCTATAGGAGGGCCCCTCAAAAATAAGAAGAAAAGATGTAAACGAAGATTTTCACCTAGAGCTCCATATATGGAGACGACGGACACATCTAGTGTTGACCTCATGTGAATATAGAACTCCATACATGTCATCGTGACAGCCCTCCAGCTAAGTCCTATATACAGAGTGGTTATTTCCAGTGAGAGTGGAAGCAAGCATTACTTAAAAGCATGTTCGTGGCCGAGCAGACGGCCGCATCTCTGAAATGCCTCTATACCGACAACAAGGGGTTCTTCCGGTGGTTGGTGTCGGCATCCATCTTGTGCCTGGTCCACTTCGTGCCAATTCTCCTGGCGCGACAATCCCTTGAGTACGAGGCGGGACGAGACGTGTGCGCCATCTGCCTGGCGGAGTACGAGGAAGGGGAGGAGGGGCTCAGGGTGCTGCCCTGCTCTCACACCTACCACGCCAGCTGTCTGGAGCCCTGGCTGAGCGGCATTGGGAAGACCACCTGTCCCCTGTGCATGCAGGTCGTGGCATGATGAAGACCGCACATTATAACTATTATAACTTAGGTGGTTATAAAGGCACATAGAGAAGTGCTGTGGAGGAGATCAGCCGGAGAATCGGAGCGGCAGGGGCGGTATTGCAGTCGCTGTACCGCACTGTTGTGACGAAAAGAGAGTTGAGCCAGAAGGCAAAGCTATCCGTCTACCGAGCAATCTTCGTTCCTACTCTCACCTATGGTCATGAAGTGTGGGTCATGACCAAAAGAATACGGTCGTGAATACAAGCGGCCGAAATGAGTTTTCTTCGACGGGTGGCTGGCATCTCCCTTAGAGATAGGGTGAGAAGTACAGTCACACGAGAAAGACTCAGAGTAGAACCGCTACTCCTTCGCCTGGAAATGAGCCAGCTGAGGTGGTTCGGGCATCTGGTTAGGATGCCTCTCGGGCGCCTCCCTAGGGAGGTCCCCGACGCACGTCCCACTGGGAGGAGACCCCGGGGCAGACCAAGGCGCAGTTGGAGGAAACACATCGACTCACTGGCCTTGGAACGTCTCGGAATCCCCCAGGAGGAAGTCACTAATGTTGCTCTGGAGCACTCTGGTGGAGCTGTTGCCCCCGCGACCCGACTACGGATAAGCGGTTGAAGATGGATGGATGGATGGATGTAATGTATGTGTCATAATGCATTATAACCAATGTGTTTATTAAATGGAATAATGTCTTATAAACATCAATAATATGTTATAGCATATTATACAAAGTTGTGTCACTTTACTTAAAGGTCACAAAGTCATGCTATAGGGTATTATAAAATGATACAACTGCTAATAACCATTAAAGAATGTTGCCAATTTACTTAAAGGTCTCAAAGTCCTGCTATAGCATATTATTGATGTTTATGACATTATTCCATTTAATAATTGACACTCAACCAAAACAAAACTGAGATCATCATCTTCGACCACAACACCGACACACCCTTACTACCCCGGATATCCTCACCCCCAACATCTGCTCCACCGACAAAAACCTTGGCGTAGTCTTTGACAGCTCATTTAAAATGGACATAATCAGTTCCGTCGTTAAACCGTCGCCAGCTACTTTCAACTTAGATTACTCGCCAAAGTCAAGCCCTATCTCCCCCGCCAACAATTATAGTTGAGTCACAGACTAAGGTTCTGTGACCATCCTCTGGCATGGATGTTTTGATGATTGATTTGACCTCTATGGACCCTTCATAAAAGATTTAGCTCCCAGGTCCCTCGCAAAAATCCCAGCATTTTTTGCTAGAGGGCCAAATTCAAAATGGCGCCCGGCGCCATAGCCAACAATTTACTTTTGATCCAGATGACGTAGAATCATGTATGAAGACACTTTTTCATACAAGTCAACCATGAGGATTCCAAATCCAAGATGGCCACCATCCAGTGGAATGAAAACTTAACTTTTGAATATCAAAGTATGTTTTTTTTGTCCATTGTATAATAGAAAATAAAATCTCTCATATATTGCTTTGTGATTTGTGAATGTGGTATTGATTGAACATTGATGGAATTGTTAAAGTTGAGTTAGTGTATTGTTAGCCTTGGAGCCTGCAGCACAAGCGTTTTGACCCCAATCGCGCGCGCACGCTCACACACACACACACACACACACACACACACACACACACACACACACACACACACACACACACACACACACACACACACACACACATTTTGGAAAATACAAAAAACAAGCCAAGGTCTTTGAAAGTGTAGTAGTGTCTTCTATGTGGAAAAAACAGCTACTGATTGGGAACATTATTTGCACCTGTGCTGATTAACAATATCCCCTGCAGCTGTTAGAAGCCTCTGAAGTGTGCTGTCTGTGTCAGTTCTGCATTAGAAGTCTACCAGTAAAGACCTTTGTTTGAAAGCTCACTCATGGAAGAAAACAATCAGCCATGTATTCTCCAGTGTGGCAGTTTTTATGTTGAAGCCACAGATTTGATTAAGTCAACACAGAGGTGGGAAACCATTAAAGAAAAGGCACTGCTATGGAGTGGCCTTGATACGTTTGGACATGTCTATGCAACAGTTGATTGGGATAAAGGTCCGGTCGGACAATGTGTCCATGAAGCATGTAGGTTGACCTTGTGTAATTCAAAGAAACTGGAACAAGCCAAAAAAAGACAGGAAAAGCAAGAGACTGATGAAGGCCAATCTCAGTCTTCTTCTATGTTGGATGCTGCAGAACCACCTGCCAAACGACTGCGATCGCAGGTAAACAATACAAATAAATGTGTCTGGTGTTGTAATCCTGAGTCACCAAAGAACCAAGAAACAAAGCTGAGTCTGATTTCATATGATCATGCATGGGCAGCTTTTAACCCATCTACTGCCATCTGGTGGACGCAGAGCCAACCGCAGACTGCCGAGCCGTTTGTAGTGTGACACACGCTGGATTCACATCCTGTTTGGGTGGCCATCTTAGGTGCTAAATAAATAGCATCAATGCTAGCGAACTAAAATGAAACCATGCTTGCTCTAGAAACGCCAATGTTCCCATCTAGATCACTGGATAATCAGCAAAGACCTCCAAACATTGAGTGTTTTATCCAAACCATGGCAGTTTCCTGTAATATCATCTGTATTCCATGCTTTTTGCGCAGTGTGGAGAGCTCCGTAGATTTCGAGTTATTCAGCTTTTTAGTCAGCCTGTATAAAGGGAGGTGAACGGCAGCGAGGATGAGCGATCCGGTCTAGCATCACTAAAGAAGGAAAGGCCAAGCAAAAAAAAAGAAATCAGCGATCCGGTTTGGTATCAATAATAAAGCTTATCAGACGGAACGTTACGCCAATAGCAGTTGCCGGTTGGATTCCAACTGGCGGAACGTTCCGTCACGAGCAGTTAATTGGTTAAAAATGTCTGCTTCTACGTCTTGGTGGCACCTCGACCCATGATGGACTTCTTAGTGTTTCTCTCAGGTTTCAAAATGATTATATAACACTTTGGTCCAAACAGTGCCACCAAAATGCCTAAACTAGATGCTAGAATAGCAAATACCTCCACTACATCTGCGTATTTGCCTGGAGAGCTGATATATGCTGGTATGAAGGCTATCCACACGGCACAGAAGATCAACATGCTGAAAGTAATTAACTTAGCTTCATTGAAGTTGTCTGGAAGATTCCTTACCATGAATGCTAGGAGGAAACTGAGGAGTGCTAGTAAGCCAATATAACCTAGTAACACCGCAAAACCAACTGTTGATCCAACATTGCACTCATAGACTATCTTTTCAGAATAGTATTGTGTGTTTTTATGAGGAGTTGGTGAGGCAGACACAAGCCAGGCTGTGCAGATTATTGCCTGGATTGCAGTAAGAATCAGAACTGTTCCTCTCTGCTGTATAGCACCAAAAAACTTCATAATGTCTGCACCACCAGGCTTGGAGGCCTTGAACACAGCCAGCACCACCATAGTCTTTACCAGGATACACGAAACGCACAGCACAAAGCTGATCCCAAATGCTGCATGCCTCATCTGACAAGTCCAGAGTGTGGGACGGCCAATGAACAGGAGTGAGCACAAGAAACACAGTTTGAGTGAAAGCAAGATTTGGTAGCTGAGTTCTGAGTTGTTGGCGCGCACCATGGGCGTCTCTTTATAATAAACAAAGATCCCCAGGACAATAGCACAGACAAATGTTCCTAGCAATGAGATGGTTGTTAAGGAGATTCCCAGGGCCTCATGGTAGGACAGGAACTCAATGCTCTTAGGGACACAGTGGTCACGCTGGGGACTGGACCAGAAGTCCTCTGGACAACTGGTGCACTCTGTAGAGTCTAATAAATAGGACAAGATTAAAGGGACAGACATGTATCTTCTTATAACCTTCTGTACATATACTGTAGCTACATTATGTAATGTAACCCTACCTGTCTCATTGCTGAACTCTCCCTCAGAACAAGCAATGCAATCAAAGCAGCAGACAGGTTCTCCTTTCCTCCTGGCCACACGGGTTCCAGGAGAACAGCTCTCACTGCACACTGAACGAGGAGGCTGCAGAGGAAAGTAAAAATGATCAGTTTAAGTGTAAATCTCATTCACATCATGAGCTCAATTAAAAAAATTAGAAAGCTGAAATTACTTTTGCGGATTGAAAGTTCCAGAAGATTCTATCTTCATCGAGGTTGAATTCTTCATCTCCGGAGGCTGTCATCTTGACCACACCTACATTGTGAATCTTTGTGCTTCCATCAGGGAGCCACGCCCAGTTCAATATATCGAAGATTGGTAAAGCATCACCATTCTCATCAAAGTATACACGATCACCACCAGATGTGGTGAAGTTGATCTTTTCCAGGTAATAGAGAAGCTAGAAATGGTGATGAGCAGAATCATGAAGAGCAAGAGACTTTAAAAAACATACTTAAGGGTCCTATTATGTGCCCAAATCATGCTACACACTATTTGGGGATTTAAGCATTGTGCAAGGGGTGTTCCTGTTGCTGAGTTGCTATCTTCCGCCACCAGCCTCATTACTAAAACATGTGCTCTACCCCTTACATTATGCATTGCCTTTGAACAAAACCATATTCATAATATCACCCACATTTGTTGAGAATTAGGAGTGAGGAAGACTTCTGCATCTTGTGTGACTATTGCATAATGAAGAGAGGCATGACCGCATTTCTAGACAAGAAGACACAGCGGTAAACGTGTATTTTATTTAAAATACCACATTCAGAAGAACATGTGATTGCCACCTGCCCCCTATACAGACCACCTTCAGAAGAACATGTGATTGCCCCCTGCCCCCTATACAGACCACCTTCAGAAGAACATGTGATTGCCCCCTGCCCCCTATACAGACCACCTTCAAAAGTCAGCCTCTTCAATGTAGGAGAGTGCGAGTGCATTTTCCGGCAGCGGCATCTGCCGCGGAACACCAGCGGCAGTCGGTAGTGTTTCTCGGCGGCATCAGTCTGACGCTCTACCCCAAACCCTTACCCTAACCATAACCGCAAGCACAACGCAACGCATGTCGGACCAAACGCACTGCCACGGAAACGAGCGGCAGTCGAGTGTCATAATCCCCCAAGTTTCCCTGGCAGCTGCCGACCCTTCTCCCGGCAGTTGTTACCGGCAGTTGCTGCGAGAAGCGGCGGCCACGAGATGGAGCGGCAGTTGAGTGACATAATCCCCCGGCATATGCTGCTTCTCCTCCCCCCCCGGCAGCACTGCGGCTGTTACCGGCAGTTGCGACGGCTGGACCGCGGCTGCCGAACGGACCGACAGAGCAGCGGAACGGAGTCATAATCCATCCACCTACTCCGGCAGCTGCCGGTCCTCCCCCCGGCAGTGCCGCGTCTCATGCCGTTGCCGGATTATGCACTCGCTGCTTCTGCAATGTAGGACCAGAGATGAGGGCATGTCTACACAAAACTGAGCTGGCATCCGGTTTTGTCAACTGTTCTAGTTTTTCAATGGCATATTTACATGGCATATATTATTCTATGAGGAATAATTTCATAATAGTTTTCCTTATTATTCTACATTGGAAAAAGATACTGTGATCTCGTCAAAGTCTTATTCAATAAATCATTTTAAGCTTAGAATCCATTTGATGATCAAATCTAGCAATTAAATGTCTTCCACTCTTACACCTACAGTAGCCTACTGTCATGTTGACACGTTCCGTGACACGTTCTGTATTTAGTTAGTGCTTTACCTTAAGGTGGCCTTACATTAGCCGATTTTTTTCAATCTGAAATCTGATAGCACCACACACTACAGGATAATCGGAGCGGGGCAGAGCAAATATCAAACATTCTTGATGTTGATCGGGCCGATCGCGCTTTGAGCGGTCGGGCACCCCCCCGAGCGTCAAAAATGCCCGATTATCGGCTAGTGTACGGCCACCTTTAGTTAGTTCTTAGTTCAAGTTGGAGTTTCCTTTGCACTTGTGTACTCTTATTTTGTAGTATGTGTTGTCTCTTGGTTTCCTCTGTTGCTTTTGTTGCCTGTGTTGTCTCACCATGATTAGGCCAAGCAAAAAAAAACATTGGTCTCCGATTTGCTGTCATTTTTGGGCTGAGTAGGTAGGGAATTTATTTTATTTTATTTATTTTTTATTTTTTTCGTGGGAAGGATGGGTAGCAAGGAATTTATTTTATTTTATTTTATTTTTTTATTTATTTTTTCCCCCCCATCGGCAATAATGGATAGGCTTCTTTTTTAATAAATTCAATATGTGCCTGAGTTACCATCTTTTAAATAATTCTAATTCTAAAGTACACTGTAGGCTACTTACAAAAGAGTGTCAGAACTAGAAAAAGTGCCCCTCGGGGCACAGGTCTCCACCAGGGCAGGTCAGGTTATGGCCTCCTGGTGGCGCTATAATAGGCCAATGTGAAAAGGGTGCCATTTCTTCATACGCCTTTGATGGCAATTGGATGATTTGAGGCATTTTGTTCCAAAAATGTGTTTTGCAAAAATCAACCTGTTGGTGGCGCTATAACAGGCCAATGTGAAAAGGGTGCGATATATTCCTCAGCCTAGTAAGAAAATGTGTGAAAGATTTCACGTAAATTGCACGCTGCGTTCATGATTTGAGGCTTTTATTCAAAACGGGGCAATCTTGCAAACTGTGAAAGCCAATTATAGCCAATTAGGATGGAATATGAAATATCGGACAGATCCGACTTGCCCACATGACCATAGAGATACTGTGTAACGATTTGGGAGATTTTTGGACAGAATCTGGAGGAGTAGTATCAAAAAATGTGTTTTACAAAAGTCAGCCTCCTGGTGGCGCTATAAAAGGCAGATGCGGAAAATGCAGGTCAAAGGTTTGTCCTTGGCCTCTAGGGAGTGTGCATGCAACGTTTCACGCAGATCGGTGCAGTTTTAGGTAAAACATGTGAAAAGCTGCTTCATGGTGGCGCTATAACAGGCCGTTCTGGAAAATGTGGGGCAGAGGTTCATCGTTGGCATCCAGGGAGTGTGTGTGCAAAGTTTGGCATCGACCGGGTTAACGGTGCCGGAGATTAGCAGGTAACAGACGGACGGAAGGACACACACACACACACACACACACACACACACACACGGAGTGCAAAACATACTCTCTCCCCATGCCTTCGGCCTGGTGGAGACAAACATAACACTGTATGCCTACAGCATTTGAAAACTTTGAATAGAATGTCCACACACTGGTTGAATACTTAGTAATACTAAGTAATGCTGATGTTTAACAATAATTCAACTCTTGAGAGTGGAAAATGGAACCAAATGGACCCATAAGGGTCCACTTGGTTTCATTTTACACTCAAGAGTTAAAGATCTACTGGTATAGTGGTTCATTTAAACCAACTCTCCATTATTTAGCTGGGGACCACCTGGAACCCCCTCAAGGACCACTGGTGGTCCCCGGACCACTGGTTGAGAACCACTGAATGAAAGGAATGATAGACAGTATGTAGCGCACAGGCTGGGGCTGACAGAGTCCACTGAGTCTGGACTCAGTGGACTGGTATTAGCAGAGGGGGGTGAGAGAACTCCCTCAAGGACCACCTGGGTCACTGGTTCAGAACTACTGCCTTTTTAAGTTTGTAATACACCGTACAGGCGCGCGCGCGCACACACACACACACACACACCAGCCCCCCCTCACTCTCCCGCACGCACGTCAGTATGTTGTTAGCGTTAGCAGTCAACATTAGCATGAGTGTAGCTTCAAGCTAAACTAACTGCTATCTTTGTCAAACAAAACTGTCGGAGCTTTTGTTTTTGACCAATGTCCACTTCAAAGATCATCTGATCTTACACGTGGAGCAAATTAATTAATAATGAGCTACTGACAGTGTTGGGTAAAAGACAACTAGCTCCGCGATGAGTAGACTCAGAGAGCAGGCAGCCCTGCTGGCTGCTGCTGAATGATCAGAGCGGAGAGAGAGAGAGGGAGGCATGCACTCTTTCAAACTTCACCGTGCGTTGCGTTAATCGCGCATCAATGAAATTGACGCCGTTAAAAGGAACGTTGACAGCCTTATACAAATGTAAAAAAAAAAATCTTCAAGTAATAAAGCTGAAACATGATAGTGTTTTGAAGCAGAGAGCTACTGACTATCTGGTTTGACTCGGTTGTATTTTGACTTTCTTTTTTTTTTTCTTTTTTTTTCCCACCAAATGCCAATAAAATAATTTGGGTCGCGCATATTTAATAGAGTCGGTCGGAAACCGGAGACCAATCTTTATTTTTGCTCGGCCTTAGCCTAGTGTTTCCACCTTGTCCTGTTAGTTCCCCAGCCTATCCCAGTGTTGATTATTAGTAATGTTCACCTGTGCCCTATTTTCCCTGTGTATTTATACCATAGAGTATAGAGCGTCGCAGTCCCGCCCCCTTTCATGACAACGCCAGGCCCAGGAAATGAATCCCAATGCATTTTTCCCATAGACATTTCAAAAAGTATTTATTTAAAGACCTTTTAAGCGTTGTACGAAGCCAACTCGAGTCGTGACAAATCATGACAACAAACACAATATTTTGGACCAAACAAATAATTACAAAGAAGAAAAATAACAAAAAAAGTATTGTAACCTGCCGTTTTTTTCTACTTTCTAATTCTTTGTTTGGCCGAAAACATTGTGTTTATTGTCATGATTTGTCACGACAAGAGTTGGCTTTGTCCGCGGCGTAAACGTCTTTAAATAAATACTTTCTGAAAAGTCTGAGGAAAATGAACGGGGATTTATTTTCCGGGTCTCTCGAGGGGGCGGGACTGCGATGCTCTATAAAAAAGGATAGAGAGTGAACCGGCGCGATAGCCCCCCCCCCCCCCCCCCCCCCCGCTATTCATGTCAGTGAAAGTTGCTCAGTGGCGTTTTGAAACACCTGCAGGAAGAACCGTCTACTTCCGCATTTGACCACCAAATTGTGGTGGTCAAATGCGGAAGTGCAACCGAGCGCTCAATGTTAAAGCCCAGCTGCACGGGGTTTCCCTGTTTTTTCAGTTCTTTGTCAGATCATTGTTGTACGTCACTAGTGTTATGCTCCTAGTGAACTCCTAGTACCTTGACTCCCAGTGTTCTTGTTACTCCTTGTGTTCTCCTCGTATATGGATTTTGGTGAATAAACAGCCTGCAATTTCGACTGCTCTGCCTCTCTGCCTTTGTCCTGCGTTTGGGTCCTAACCCTCTTGATTCACACCGTGACACCTACACACTATTATGTATGTTTTTCATTTATACTGTGCATCCATTGCACCAACAATCCATAATTGTTATATTACTAATGTTGCCAAATAATTCACATTTTATTTTTATGATAATTTTTTTAACCATGGAGGCCCAGGGCGGAGATTTCCGTCAAGTTCAGGGTCATGGTCAAGTGCCCAAGCCGGAGATTGATACATAGGACGGAGATTAATGATATCAAAACCGATCGCTTCGCTCCACAGCCTATAGGAACGCTTGTTGCCCAATCCGATGACGTGACAAACAGTGACACGTCCTCGAAAATGTTCCCTGCCTGTTTAGCTGACGAAAACGAAAATCTTAAAACGATCATAACTCCCGATCTAAATCATCCCGTCAAATTCTGAAAAAAGATCCTGTGTTTGACGGCCTTCCGTGGTCCAGTCGCTAGTCGCGATAGATTTATTCTTACCTCCCGTTGTCGATCGACTCTAGAGTGGTGTGGCTATTGTTAGCTGCTACACAGACATGCACAACATCTAAGTCTCACCTGCACAACCCAATAATATGTTGTTGTTTCAAATGTGGTGTTTTTAAAGGTGCAAATAAACAATAAATGAAAATAATCCTACAGGTTAACTGAATTAATATCCCACCTGCCATGGCTGTATTGTCTGCAAACTGGCACAGCTGTGCCCAGGGAAAGGCCCTCTTCCTGGCACACACTGCAACATGTCATGGAGGGCGTGGGCCAGAGCATACACAGCCTTGTATATATTATACTGTACCCTGAGATCAGACACATCCAACAGGGTCGTTTCTGCCGTTCCCAGGTCCTCTTGTCCACTACACACCCTTCCACCAGCGTCCACCCACTCTGGTGGAAGGGGTGAAAATTTACACCGAAATGTGTGTTCCCAAAACTGCCTCACCTGAAAGAACACAATTAGCTCACAAGTATACCGGTAAATACAATGAATTGATTAATGTATTTATTATTCACAGTTTGCAAACACTACAGTGGTACAATTATACAGTGGTGCAAAAAGGATAACACAAAATGTCCTAAGGGCTTGTGTCCATTGTGGTCCTGTGTATTCAATTAATTGAGACATTTAAAGACATACAATTAAATAAATATCCAATCAAATGGAACAAAAATACTTACTATGTTATCCTCATGGTCATTGTCAGGACGTATTTTTAACAAAAAGTCCTTGAGACCTGGCATCTCTCCACGACGGATGGCAAAACCCAGGGTGCCTCTGAGGTATGGCAGGTAGTGAGGAGCCTGGAGATAACCGTCTCCCCACCAAGCTGAAGTGGCAGGTAAGATCCATAGCAGACCTGTCACATTCTGCTTAACCACCTGTTCATCGTTTCGAAAGAAATGAAAGGCATGTCTTTCTTTCAATACATTCTCATTTTAGATTCTTCTAATTACGAATCCCTAAATTAACATCCTCCACAGATGTATCATAACACAAACCTCATCCAAGACATTATGAATATACGGCCCATATCCAAACACAAAGACAACACGAGCTGTGGACGTCTTCATCACAGTGACAATCCTCTGGAGTTTATCCAGGTCATTGTGGAAGGGCAGAGCCTCTGAATAAGCCACACAACCCAGCCCAGACTGGTCCAGGCCAGACTGGAACAATCGGGCGGCGTCACGGCCAGCATCACCATCACTGAACAACAGTCCTACCCAGGTCCACTCGAACCACCTCATAGTCTGGAGCATAGCTCGCACCTGAGTGGACGAAGAATGGACGGAAATGTACTTAGGTTAGATCATACAGTACATGGGCAAATGGCGGCCCAGGGGCCACATGCGGCCCCCGTGTTCACTTATGTGGCCTGCAGGTTAATATTGGAATACTGTTATATTATTGATTTCAGCTCTTACAATTCCAAACACGCAAACATGACCCGCTTTAATTATATCTATAATGGTCAATATTAGTAGCATAATTACAATTTCAATTGTCTTTTTATGTCCAATGTATTTGAATTTAATTATGTTTAATTTAATTTAAGTATAAATACATTTCTTTTCGAAAAAAAAAAAAAAATGTTAGGCCTACTTTTCAGGATTCCAATTAATCTTAGCAAAAATAGCAAATAATAATTCAGGAGTCTGTTAAATAGCTAAAGTAGAAGATCACAAACTCAAAACGTGTCGTGTGTTGAGCTAGAATGGAGATAAGATATTTCTACCCAACGGTATACGCAATGTGGCCCTCTGGAGTCAGTGCGGAAATACAGTGGCCCTCTGGAGTGAGTGTAGAAATATAGTGGCCCTCTGGAGTGAGTGTGGAAATATAGTGGCCCTCTGGAGTGAGTGTAGAAATATAGTGGCCCTCTGGAGTGAGTGTAGAAATATAGTGGCCCTCTGGAGTGAGTGTGGAAATATAGTGGCCCTCTGGAGTGAGTGTAGAAATATAGTGGCCTTCTGGAGTGAGTGTAGAAATATAGTGGCCCTCTCCTACATCAAAGTTGCCCACCCCATGGGTTCGAGTATTCCAGTTTGTGAAACATGAACTATTAGATACCAACACATCAATATTGTTATAGAAGTTCACCTGGAAGACAAAACTTGGCATTGTTCTGAAGAAGGATGGGAACTGAGTCCGGTCGCTCAGACAGGAACAACCAGCAGAGTAACTTATCTGTAAAAATAGAATAAAAACAAATACAAAATATCTATTCTGTAATATGTACTAGATCATAGGTATTCAACAGTGCGTCTGGTACCCTCAGGGCAGTGCCCGCGGCCCCTGCTTAATGTATCTGCGGCCAACAATGAAAATATAATATTAGTTTTGAACAAGATTTTAGTTATTGTATTGTAAAAAGTTGTATGGCCTGATGTCAACTTAATATTAACTACTTACTTTATCACCTGTGATAATCTGTTAAACGTGCAATATTTAAATACGTTTTTAAATATTCCTAAAAGAAAGAGAAATGAAGTTGGGAACTTCTCCTTTGGTCCGCCCATTCCTAAGTGAGAATGGATTTTTCTCTATCACACTATCACTAAACACGGTGAAATTCACCCGAACACCTGCCTGTAGAAAGAAAATCACACCTGTGTGAACTGAGTGGTGCAACTCCCCTCTCCCCTCTCCCCCTGCCTCTCTCTCTCTCTCTCTCTCTCTCTAATTAGCACTAGGCAACAGTGCAAAACTATCTCTCTCTCTCTGTTTCTGGCACAACAGCGCCACTTTTGCCCCTACTGGTACTCATAGTCACATAGCCACACACATAGCCACACACATAGTCACATAGGTTAACACGGACATTGCTGTTGGTTGCACCACTCAAAAACAGGGATGTGGGCAGGGAAACAAACCTACCTTCTATGATGTCACTGAGCATCATGAAGGCACTGAAAGACCCACACACCTCAGACATCAGCAATATGAAAATTGCAAAAATATAATCGTCCGGGTGAAAATCACCCGTGTTTAGTGTTCTAGGGTTAAAAGAAAGAATGCACTGAAACAGGACCTAGAACTGTCATGAAAAATGATGTCATGGTCATGGCCATAATTTGATGACACTTTCAATAGCTGCTTTTAACCCTCCACTGTGTGGATTCAGAATGACCAGGTCATAAGCGTACATAAGGTGATTAATGATAGTTACCTATAAGACAGCCTGTACACAATGTGCTTAGATATGCCACAAGCAGCTTCTGAAACAGTTTATCCTGTCAAAAGCTCAATAAGTTTCAATTTAGCTCCTTAATTGCAAAAATGCATAACACTGTGCCGGGTTTCTTTTTTAATCTGAACTGGTTATCTGCAGAAGTCCAGATGTACAAACATGATTCTTTCTAATACTGTGGAGAGGATTAGACGCTGGCCAGAGAGATTCGGGTTTGAGAACTTCACATGTCCTGCCATTGGCAATTCAGTAGAATGCAGTGCATTGTCAGAAACAGAACAGTTCAGTAGATTGATCAGTGCATTGTCAGAAACAGAACAGTTCAGTAGATTGTCAGGGAATTAAACCTGCAGGGAAAACATGCATTTTCAGAAACCTTCAAGAAAAGATCAGTAAAGTGTGTAGAGTTGGAATGGCACATCTGTAGGTCTGTTTAGTTTACCTGCCTCGTCTTTAAGGACAGGCTCTAATTGTACAGAGGTGATTGACTCTGTACCGTGAACCAATAAGACATGTAAAACACAGGCCAAGGGCAGTTACTTACCACTTTCACTTAAAACAAAGGAGAAAAATTGCAGACTACAAGCTCAGAACATGTTACACTGTGACCTTGTGTTGATCGGCTGTGTTTGATACTTTTGTCTAACACTAGCATAATGAAGAAATAGGGCATTGAAAAAGCATTACAAGTTGAAATACGGAGACACAAGGTTTCTTCTCGACAGCAACGATTATGCTCTATGTCTTTCAAACGGCAAAAAATACCAAATTTAATATTTATCATATTATAGATTTGCAAATAGCCAAGTAAGCAAAATTAAATAAAATAGGCTATGGTGAAAGGGGATTGGAAACTTACCATGGGCACACTGTATACACCTAATATTCTAGAGAGGGTAATTGAACTTTTTGAGCTACTAGGACCCACAATTCCAAGTACCGGAGGAGACCCAACACAGCTCTGATCCAGTGTAAACTGCTCCTCTCTCCCACTGATCAGTGACAGCGCTGCAGGGACTGCAACTCCAAGCGTTAAACAGGTGTCATAGCAACGGTATCCCAGAGTCACATTGGGGAGCAGGCTGGGGTCTCTGTTGATCTCACTGATGGTAAAAGGCATGATCTGTGCCATTCTGAACGCTGGAATGGAAAAACTAACACACACAATTACACTGTAGCCTTGAATGTCATCGCTGTCGGGCAGAAACCTTGTAACTCCATATTTAAACGTTCTGTTTTTGTTTAATAAATTACTTAATTTGTCATACTACAGTGTGACAAAAAAAAAGTTGTGCTATTTTTTGAAGAAAACATTTAAGTGAAAGTGCTTGTGACTAAATAATAACTACCCTAGATCCATCCAAACACATGTTCTGAGAAGGTTTCCACCCAACATATATCATGTTTCTATACATCAAAACAAGGTTGGTGTTGTCTTGCTGGCTATCCGTGATACCCACCGACTGCAGGAGGGCTTCTGTTCCTTGGACTGTGTGAACGTCAGCTCGGGGAACACAGAGGCCAGGTGGAATGGAAACAAGCCACCCAGAATCACATCTCCAGCCTTGTACATTCTGCCGGGATTAAACGGTGCCTGTAACTCACAAGAAGAGGAAGAGGATGAAGACAAAGGAGAGAAGGAAGAGAACATCATCAAGTATGGAAACAGTTGTATGTCTAAAGAAGCCCTCATGACTGTCCTCCTCTGTCTAACAACCCCCCACCCCCCACCTTCTCCATCCATTGTCCAGTTGTTAGGTTTTATACACAGTGCAGTGCCATCCCCTGTGCCAGATATACGTACGACATTATGTAATCTTTCACAACACCGATCTGGGCACACACAGAGGCAGGGCTTAACATACATAGGTATCAGTGGTGGAAAGTAACAAAGTAGATGTACTGAAGTACTGTAGCCTACTTAAGTTCAATGTTGAGCATTTGTCATTTCCAATGCTTTTACTTCCACTCCATCTCGAATCCCAATATTGTACTTTTACTCCTCTACATGTATTTGGAAACTTTAGTTACTTTGTAGATTTTGATTATTATTACAAAACATGCATTAACCACTTCAGCCTTATATACATTTCGGCCATTTGAAAATAGCTGATTGCGAGTACATTTTGATGCCAATACTTTTGTACGTTACGAGAGACAATGAGATCTGCAATAAACTTGCAAATCGGTTCGCAACATGTCGCCGACATGTCCTGTTTGTGATTTTCATGGACAGGATCTCGAGGCGAAGTCGTGGCGGAGAGGGTATTCGGCGCGGTGACCTAAGGGTTGCATCACTGCTTTTTGCAGATGATGTGGTCCTGATGGCACCATCGGTCCAAGACCTTCAGCTCTCACTGGACCGGTTCGCAGCCGAGTGTACGGCGGCTGGGATGAGGATCAGCGTCTCTAAATCTGAGGCCATGGTTCTCAGCAGGAAACCGGTGGATTGTGCAGTCCGGGTAGGGAATGAGCATTATCCCAGGTGAAGGAGTTCTAGTATCTCTGGGTCTTGTTCACGAGTGAGGGGAGGACGGAGAAGGAGATCAGCCGGAGAATCGGAGCGGCAGGGGCGGTATTGCAGTCGCTGTACCACACTGTTGTGACGAAAAGAGAGTTGAGCCAGTAGGCAAAGCTATCCGTCTACCGAGCAATCTTCGTTCCTACTCTCACCATGGTCATGAAGTGGTCATGAAGTGTGGGTCATGACCGAAAGAATAAGGTTGTGAATACAAGCGGCCGAAACTCAGCTTCTTCTACGCAACGGTAGAGTCTGTTCTCCTATACGGCAGTGAGTGCTGGACACTGAAGCCTAAAGCCAACTCTGCAGAAGTCTCTAGACGGGTGCTACACCAGCTATGCTGCATGCAGTACTTAACATCAGTAAGAGCACACATGTTACCAACAAGAATCGAATGCCAAGGGTGAGCCAGAAACTAGCAGCCAGGAGAATGAGACTAGCAGGACACTGCCAAAGACACCAAGAGCTGCCAGCCAGCAAACTAGTGCTGTGGGAACCAACACACAGGCACCGGTCACAACGACGTCCCAAATTAACATGTGGATGTACTCAAGAACGACGCAGGAGCACCAAGGAGCACTGCAAAGCACCAACGAGCTGGCCAGATGTATGGAGAACCGGGATGACTGGAAGCAACAATGGAGGGCTCGTCTGAGGATGACCTAGAGATAGAGGCAGGTTGGCGGTCAGTGGCAGGTTGGCGGTCAGTGGCAGGTTGGCGGTCAGTGGCACCTGGAAAATTTGGGCACCGTAAAAACTGTTAAGCTCTGAAGTTGTTAATCAGAGCAGTGGTCAGTCCTCCCCACTTCTCAGGTGGCCACTCCTGATTACCACTGAAGTGTGAGGGAAAAACAAGAGAAAAGCCCAAGGCATCTTCAACTCACCAGTTGTGTCCCAACTCCCAAATGACAGTGCCTTAGTTGAGTGGTGTCATGCACGCAGGCCGGTAGGCACACAGGCAGGCACACAGGCAGGCAGGCACGCACGCACACACACACACACACACACACACACACACACACACACACACACACACACACACACACACACACACACACACACACACACACACACACACACACACACACACACACACAATGATGTTATTTAATTAACACAGGCCTTAGAGGCAATTAAAATAATACAAGGTTGAAACATTGCAATAACACCAATTAAATGTCACATGGTTCAATGCCTTGGCAAGTTAGCTGATCTTATCGTGTGTTTATTTGGCAAGACTGTCAATCTTCAGACAAGCGTAAATTGAATGCCTTTAATCCTGATGTCCAGTTTCCCAGTTTCCATGTCACAATGATGTGACATGAAGAGTATAATAATGTAACTTTATGTTCACAGTAAATGCATGCATGTGTTTTCACATACACACCAATTTGTCATTTTATGATAATGTAATAATAATAATAATATCTGGGATTTATATAGCGCTTTTCTTGACACTCAAAGACGCTTTACATGTGTTGGGGCCAGGGGGGGAACAAGAAAAGGACAACTTTATTAGAAAAAACAATTAATGAACTGGTGAGCGTGTCTTCATTTGTTAAAATGAAATTTTAACAAATACTGTACACTTTTTTGAAAAAATTATACCTCCTTATATAACAATAAGACCTGATGATCTTGTTTTAGTGTGGAAAAAAATCATGGCACTCCATATTTAAATAGGGTTCGCTTGCCATCCGTTTTGCACCTGCTTGATGATTTTCTTCTTGTCGACCCTCCCAGCGATAATTTGGGCGCTTCTCTAGCCAAACTAAAGTCCTCATTCGCATATCTGGGCATCCCTCTGTCAGATTAGAAAACTACCGGCCCTGCCACCTGCCTCGAATTCCTCGGCATCACACTGGACAGCCGCGATATGAAGGCCTCTTTACCAGAGGAAAAGTTGCAGAGCATTCGAGAGATTACCCAATCTTGCACTTCCAGCGCTTCAATCTCAAAACGCCAACTGCTATCCCTGCTAGGTCATTTAAACTTTGCCATCCCTCAAGGCCGTTCTTTTATTTCTAGGCTGTTGTGCCTGGCCTCCTCCGTGCCCAATCTATTTGACTCTGTACAGGGCAGTATTATGCGTGTCTTAAGTACCAGGTCTTATGACTTAACCTAAGACCTGGAGGCGTGGTCAATGCCATTTGGCTATTCTGAGTGGCCAAATGGCATTGATCACGCCTCCAGGTCTTAAGTTAAGTCATAAGACCTGGTACTTAAGACACGCATAATACTGCCCTGTGGGCCCAATTAAGTAGGTCAAATCATATTACAGTTTTAAGAGGTGGAGGCCAATGTCATATTGCAATTATAGGCACGGTAAGAAGCGCTTTAGACACCCGTGGCGTGCGCAAAACGGCCTTGAATTAGTCAAGGGAGTGTTTAAGGAGTGTTTAAGGCGTACCCAATCAACATGTCCGTACTATTCTCTTTGCAGTCAACTGATCTCGCCCTTTGCTGCGAGTGGTATTACATTTATGCAGGCATGGGAACCATAGACATGACATGACTTTGTCACATTTGGGTTAATTATTCCTATTGCACTGCATGCTGTCACCTTTATGCCTCAAAAGAACAGATCCACAAGCTGTCACAGCCATGATGTGCATAGCTTGTAGGCCTATGTCTCTATTTTGTTAAGTAACTTGCAGTGTTAATTGGAAAGTCATTACAGCGGCGCAGCCAGCCATATGCTATACAAGGGAGGGAGATATACGCACATCATCACTTCATTTGTTTCTGTTCCAAGCATGAAAAACAGCTGTAATCTTGTATTCTTTATTCTAGTTCATTCATAAATGAATAACTAAGCCTTTGAAATGGCACCTATCTATACCTTTCAGATCGGAATGGAACTACGAGTAGATACGCAGCATATGGCTGGCAAATTGGCAATCCATGTAATGTACCCAGAATCGTCTAACCCCCGAACATACAAGTTCGTTTGATATTGTTTTATTCGATAACAATAGAACCATGTACCATACAGCGAATGAAAGCAAGATTCCTAAGGAATATGGAGATTTGAGAAACGAGAGAATTATGGACATCCTAAATCTCAACAGTTTTATGTGAGACCATACCACTACATCCCGACACTCAGGACAGATATTGCTGCACGCATGCATGCACTGTTGCACACACCCTCTTTATTTGTTTCTATTGAAAAACAACAGGAACGGGCGCACACCAGTATTGGTGAGGTGCTGGCCTAAGGCAGTAAATCAGTAAAAATGAGAAAAAGGCCGCACACACGTAGCCACGATGAAGACCTCCTAGGTCGAAACGTTGGATTCTTGTCAATAAATATACAGCATCGTGGCTACGTGTGTGTGGCTTTTTTCTCATTTCTATTGAAAAACACCAGTAAAATAACGTTTATTGTATTTTATTTAATTCGGTGTTCTAGTTTGTCTTCAGACCCTGTTAACACCTTGGAAGCCCAGGTCGGAGTTCTCCGAGACGGAGATTGATGAAATATCCGTCCTATTTTTATTTATTTATTTTTTTGAAAATCCACCAGAGGGCGCTCTTCCCCTTCGGCCCCGTTTAGATCCGACACCTGGTTCATACGAGAAAGGCCAGATATCACGTGATCAACCCAGCAGCCCCCAATCCCCCCCCCCCCAGTGCCCCCAACCCACCCCTGTTCTCTGTTGGGGAGGGGCGGTACTCTGTGGTGTTGTGTGATCGCGCCGGTGACTCATGACTCTCTTTGAGGGAAAAAAAGAAAAACAAAAGACAAACCCCTCCCTAAGGTTTGTTGACACCAACGGGAGTAACGTTACATCGTGGGGCTGTCCTCTCCACCATCAGGAAGTGATTTCGCTGCCGTCTGTATTATTATTGTATTATTATTATATTATTATTATAATATGGAGCCCCCCCACAGACGGAACAGTCACCACAGTCCACACAGACAAGGAAATTGTACGATCGTCCTGATCCAGTCCAAGAATAAAATAAAAGGAGAAAAAGAAAAACAATTCATGGAAAACCACCCATCCGCCCGCCGTTGGATTATAATCCCCCCCCGTTCAGGTATGTGATCCATGTATGTACTTTATTATTATTATATTTTATTTGTAGCCTTAGTTCAAACACGTTGTCACAGCGAACGCTCGCCAAGTTGCCTAATTTGCCCTGGTCTATTGGGATAGATTCCCCCGAAATTGAGACCCCCAAGGCGGGTTGGGAAACACGGGACAGTCCGCTGGATTCGCCGAGGTCGTATCAAGCCGTTACCCCGGAATCGGGACTCTATCGGCGGGTTAGTAAACATGGTTAGTCCGCTGAATTGGCCGAGGCCGTAAGCCCCGGTCTCGGGCCAGAAGTAACCCCGAAATCGAGGCCCGCAAGGCAGACCGAGACATCTTGTCAGGGCGCTAAAAAATAAACATCGCCACATCTCATTGGCGATGTTCCTCCTTGGATGGACAGACCGTCATCATTCACTGTCACGTCATCATCATCATTCGCCGTCATGTTTTTTTTAATATGTATGGCCTATGTATAACGTAATGTTACGTAAGGTTTGTTCAATGTAGGCTATAAGAACTATTATCTTTGTATAGTCGTGTATATCGACACGATGAGGCTGGCCAGTGGTCCACTGGCCACGATCGCAGCCATTAGCATGGTTTAGCCATGCTAATGCTGCAACGATCACAGCCATTAGCATGCTAATCTAGCTAATGGCCAGAGGAGGGATGTTCCTCCTTGGATGGGATTTTAGCCAGCTCATCACGTGGGCTGGCTAAGCCATGCTAATGGCTGCGATCGTGCAGCATTAGCATGGCTAAACCATGCTAATGGCTGCGATCGTGGCCAGTCGTGTCGATATAAACAAAGATAATGGCCCTCATTTATCAACCGTGCGTACGCCAAAATATGGGTGTACGCCGAAATTACCGCAATTTTCGGCATTTACGATTTGCGCCAAAGCATGAATTTGAACTTGAGCCAGGACAAAAATCACGTCTGGTCGGGAGCTGTCGTACGCTTTGTCCTCACCTGTTTTTCTGTCGTAGAACAGCGGAGCAGCATTGTCTGAACTGCTGACACGCTGTCACACGACACAGGCATCTAAACATATGTTTTCACTCCTAAAATGTTAATATAAAACTGTATGTATATACATGTAAAAAAAATAAAAATAAAAAGAGAGATTTCCAACTTTACAAGTAATTAAAATCGCGCAATTAAAAACAATATAACATGTTTACAATGTATTAGTTTGTGCTTAATCAAACAGTGCTTTACTGGCCTTGTTACTGGCCTTGTTATGCGAGCGCACTTGTGAGATGATTTGGGAGCGTATCGCATGCGGCATGAGCGTGACATCAGATGCCTATAGAATCACTGTGATATTATTTAAAAAAAAAGGCACATGGACTGCACGCCTTTATTTCCAAGTGACAATGACAATCATACAGCTTGCCTATTTGCAATTGTAGCAGGCTATAGGCATAAGGGGCTTAATCATTCACCATTGAAATAAGCGCTTTGACAGTTCAGATAAAAGCAAGATCATTTTCGGGGGTCGGGAGGACGGGGCCGCGGCGTACGTCGCCAGCCCAGCACATACCAGCACACATGCAAACCTTCATCCATATGTTTATGATTCGTTCATAATGATCAAATCACTCCATAAACGTTGATTATGACTGCCTTGACGACATGGTAGCCTATCTCTCATGCAGGCATCACTCACCCACAGGACTTATCACAGCAGTGCGCAGTCTCACTGATCGCCTTCGCCGTGCACTGCGCACGAATGGGTAAAATTATTATAGGCCTACAAACGTATTCCATTCATGGCGATGCGATGTGTCATGTAGCCTTGAGGTGCGTGCGTGCGTGCGTGGACATGACAGAAAGGCAAGCGAGGTGAGAGGGAAACAGACAGGGTAGGAGGCCTACAGCTTTATTTAATTCATGCAGGTGTTCGTTCTTTATTTATTTAAGATACAACACACCAGTTAGTTGGGCTTGCAAGTTGCGTGTGTGTGTGTGTGTGTGTGTGTGTGTGTGTGTGTGTGTGTGTGTGTGTATGAGAGAGGGGGGTGAGGCGGGCAGCAAGTTTTTCCTGTATCCATGGTTTCCAGGTCGTATTGCAGTTGTTCATGTCGCAAAAACGAGGGCGAGGCTTGATTTCACAGGGCGTGCCAGATTGATTTCAGCCGTCACATTTATTACTGCTAGGAATGAAATTAGGAAGGATCAGCTGTCTGCGATCACTTTATAAATGCCGACCCGACGTGGGTGTACTACGAAACCTACACTCGAATTTGGGGCAGATTTTACACTCAATTGATAAATGAGGGCCAATATTTCTTATAGCCTACATTGAACAAACCTTACGTAACATTACGTTATACATAGGCCATACTGTAGGTGGGCATTAGATACAGCATAGGTGGGCATTAGGGACATCTGGGCACCATATTTGTGAGAAGAAGTGGCCACCATATGGAAACTTTTTTAGTTAAGATATTTTTTTCTTCATTTCAGAGCGGTGCCAACTGCTCCCATGACTGACTGAGTTTGTATATCTGTATGTCTCCATGTCTGAGCACGACCCAATGACCCATTGACCCCTGCAGATGATGCTGGTCTCTCTCTCTCTCTCTCTCCACACACACACACACACACACACACACACACACACACACACACACACACACACACACACACACACACACGACAACTAGTAACCATCCATGTCATGTAGTCAGGGAATATTATCAGTATTATCAGTATAATCTGGGAATACATTTCTTACCAAGAAACTGCCAAACTAGGGGGTTTTCATCATGATTCTGAATCCATTCCAAGCATTAGTTTTGCACGAAAAACACTCCTTGGGCTAAAAACGGCCATAGACACTTACCCAAATGTGCCCAAATGTGCTGACCTCATCACATTTGTGGCTATGGCCTTTTTAAGCCCAAGGAGTGTTTTTCGTACAAAACTAATGCTTGGAATGGATTCAGAATCATGATGAAAACCCCCTAGTTTGACATGTCACATGCTATTTACAGCATAATTAAATTTAGAACATTTTGCCATATATTGGTTGTTAATGGTACCCCAACTTTCAGCAGCTGTCAGAAAATCCCCTAGGGTGGGTTAGGGTTAGGGTTAGGGACACCTTTACAAACACATTGGTGAAGAAAATTATTGGTAAGAAATGTATTCCCAGATTGTATTAATGTCCCCTGATGTGAGTAGCAGCATCCAGGCTATACATAGGCATATTTCATGGAGTTTTAAGTTACGATGGGTTTGTATAGGAAGTTGCCAATGTTCAAATTAATATCAAATATCAGACTGAATCAAGAAACACACGCTTCCTACTAGTGTAGCTAATCTAGCTATCCGGTCAAACTGCAACTATCACTCAAAACAAAATAAGGTTTTCTACAGTTGCGACAGTGTGGCGGTCCTACGTCACATGCATTAACGTTGGTCGCTGGTCGGACATGGTCCAGCTGATTTATTTTTGTCTAATGCGAAACAGCGTGGCTGTCCATACAAGGAGGAGGAGAGATGATCTACCCTACCGTATCTATCTAGCCCACCAAAACAAACATGAATGTACTTTTGCGTCGCATTATGGATAGCGACAGAAAAATACCATGGATATAATGAAACAATTGTTCCCCTGTGCACAGCACACACTGTCTCCAGGTAAGAACAAAAAACTGTTTCTGAAGCTGCACTTTCACTTTGTGTTGACTTACTGTATCTCCAGAGTCCTCAGTCCTGCAGCGGTGCAGCCCCACAATGGAGAAATTATCTTTTTTGTCACTAACCTCTCTACAATGCCATGTTATTCAATGTATTAGTTTAGCACAAAATATAGGCTTTTCTAAACCAAGCCATTATTCAAAAGTTATGTAGGCTGTCATTGTATTTTCTGTGAATTAACTCACAGTTTAACCCAATGATCCTCAGCCATTTCAAGTGCAAGGACCCCCAAATTAAATGTATATGAATTAGCCTAGGGTGATAGCCTCACAGCCTGACAGGGTCCTAGGCCATTTCATTATGATTTTCATCTCTGGCCTGGGACCCCAAAACATGTTTACAATATTTTACAACAGGCTACTTATATTTTGTTATTTAAAGCTGTGATTATTTATTTAAGAAGCACTGTTCTGAACCAATGTTCGCCTTGAAATAAAAATAAAAATATGTAATCATCCTTAACCTTTAAGCTAAAATAATTATGACCGGGGACTTGACCATACTTGACCATACTTGACCATACTAAAGGCCAAGTGGCCTTGCCCCTAAAAGGATGAAATTCCAGGCCTGGAACTATCCCTTTAACATGGTGTCCAAAAATGTGGAGGGGGGGTGACTTAGGTGTGATGCTAATTGGCTTGCTCAATTAACAAACAAAATAAAAGGTTGTGAAAAACACACACCTCTGTTGGAAGTAGGAGACAAGGAAGCAGCTAAGTTAGCATTTAAGAAAGTTATAGTGAATATCCTGAGGAACTATGGAGCCAAAATTATATTCGAAGATAATGGATTATAAACTCTACCAAAAATATCCAGAGCCTGAAGAAGGCAAACCAGCATTACCAAAACAAGACAGGTGGAATGTGAAGAGGAGAGATGAGAATTATGTGCTTGAGGGTATGTATGCTCTTACACTGTCAATCTCCATAAGTTGTTTTATAAGATCAGAAATTGTATATTTTTGCCATCACATTTAAGGTTGAATTTTATTTGTACTAGATGGTGTGCTGAAATACTGGTGCAGACGCAAGAAGAACCAAGCGCCACATTTGGCTACGGTAAATGTATTTGTTACTTTTGGTGCTCAAAGACTTTAATTACCCCATGGGTAACAAACGAGGAATCTAAGTATCTGTCTATCTCATCTCTATGCTATCTACCTATGTAGGTTGTGTTATCGGCTGCGGAGGCATCAGGATATTTCAACGAATTTCACAACAGTGATATTGGAGGTCACTGTGGGGCAGAGAAAACCCATAATGCCATCATCCAAAGATACTTCTGGCCTGGTATGGAAAAGGACATCCGAAAATGGGTAAGAGAGAGAGAGAGAGAGAGAGAGAGAGAGAGTGTGTGTGTGTGTGTGTGTGTGTGCGTGTGTTAATGTGCATATCATTTGACTTAAGGTTGCAGAGTGTCCACGTTGCCAACTAAAAAGGAGCAACCTAAAAGGCAAAGTGCAGTACAACCCCATCTCTGTGAGTGTTGTGCAACTGAATATCCCATCATGCATCTTAATATGCTAAGATAGGCTACCACCAGCAATTATACAGATCTCTGTATAATTGCTCTTTTTAAACAAACTTATTTTCAGGTCAAGGAGCCCTTTGAATTGGTGGGAATGGACCTGATGTCCCTGACAGAGACAGAGGAGGGCAACAGATACATATGTGTCATAGTCGACTATTTCACCAAATGGTGCTGCGCTAAAAGACCCAAACATGGGACAAACATCTGCAGGCCACCATGTTTGCCGTGCGCACCAAAAAACATTTCACAACATTGCAACCCGCCATATATGAGGCTGTTCGGGGCAATGTCAAAAAACAACAGGACAAGGTCAGGAAGAGGAAGCTGGAGCAGGGCTGGGATGACGACTTTGCAGTTGGGGATGTGGTCCTGAAAAGGAACATCAGAACCCACCATCCACAGGCCTCTCCACAAACCCCCCACCTGCCCTCCACAACCCACCATCCACAGGCCTCTCCACAGACCCCCCACCTGCCCTCCACAACCCACCATCCACAGGCCTCTCCACAAACCCCCCACCTGCCCTCCACAACCCACCATCCACAGGCCTCTCCACAAACCCCCCACCTGCCCTCCACAACCCACCATCCAAAGGGCCTCTCCACAAACCCCCCACCTGCCCTCCACAACCCACCATCCACAGGCCTCTCCACAGACCCCCCACCTGCCCTCCACAACCCACCATCCACAGGCCTCACCACAGACCCGGAGATGACCCTTATATGGGAATTGAAATCATTTCACAACATTGCACTCACCATACTACCTCATGTTTGGGAGAGAGGCGATGTACCCCTCGGAGGTGCTGGTGGACTATGACGTAAGTGGCTCCTTTTGTTAGCACCAAGTCACGTTCAAACCCTGTTATACATTTGCTATTTGTTTGTTTTTTTTGGGGGGGGGACATGACTACAATTGAGGACCACTAATCCCACCTGGCGTTTCTGTACTTTAGGTGACACCAGAAAGAATGGAGGAGTTGGTGATACAGGAGGAGGTCTTTGAGGGGCTGAAAAAGCAACCCACCATATATGAGGCTGTGCGGGGCAATGTCAACAAACCCCCCACCTGCCCTCCACAACCCACCATCCACAGGACTCTCCACAGACCCCCCACCTGCCCTCCACAACCCACCATCCACAGGCCTCTCCACAGACCCCCCACCTGCCCTCCACAACCCACCATCCACAGGCCTCTCCACAAACCCCCCACCTGCACTCCACAACCCACCATCCACAGGCCTCTCCAGTCTCCACAGACCCCCCACCTGCCCTCCACAACCCACCATCCACAGGCCTCTCCACAGACCCCCCCACCTGCCCTCCACAACCCACCATCCACAGACCCCCCACCTGCCCTCCACAACCCACCATCCACAGGCCTCTCCACAAACCCCCCACCTGCCCTCCACAACCCACCATCCACAGGCCTCTCCACAGACCCCCCCACCTGCCCTCCACAACCCACCATCTACAGGCCTCTCCACAAACCCCCCACCTGCCCTCCACAACCCACCATCCACAGGCCTCTCCACAGACCCCCCACCTGCCCTCCACAACCCACCATCTACAGGCCTCTCCAAAAAAAAACACCTGCACTCCACAACCCACCATCCACAGGCCTCTCCAGTCTCCACAGACCCCCCACCTGCCCTCCACAACCCACCATCCACAGGCCTCTCCACAGACCCCCCACCTGCCCTCCACAACCCACCATCTACAGGCCTCTCCACAGACCCCCCACCTGCCAGATCAGGAGAGGACCATAAAGATGGTAAATACCTTCAATAATGTGACATCCAGAATAATAATGCCATGTACAATTTTGAATGACTGAAATGTTCTGATTTTGCAGTTCTCCACGCTGTATGGAGAGGGCAAAAAAAGGCCAAATTCTATGGTCCAAGGTGCACCAATTCAAGGTCTTGACTATGGATATTCAGAGCCTTGCCCCAGGAACAATGGTCCACTGCGAAGTAAGTGTCTTGTTTTGTGAGCAAGTGTTGATATGTAAGTGTTTTTTAATTGTAACTTATTGGTCCTCATTCACAAAGGAGAAATACGCAAGAGTGTAACGGAAGCGTAACGGAAGCGTGAACAGATGCGGGAAATTCCGTCCGATCACGCAACGTTGTTTTGCCGTGCAATTCAAAGAGCGGTGTGTACCACAGGTACGCAGGTGTATGTTGTGAGGTACGCAGGTGAATGCGAGCGGGTGCCAAATTATCGGAAAATCACCGGATAACTTCATTTGCATTGATCCACGCCCCATTTCACACCATAAAAGGCCTCAAGCATGACTCAGCAGTTTGTGAGATCACCATGGCGGCGAGAATAAAGAAAAGAAATTACAGCTTTGTGGAAATTGAGGTCATGTTAGACGGTGTAGAACGCCACAAAAATATATTATTTTGCAGTGTAAGCAGTGGCTTCACCAATTTTAACAAATCGGATTGTTGGAAGGAAATCACCCAGCAAGTGAACTCCGTCAGTGCTGTGGAGAGGTATGAATATGAATATAGGCCTACAGCCCGTTCTTTTAATTTGATACACGCATGGACCACAAACAAGGCCTATAGGGCTTTTATGTATATAATTTGCACCATTGTATTATCGTAGGCCTAGGCTTATTTACAAACCGACACTGTTTATTATTCAATCTATTAAAGGACAGCGAAGGAGGTAAAAAAAAATGGAGCGATTTAAAATTGGATTGCAAGAGGAGGCTGACCAGGCAGCGCCAATCCATGAGTGCTACCGGGGGGGGGGACGCACCACCACCTTCGCCCATGGACGAGCGAATCCGTGCCATAATTGGTACCAGTCTACTTTTTTATATCCATATACCTTTACATTTGTGCATGATTGTTGTTTCTTTTCTATATGCCTACATTAAACAATACACAATTCTTATAGGAGAGGTGTCGTTGTACGGCATAGAAGGCGCGGTGGGGATGGACACCGATGCGCTGGATTTGGATCTCCAGCTGGACGCATCTGATGGTATTTAAACTATTAGACCTATAGGCTTGCATTTAATCAACACATTATAGACTTGAACTGTCCTGCTTCTCCTTTGATATTGAGCACAACACAGGCTACACACACTCGATTCAAGCAGCATTGCTCCATAACTAAATGTAGATAAAATATACGATGTTGTTAAATAAAGAAAAAGGCACAATAAATAATTGTAACTGATTTTTAATGGGGGAAAAAGGCACATCAAATGATAATCTTCATTTTTTTTTAACAGATGATGATGCTGCTTCCGTGGCGTCCGCGTCCTCGCGGCGCTCCAGTGCCTCCACCACCTCGCAGGCAGCTCGGTGCCACACGCTGTCCTCGACCACCACCACCACCTCCCAGGCCTCGTCTGCAGGGCCATCCGCTCAGCCTCGGGCTCAGCGCTCCACCACCACCACCACCACCTCCCAGGCCTCGTCTGCAGGGCCATCCGCTCAGCCTCGGGCTCAGTGCTCCACCACCACCGCCGGCTCTGCCCCTGCTGCTCGCAGGCCTCCACCAGACAACGACGAGGTGCCCTCTACCTCGGCTTCTGCTCCTGGTTCTGCAAGAACCAGAGTTAGGCGAGCCTCGGAGCCTGCCCCCGTGGCTGACCGGGACGCCCGGGTGGAAGTTGTGTCAGCCGAGGTCTTGCAGAACCAGGGGCATTTGCTGAGGGCGGTGGAGAGGGTCGCGTCTGTCGTGGAGGAGGGTGTGAGGGCGGTGGAGAGGGTCGCGTCTGTCATGGAGGAGGGTGTGGGGATTCTGGGCAGGATCGCCACAGCCCTCGAATCCATAGCCTGCAGGAGAAATGAATAAATTCATTCAACGAAATGTTGAATTTGCTTCATTTGTCTATTCTTCAAGGTTATTATATAGTTAACTAAAACTAACGAAGTAACAAACTGAAGGGAAAAAAATGTCCAACGAAAACAACCGATATGAAACTGTATTGTGTAACTATTACCATGTGATCAAGAAACAAACTGGCTATATCAAATCCGCTAAACTATTTAAAACTAACTGAATTAGAGGGTCGAAAAACGTAAAGTAAAATGATAAATTAAATTAAACTATATTCATCCTTACTTCAAAAACGAGCGATCAGTTGTCGGCGCAGGGCCATTCCTGGCCTGTTGGCCTCTGCGCCAATGGGTGGGTCCACCGGCATGTCTGCAGGTGGGGGCAGTGCCAGTCCCTCTGGAAGGGGCACACCATGCCGTTCGGCGATGTTGTGGAGCGCGCAGCAGGCCATCGTGATCTTGCAAACCTATAGATGGGAACAAATTAATAGACTGAACAAAACCTGTTCTGTTATAGCATGCCTTAATGCCTACCGTTTTCAGCTCATGATGGTCTAATGTGTGTGTGTGTGTGTGTGTGTGTGTGTGTGTGTGTGTGTGTGTGTGTGTGTGTGTGTGTGTGTATTTTTTGAAAAATACCTTATAGGGCTTGTAGAGGAGCGTCCCTCCAGCCGTGTCCAGGCATAGCCAACGGACCTTCAGCCTCCCGATGGCACGCTCCACAACTGCACGTGTTCTGACATGGCAGTCATTATATGCCCTCTCTTGTTGGGGCGTGAAAAGTGGCGTCATGAGCCATGTTGCCACGGCATATCCTTTATCACCTGGTATAGAGATAGATATGGTTAGCCATACAATTCTGTCAATTTAATGTCCATGAGCCAAGTGAGGGGGAATGGCACTAAATATATACAATTGAAAAAACACTCACCAATGAGCCATGCGTCTCCAGCAGCCCCCTGTGCGAGACGCATGCCCACACTGCTGTTTTGCAGGATGAAGGAGTCATGGCTGCCGCCCCCCCAACGGGCAACTGCATTTAAAATAATCATTTGTGCGTCACAAATCAACTGCACGTTGATGGAATGGTAGCCTTTTCTATTTAAAAATGGGTATGGTTCCACAGGTGCCCTGATGCGCACATGGGTACAGTCTATTGCCCCGATGACGTTTGGAAATCCTGCAGTGAAATGGAAGTCCTGTTTTATTGGTCGCTGTTGTTCAGCATTGTAGGGGAATGAAATGTATTTTGGAACCATGTGGCGGATGATGCCATCCAGCACCTTGGGGAGCGTGCGGCTGAGGGATGGCTGAGAGATCCCGGATCTATCGGCTACTAATCGTTGAAAGGATCCAGTGGCCAGGAATCCTAGCGTGCAGAAAACCTGCACATGTGCAGGGATGGGATGTGACCTATAATAATAATAATAATTAATAACGGCAACAGGCTTCATTTATTTTATATAATGCATTGTAAACAAATAACTGCTGCATGGCATAGGTCTAAATCTGGGCAAAAATAATTCAATTGAAACCATTTTCCGTACCCGTTTGTTTGTCTGGTCAGCTCTGGCTCCAGTGCATCGCACAGCTCGACCAAACAGTGCCTTGGCAACCGAAAGCGGCACCGTAGCCACTCGTCATCCTCCTCAAAAAAATTAGCCCGGTCTCTGAAGATGCTCGGTTGGCCAAATAATCTAGCAGCAATAAATCAGCCATATTGTTGATTGTTCACACAGGTTTTATGCTGCTCCCCGGGGTCCTTATATAGTGCCATTGATCACTTAGAACAAGCTGGTCCTGATTAGCGGCACATTTTTGATTTATTTTTTATTTTGAGAGAGGCTTCCGAGAGTGAGCATGCTAGAAATATCCTAATAAATAAATAAAAAGGTGTCGAGCTTGCGGGGCAGTTTCTGTATAGGATCATAGGTTAACTTGACCAATATGCCTCTAGAATGCATGTATCTGAGGTTTGGGGACTTTTAATTGATTCAGCATGAAGACTAAAGCCTTCAGAATAAATCTACGCAAGCCGTACACTACCCTCTGAGGTGGCGCAGCTTTTAGCGGAGATTCCGACCATCCGACGTCACCGTCAAGTTCACGTTCAAGTTCATGAATTCCCACGTAATGTGGGAATCCACGTAAATGCCTGTCCGCTCACGCTCCGCTCACGTTACGTAACGGTATGAGCGTAAACGCCGTTGTGAATGAGGACCATTGTGTGTGTGTGTGTGTGTGTGTGTGTGTGTGAAGACAGAAGGAGTATAGGGTGAGGGGAACGGAGAGAGAGAGAATGGGAGGGAGACCAAAACCCACTGATTAATATGTTGTCAGGGCAATAACCCCGTGAAGGCACTTACTAATACTTTACTTTATATTTTATATATATTTTTGAGTGGTGCAACCATTCCCTTACGGAGCTGTGTGTGGGTGGCTGGCTGGCTGGGTGCGTCTGAGCACAAAACCAGCATGGTTGTGTTTCACCACCTGTGCGCTACCTAACACACACACAAACACACACGCACATATTAACTGTATATATGATGATTTTGCCCCGGCACCCTGGGTGCGTTCCTGTGGGTCTGGAGCTCCTGTGGGTCGGAGATGACCCTTATATGGGAATTGAAATCCAGCGGTGTGAAAAAAGTAAGGATAACGTTTGCTTTTAAAAGCGTTAGTGTTACAATCACACCATGTTCACAAATTAAATGCTCAATTGCAGATTGATCCCCTGGCATGGGATATAATCATGGGGGCAGTGTGCAAAGATGGCCACTACACACTAGTAGTAAGTGAACTTTAATGAATGCAAATTATGCAGCTATATTTACAACTTATATTTTGAAGTATTAATGTATCCTATCTGCTGAAGGTCATGTATCCCAGAGAGAACAAAAGCCTTTTTGTGGACCCAATGTCAGCTACTCAGACGGTCTCTCATCCTCGCCAAAAGGGAATGCGACACCATGTGGGGTGCTTGTATGCAAAGTAAGTAAAGTAATTATGTTATGTACCTGGCCTAGGGGGTGCCAAGATACACAACAAAAAACAGGGGAGACGCAGTTTACCAAAGAAATTGAATTTATTGATTAACCAAAAATAAGTAATCAAATGATAAATCAGGAATAAACAGATGAAGTGTGGAGTATTCAGTGGTGTAGTGCGTGTATGCATGAGTGAAATGTATGTGGGTGTGTGTTGTATGTATTAACAGAAATGTTGAAAAGTGTGCATGGTGGAGAAGGTACAGGAGGCAAATGAAAAGAACAGAACTGGGGAAGGACTGGGGAAGCAGGCATTTATAGGGCGTCGACACCCGGGCCCAGGTGCGAGCCACTTAGGGCCGATTCATACTCCTATTTTACCGCTGTTTCGGCGCTGTAGTGCCGAAATGATTTCGGCTCGTCAGAAACTTTCAGTAGCACCGAAGAGCCGACTTTAGGACGGTACCCGCCCCCCCGAACCTCAAATGACGTCAAATTGTAGGCTCTACAGAGCCGAACCGACTTTTATTCGGCTCTAAAATAGGAGTATGAATCGGCCCTTAGGCTGATCATCATGAGTAGCTCTGCTCCCCAATCCTATTGGATAAAAAGAACAGAGGTTACTATAGGGTAAACAGTACATAAACCAAAACCAGACAACCTGAGAGTAATATATATACAATATAGGGAACCGTCACAATTATATAGACTATAATTTATATCCTAGTAACAATTTCATACATTCTAAAAGAACACAGCTAACACTAACCTGTATTTTAAGATTGCAGAGCAGCTGCTCTTAGGGACTACGGGACTGTGCAATGACGACGTCAATATGACAAGGGCCAACATTGGCATTGCGTTAATGGAGGACTCTGGTAGGCTGCATATACATATTTGATTTGTATTAGCCTCACCAAAAGCAAAACGTTTGACTTCACTTAACTGATATAGATATGACCTGGCAAATCTCTGCCGCTTTTGTGGGGAGGTCACCACAGGGAAGGCAGGAAGGTCAGCTGCTGTGGATGACTGGGTAGGAAACCTTTAAAGTTCTTTACATGTGGAGAGCACATTCTTTCTTTAATTTGATTGATTGAAGTAGGCCTATTTGTGACCAGATTTGACTGAGAGACTGCCATCGCGCAAATTCCAGCTTTTCACCAGAGGAGAAACGTTTTTTTTTTGTTTGTTTTTTTAAAAAATGAGTTAATAGCACAGGCAGACTCTTCACATACTAGAGCATGTCTGAAATAAGTGTCAGAGCTGAAATCGACATGTAAATATGAAATAAATGCTTAAACATGTAGCTAGGTGTAATGTTAGAGACCACAGAAGTGAACCTTTCAAGCCTGTTTTCTCAATTCGCTTTTTTCTGCAAGACATTATTCTATAAGCCATATCTCCAAAACTGGTGGGTCAAACTGAACAACCAATATGTCAATTTGAAGCTATGATTCCCTGATTTCACATGACATGAAAAAACGAAAATTCAAAAAAATCCAATGGCAGTCCCTCAGTCAAATTTAGTCACATTTGTTAACAGTTTGCAGAATTACAGTACATTTCAAGCACAACTCAATACAAAAACCTAACTGTGAGTGAACTTTAACTAAATACATGAATAACAATGTATCCATGTTCTTTCAGATTCAATGCTGATCTTGTGCCTTATGGTATCATCAAGTGTACGTAGGCATTATCAACCATAAGGATGAGGAATATTTGTGCCCAGCCTGTGTTCCCTGCACATGAATCACTGCATCTCCCTCGATCCACTGTTCTGTTGGCCAGCCATCATTTTTATTTTATTTTTGTGTTTAAAAACACTGCTCGCTCCTCATGCATTGAAGGATATCAGCTTGGGCCTTATTTTTTGTTTAAAAACACTGCTCACTCCTCATGCATTGAAGGATGAGCTCAGTTTGGGGCTCTCTCCAGGTTGGCAGAGGGTGAGTAGCTCCCAGGATTACATCTTAAGAAATTGGCACTGGGTGTAAAATGTGTTACAAAATCGTGGGAGAAAAGAAAAGATGACCTGTCTTGTTGCTCTTGACCTAGTCTGGATGACCATGCATACTTCTGCAAAGGTTACAATTAAATTGAGATGGAATGCTATTTAGATACTAGGTTCATTATTTATATACTATCCTATAGTTTCAATGTGTAGATTATTTGTTATCCTGGTTTACTGAGGCAACATTTGTCTCTCTGGATTTGATGCATGTTTACCTTGCTTACTCTGGATAAGTTAAAGCTGCTAAATGCCTAAATGATAAGTTCAACCCTACCAACATCTATTATGGTGAATTTCTACCTGAGAGTCTATCTGACTGTTAGTTCAGTCAGATACATTCGAGGGGGTTCTTGCCATGCCCATGGGCGCATATACACGTGTATTACTAAGGTACTACTGTCAAAAGGCCCATGGAGACTCACTGCCAATCAAGCAATCAAGGCTGAGTGGCTGGCAGCTTGCTCACTGCACACAGGTGTGGGAGGCTACAAGTAGGACTAGCTGCACTCATTTTATTCATGCATGCTAGATCACCACACCAGCCTCTTGTCCACCAACCTCCAGAATATACCATCTCTCTCCACCCTCGGAACTGTGTGCGTCCAAACATCAACGTAAGTTGCAAACCTTTGATCCTAACCTGAATAGTGGATCATCTAGCCACTGTTTGTTCTCCCCTACAGCGGGGGTGAACAAGCACATTCAAAGGACAATGTGCCACCTTATAAGCCTATCTCACAGAATTTCCCCGCCCCCTTAATACGCCCCCTTTCGGGGTCAGTGGTGATAGCGTGACGTCACTCCATAGACACTACATGTTAACAGAGGTAATTTAAGAAGTCTACAACTTTTGTTTTCTCAAGGTAAGGTTTGTTCTATCTGTTCGAGCTGATTTACCATCTTGTTTGCTTCATAATAATATTGGTCTGTCACATTTTTACATTAGAAAATGTACTTAGATTCTCCAGAGAAAAAAACGTGTAAATGCTAATGTTAAATGACACCACTATTTACCGGAAGTGGGCGTGGAAAGCGGGCTGTGAGATAGGCCTATTATGGACTCCACAAATTATTGAGCTGTTGAATACATGAAGCGATTCACACCTGTTCACTCGCTATATGAAAGGATAAGCAGTGCCTTAAGTTCTGTTATTTAACTTATTTCCTTTGGTTTATGGAAACTGGAATGTGGACTAATCACACCTAGTGTTTGGCCTGCCTAATTGGGCATCATGTTTATATATATTTGACACATTATATTTATAGTATGTTTATATATTTCATGAACTTGATGCTTTATTTATATCCATTTGGCCTACATTATTACTGATTGATTATTTGACATAGTTATATAGTTTCTCATATTTAAGTAAGTCTTATTTGATGCTTTAAGTATTACATGATATCTGATATATGATTGATGATTATGAATGTTTGATTTCATTGTGAATATGATGTATTATCTTGTATTGCCAATCTTGAATATGGATTGAGTTGCCATTCATGATTTGTTTGTTGGATAGGTTTATTGATGCCAAATATTGTATATTTGTTTCCTTTGTACAGCACACACCGTGTGTCCCACACACACACCTATTAAAACCCTGAAGAGGAATTCCTCTGCCTCTGCCTCTTCGGTGGTCAGCCTGGCCGGTGGCCTTGCCTGCTCACCATTACTGTCCATTACAAACCCGAACTATTTCTGAGTGCCACTCTTTCAACTACAGTCAGCTGACCAATTGTCACGTTATTTAAGCTCACCTCAGTCTCTGTTCTTCCTGCTGTCATCTCCCTGCTGTCATTGTCCCCGGACTGTTGGTATGCGCCTGTTTTCTATAGCACTAGTTAGCCTTATCGTCGCCATGTCCTCCGCTCATTCCGAGTCGGACGACGACAGCTTACTAATCGATCCTGATCCCGACGCTATTCTCGATGGCCAAGATCAAGATGCCGGTAACGAAATACCCACAACGCCGTCGCTAGTCACGGCAACGGCGGTCGAAATAGTAGAACCGGCTCCAAGACGCAGCTCCCGCCTGGTGCAAAAGAAATTAGCCGACTGGCCTGTCGAACGCATTTTGGAAAGCCTTTATGCTCGTAGCGTCCCCGCCCCCATAGGCCTGAGCCACGAAGATCTCCTGCAGGTTCTGGTTAACGCAGAAGAGGCTCAGGTACAGGCGAACCGTGCCGGCAGGCAAGATCCCTCGCAAGCCACGGCACCCACCGTATGCCGGCCAAGGGAAAGGCCCCGTGAAAAAACGCTCAGCAGGCCGCCCCGCCGGTCCCGCTGCAAAAAAGAGCAAAAGTTATCCATCCGTGTCTGCTCCAGCGACCAGCAGAAATAACGATGACATCATTGTGGCCACCCTGCTAAGCCTCAAATCTTCGTTAGATCTAGTGAACACCAGGATCAGCGCACTCGAGAACAGCAACAACAGCCCAGGGCCGTCCGGGCCACCTACGCCGCCCACAGGCTCTCTCCCAGCGGCAACTACAGCTTCCCCAGCAGCCGCTAGCATCACCACGCCTTTTCAGTTCCAACCCGTCAGTCCTGCTGCTCCGACTCCTAGCTCGTTCACCGGCGTGTGTCCACGCAAAACCTGGGGAACAGCCGTTCCGGCCCCCTTCGCAGGCTCTCCTTTCATCCCTCCAGCTGCCGCTATCTCCGAGAGCCTCAGGAACCATATACTCGCAGGTAAATCATTGAGCTGAGCGATATTTTAGCTGCAATAAGCTATTGTGTATTAAGGCGCGCCTCTAATTGTCCGCTTTTCGACAGGGCTTGACGTTAACCTGGTCAAGATCCTCATTAACGCAGATGCTTCTGATAGGAGACTGGTGGAATGCGGAGATATCTCCTTTATGTTAAAGGACTCGGATCCTAGGCTGACCAAATCCCTCACCCTAGCCGAATTTGTTTCTGCTTTTGGTGTCTATAGAGACTGCATTTGCGATGTATTTCCCCAGCGCAGAGAGGAGCTGGACACCTATCTGGCCATTATTTCAGATCCAGCTTTAACCTATGGCGGGTCCCTGTTCTACGAATATCACAAATCCTTCTCCGCCAAAGCAGCCATGCATATTCAAAAATGTAACCAGCGTGTGGACTGGGCGGTTATTGATTTGGCTCTAATCAGTAGACATTTCACCGGCCATAAGATGCTAGCTTGCCCCATTTGCGGTTCCTTTAACCACTCGGCCAACCTTTGCCCCAGAACCATGCCCGCCAAAGAGCCAAAGGCGGAGCAGCAGCCCCAGGCTTGCAGTAACAATTATACTTCGGATAATTCTCCCGCAAAACCCTGGACCTCGAAAAAACAGGTGCGTTATACGCCAGGGATGCACACGACTATTTGCAACAACTTTAATGAAAATGTATGCTCTTTTAAGAATTGTAAACATATGCATATTTGCAGCTGGTGCGGGGATGCCCACCCGAGATCTGTCTGTCCGCGGAGAGCCCACCAGCCTGTAAAATCAGCGAAATGCGCATGATCATCGACCTATCCGCCCCTCATAATAGCTCAGTTCCTAGCATTAACGAGTTAATTCCTTTGCACCCATTTTCCCTCTATTACGCCTCCATCGACAATGCTATTCAAATGATCAAATCCGCAGGCCCAGGGGCCTGGCTGGGTAAAGCAGACATAACGGATGCTTTTAAAGTCATGCCTCTTCATCCTTCCCAGTGGCATATTTTCGGGGTGAAATGGCGTGGGAAATTCTTTTTTGCTATTAAACTAACTTTCGGTGCCGGAGTAGCCCACGTATTTTTGATTCGCTGTCAGAGGCTTTATGTTGGATCCTGTCAAACACGTTCAAACTGCCGTTCGTTCTCCACCTGCTAGACAACTTTCTGGTCGTAGATTTCGCTCTTTCACCTCCAGCTCACTGCATCTCTATTTTGAGGGACCTATTTAAAGCGGTAGGAGTCCCTCTGTCAGAGGAAAAAACAGTAGGCCCTCGCACTAGGCTAGAATTTCTCGGCATCTCACTAGACAGCATCCTTATGCAAGCTTCTCTGCCCGTCGAGAAATTAGTTCGCATCAGGGAATTTCTAAAAAAGAGTTCAGAGTTAACTTCCATGCCAAAACGCCAGCTTCTTTCCCTCCTAGGCCACCTTAATTTTGCTATGCGAATCATTCCCCAGGGCGGGGAATCCCCTGTTTCTCACCCCCGGCGCAAAACCTATGACGAGGTCCTGGTTCGCAGGAAAGCTGAAGTTGCTGTGCCAGTTCTGTGGTCTGTCTCCCGAGCTCTACTCTCCTCATTCCCTTCGCATTGGAGCGGCCACTACAGCATCCCTGAAAGTGCCGGTCGCCACCCTAAAGTCTTTGGGGCGGTGGTCCTCGGATGCCTATGAACGCTACGTGCGCCTAAACCGGGCAGAGATTGTGCTGGCCCAAAACCTAATGAGTACAAGTGTTCCGTAATGTTCTCTTCTGAGTATAATAAATTGGCTTTTTGCATATATTATGGTGGTCGCTGGGTGGAATGCATACAGGTCGTTATCTCAAGCTTAAATGGCTATAGTATCATACCGGTTTCTCATCTCAAGCTTATGTTTATAGCGGCTCTAGAGAAACAGCGGGCGGATGGCGTTCCTCATGCTGGCATAGAGGACGTCGGCGTAACGGTGAATGGTTGCACTACACGTAAGCCCTGCGAAAGCAGCTGTAGAATATTCCTCTATAGTGGCAATAGAGGAATGGCCTATCGGCGAGCGCAGCCAATCATGCCTTTTTCAATTTAAGCTTAAGGTTAGTATGCCCCAGCCGATCCCAGATGGTTGTCTCACGTGCTGGGGGGGAAAAGGATGGGATATCGGCCGGGGCCCCAAATGGGTTTGAGTTCGGCTTTCACCCCACACATTATTTTTCTCAGAGGTAAGCCTCACGGCTGGGCGTGCAGTCATGGCTACACATACAAAGTTAAAATATCCGTGCAGAATCCAGAAATGCATAGCTTGCATTTGTCACTATTCTCAGTGGGACATCTGCCCGGATGTGTATCGGTTGAGTCTTCCCGTAGGGCGTTCTGGTGCTGCTTTGTTGGGGGGGTTAGCATATCCGGCAGGTTCCAGAAATGCATATTTGCATTTCGTCACTGTGTATTCAAACTATTCATAGTGGGTCACCTGCCCGGATCGACGGTGAGAGTTCACCGAAGGTATGTGTGTTGGGGGGGTTATTGTATATCTATCTCCCTGCTCTTAATGTTTTATGTTGTTGCTATTTGTACGTCTCTAAATGTTTTGATGAATTGAACATGGTGGACCCTGTTGGAAACAAGTGTAATGCTTAATTGGGTCGTCCACTCACAGTTAACAGCCTTTGTATTGAGTTTGTGCTCGAAATGTACTGTAATTCTGCAAACTGTTAATAAATATTCCAATCAATCAATCAAAATCGTGCCGAGCAGGGAGAAAGTCAAATATCATATTATGCACACTTGTTCTGTAATAAATATTGGTTAATCTATTCGTGAGTTGTCTGACTGAAATGAGACGTAGCTCGCGGAGTTAGTTCAGTCAGACAGATACACTCGAGGGGGTTCTTTCCATGCCCACAGGCACATATACACGTGTATTACTAAGGTACTACACTAATGCTCATTCCTACCTGCCTACGTTGACGTGGCAGTCAGCTGACCAATTGTCACGTTATTTAAGCTCACCTCAGTCTCTGTTCTTCCTGCTGTCATCTTCCTGCTGTCATTGTCCCCGGACTGTTGGTATGCGCCTGTTTGCTCCCACCGCCTCTCCAGCACCACCAGTGGGCTCTATACATCGGTGCGGTGGTGGCTCAGGGGTAGAGTGCCTGGAAGGTAACCGCAAGGTTGCCAGTTCAAACCCGGGCCCCCCCAGAGTTACTGTCGAAGTGTCCTTGAGCAAGACACTGAACCCCTAATTGCTCCCGATGTGCTGGTTGGTGCCTTGCATGGTTTCCGTTGCCATTGGTGTGTGAATGGGTGAATGTAATGCACAATCTCTGTAAAAGCGCCTTGGATAAAGGCGCTATATAAATGCACCATTTACCATTTACCCATGGGGGGTTATTGTATATCTATCTCCCTGCTCTTAATGTTTTATGTTGTTGCTTAATCGTGCCGAGCAGGGAGAAATCCAGCAGAGCCGAACGCCAAGTCAAATATCATATGCACACTTGTTACTCATTCTGTAATAAATATTGGTTAATCTATTCGTGAGTTGTCTGACTGAACTGGGATTCAAAGTTCAAACTTGGGTCTCCCATGTTCAAAGTCCAACATCTTAACCACTAGACTAAATGGATATCCCTGGAAAAAAATGAACTAAACTAGATGAAGTGCCCCTCGGGGCACAGGTCTCCACCAGGTCAGGTTGTGGCCTCCTGGTGGCGTTTTAATAGGCCAATGTGAAAATGGTGCCATTTCTTCTTACGCCTTGGATGGCAATTGGATGATTTGAGGCATTTTGTTCATATAGGTGGTGCTATAACAGGCCAATGTGAAAAGGGTGGGATATATTCCTCAGCCTAGTAGGACAGTTTGTGAAAGATTTCATGTAAATTGCAAGCTGCGTTCATGATTTGAGGCTTTTTGTTCGAAATGGGCTAATCCTGCAAACTTTGAAAGTCAATGTTAGCCAATTAGGATGGAATATGAAATATCGGACAGATCCGTCTTGAACACATGACTATACTGTAGATAGTGTGTAACGATTTGCGGGATTTTTGGACAGAATCTGGAGGAGTAATATCCAAAAATGTGTTTTACAAAACTGGCCTCCTGATGGCGCTATAACAGGCCGTTCTGGACAATTTGGGGCAGAGGTTCATCATTGGCATCCAGGGAGTGTGTGTGTGCAAAATTTGGCATCGACCAGGTTAACGGTGCCGGAGATTAGCTGTACACAGATGGACACACACACACACACACACACAGACGGACGGACGGACGGACGGACGGACGGGCACGCACGCACGCACGCACGCACGCACGCACACACACACACACACGGGCGGAGTGCAAAACATACTCTCTCCCCATGCCTTCGGCCTGGTGGAGACAAAAATATATATATAGAACACACCACTGATTATATACTGTGAGAGAGAGCTGTGTGGGAC
Organism: Electrona antarctica; assembly: GCF_951216825.1. NCBI lineage: Eukaryota > Metazoa > Chordata > Actinopteri > Myctophiformes > Myctophidae > Electrona > Electrona antarctica. Next base: position 54,093,009 of record NC_136792.1, read on the forward strand.
TTTGTTCATGTAAGTTTTGCTGCTAATAACCCTGTATTAGACATGCTAGGTCATGATCTCATCTAATAACCCTGGGTCGTCATCTCACCTTGGCCTCCGCAACGCGAGGTGATAAATCTGGGCAGGCCGGACGTGCTGTTGTGGATCTCAGGATGTTTGTCCTGGACAGATAAGGGCTTGAGGAAGGATGTGTAATTTTCTGTATCAGAAAAGCAGAGTATTTCTTGGACAGAGGAAATCGAGGGTAGATCAGCTGTTTTCAAAGGATCTTTTAAATGGGACATACTGCATAATTAGTATACTTTTACTTTTCGTAAGTACATTTTGACACCAATACTTTTGTACTTTTACTCAAGTCAATAAGAGTATTTCTACATTGCAGTATTGATACTTTTGGTAGTGGCGATTCCAGGAATTACATTTTGGGCAGGCAAGATTAATTGTCGTCTCCCTGTGCACAATCGTAGCACTAAAGGTTTTCAAAGAGATATACCTGCCAGACGAGTAGGATACAAAGGCTGAAAGGCATGCATTTACATTCCAATGGGTGATTGAGGGCCGCGCTCTATACCGCAATGGCCAATCAGCTGTCCACTAATAGTTCTCAGGTCTTGTTTTTGCCCTCTCTTTTTTCTCATTGTATGGATTTTGGCCAGGCAGAAAATGTATTTGGACAGGCGGACGCCTGCCCTCGCCTTATTGTAGATACGCCTCTGGCTGGCCTACAGGGTCCATGTCCCCAGACTCCCCACTAGACAGAGCCGCAGCCCTTCCATATAGACGGAGCGTATTTGACAACTATCATGTCACATATGGGTAATTAATTGTCCTATACGAAGTGGGCGGCCAAGGTGTGGGATTTAACCCATTCAGGAAGGGAACCCCTTCTGGTGTTTCAAGCATTATGTTATACTTTAGCTGTTGAAAAATAGCAGATCGACATGCTCACCGAGTGCCGCACTATGAGCTTGTAGATCTGCTATTTTTGAAAAATCGTGAAAATGTGGCGCAAATCTTTGAATATATATTCTTTCAGGGTGAACATTTTTAACTTGAATCTTTGCTTTAACAACATATTTTCAGATGGGGGTCGGTGGCCAATTACATACTGTATAGTTTTTGGGGGTCCTTGACATGAAAAACTTTGACAACCACTGACATAGAAACATAGTTTTTTTCAGAAAACTGACGTCATTAATGCAATGAGTAGTACATGTGTGGTAGGTGCTAGATAGGTCCAGAACCAAACAGATACAGTACAGTAGGATGTTTTAGGATGGAACAGGATGGAACCCACTAAGAAGCCCATGGCTGCTCAGAATGAGAGCGCAAGGGCAAATGAGCTTAATGAGTTCTTCATGCGGTTTGAGACTGATACTGTCAGAGAATGCTGGAATGTATTAAATGCTCTACCATATAATGATGTCGGGTTAACAATAGACCCAGGTTCTGTAACTAAGGTGTTTAAATCTATGCAGACCAACAAGGCAACAGGTCCGGATGGAATGTGTGCTTTTTTATTAAAAACATGTGCAGAGGAATTAACTCCTGCATGGCAGCGTCTATTTCAGCTATCCTTGGACACCTATATACTGTGCCAGAAATCTGGAAAAAATCTATTATAGTTCCAGTCCCAAAGAAGCCCTGTCCACAAGAGAATAATGACTATCGGCCAGTAGCATTAACCTCCAATGTGGTCAAATCCCTGGAGAGAATCCTAACTGAGGAGCTCCGAGTATGCGGCAGGGCGGGTCCTTGGGGTCCAAGACAAATTTCTCCCTTGGGAGACAAAATAAAGAAACCTTGAACCTTGAACCTTGAGGATGCGAAGGAGCTCTTTGCATGCATACAGTAGGTGCACTTGGATCTGTTTCTCTCTATTTTGTAGTCTGCAATCTTCAATAAAGACTTCTCATGCATCTTTCTACAACACTTTGCCATGTCCGCCCCAAACGACACCACCTACCCTGTTTTCCTCCCTTTGTGCAGACTGTGTGTCGACCTTTTTTTGTGTGGTCTTATCTGCGTGGTCTTATCTGCTTATGGTTCTGCCAAGTGTGTGTGTGTGTGTGTGTGTGTGTGTGTGTGTGTGTGTGTGTGTGTGTGTGTGTGCGCGTGCACGTGCGTGCGTGTGTGCGTGCATGTGAGGGATGGCTTTTTTATTGCTGGACTTTGGGTGAGCTATCAATGTAACTGTGCTGTGGTGTTGGGCCAGTGTGTTGTGAAGAAGAGGTGGATTGTATATCAGATACCTGAGAAGAATTAAAGACATTAAAGGTATACAGAAATGGCTCTAGATGGACCTTATGACCGTCAGCGTGATCTCCAAGAGATGCATGAAGATCTGGAGACCAAGACCAAGAAGGAGAGAGCTCTACAGCAGACACTGCAGTCTGGTAAGAGATGTTACTTAAAATGACTGAGAGGTCATTTTGACCGTTTTTTTAAGATTTTGAAGTTAATTATCTTTGCCCATGAAGCTTTCAGAAGGTTCCCCTTCCATGACCATCATCCATGGTCAGCAGATGACTCCCAAATATACATGCCCCTAAATAGAAATAGCAACAGCCCCCTATCCCCTCTCTTTGAATGTTTAGAAGATATTAAAGCCTGGATGGCCCTACATTTTTTTAAATATAAATGAAAGTAAAACTGAGGAGGTAATGTGTCATTAACGCTCCTCCCTTAGACCTGGGCCCACTTCAACCCTTTGTGGTTCCCATGGTCTCCAATTTAGGAGTTAAAATGGATAATGCTTTTAAACTTGATACACAAATAAATAAAATCAGTTTTATCTTTTAAAGATCTAGAGCGAGTGATACACGCTTTTATTACAACTCGCCTTGATTATTGTAATGCCCTCTACGCCGGCATCACCCAAGCCTCCCTCTCCCGCCTTCAACTTGTTCAGAATGCTGCCGCACGACTTTTAACAGGAACCCGGAAATATGAACATATCACTCCCGTTTTAGCTGCACTCCACTGGCTCCCAGTATGTTTTAGAATCCATTTTAAGATTTACTGTTTGTTTTTAAATCTTTAAATGGATCAGCGCCAGTTTATGTTTCCGATCTCCTAAAACCCTATGTTCCATCTAGATCACTGAGGTCAGCCAATCAAATGCTCCTTGTCATCCCCAAGGCAAGGTGTGAGAGAAGAGGGCACCGAGCCTTTTCAGTCATGGCTCCTAAACTGTGGAACCAGCTTCCTAGCCGTGTCAGGCTGGCTCCAACACTACCTGTTTTTAAAACACATCTTAAAACTAATTTCTATTCCCTGGCTTTTAAACCATGAATAATGTGTACTCCTGAGTGTTTGATTTTATTGTATATGTTTTTATTACTGTATTGTATTATGTTTTATTACTGCTTTGCCTAATTGTACAGCACTTTGGTCAACTTTGTTGTTTTAAATATGCTCTATAAATAAAATTGGATTGGATCCATCATCATTCCATCATCTCAGAAATGTTTGACATCTGAAACATTTTCTAAATATGAATTTAAGCACATGCTACTTATTGTCTCCACCAGGCTGAAGGCATGGGGAGAGAGTATGTTTTGCACTCCGTCCGTCCCTCCGTGTGTCCGTCCGTCCGTCCGTTTGTCCGTCTGTGAACAGCTAATCTCCGGTACCGTTAACCTGGTCGATGCCAAATTTTGCACACCACACTCCCTGGATGCCAACGATGAACCTCTGCCCCAAAATTTCCAGAACGGCCTGTTATAGCACCACCAGGAGGGTCGCTTTGTGCAAATCAAGTTTTTGGACAGTACACCTACAGATTTTGTCCAAACATCACGCAAATTGGTACACAGTCTCTCTAGAGCCATTCAACGAAACTGGTCTTTCAGATTTCTCAGACTCCATCCTGATTGGCTAAGATTGGCTTCCAAAGTTCGCAGGAGTGCTCAGTTTCAAACAAAATGCTGCAAATCATGAACACATCGTGTGATTTCCGTGAAATTGCGCACGCACATTCCCACTAGGCAGAGGAAGAAATGCCACATGAACATTTTCAACTCAGCCTCATGGTGGCGCTATAACTGCCCGAAAAGTGTTTTTACCTCCAACTGCATGGATGTATGGATACCTTTGTATGCCAACTCCCTAGAGGCCAAGGAAAAACATTTGCCTGGAATTTTTCACATCTGCTCTTTATAGTGCCACCAGGAGGCCGACATATGTAAAACACATTTTCTAATATTACTCCTTCAGATGTTATCCAAATTTCACGCACATATCATATACTGGCCCATTTAATATTAGATTCATTGCAAACGGACCACTAGGGGGCGAGCCCAACTCGTTTGCGATGCTTTTTGAAAACCTTATAACCATACCTAACACCATGCCAAAAATCAAAAACTTGTCACCAAGTGCACGATTATAACGAATTGGGACCCAGCTATCATGAGCTAGCTGCCGTATGCCTGTTCAAATTGTGCACGTTGTAATTGAGTGCTATAGCGCCTCCCTTTGGCGAATTGTCTCACATGTTTGCCATTTTGCATGACCCTCTCTACCTCTTCTGCCAAGGTTCGTGAAAAGTGACTGCACCGTGTGCGTGCGTGCGTGTGTGTGTGCGTGTGTGTCCTCCAGACATAAGACGGTACAAGCGGGTTGCAGTCGGGGTTGGATTGCTCTGTGCTGTTCTAGCCCTCCTCGTCGTCGTGGTCCCACTGTCTCTCTGTAAGTCACGTTTCATAATGCATTTTATTACAATGTTTTGTGATACCTACATTAGCATATCGTTGCTGTCGGGAGGAAAACACTTTTTTTAATTTATTTTTTGCATAAATCAGTGCTATTGAACACTGTTGAGATGTGATCTTTATTATATTGAATGCTCTTATTCTGAAGTGACCAATGCTTAACAGGAAGTGCCCATTAACCTGTGTGTATATATTGGCTTTATAAACGCCTCTCGTCAGTTCTGTTGTGTGTCAACAAGCTGACGAGTGGATGATGTGAACTGACGCTGCTGCCTACTGTGTGTTATTTATTTCCTCTGTATATACCGACCAGTCTCCATAGCTATCTACTCTTCCTATCACTGCAATGGTAGCTCTGCTAACAGGTTATGGGACCCAGCAGGAAGAATATTGGAAGCCGTGGAGTAGGTTATGTTTGTTTGACGGAGACGGATGCCATTTCCAGGTATGGCAGACGAGATTTCTCGCCTACCTGAAGCTGCGAGGACTGAAGAGCACCATATTGAATGCGCCTGACAACTGCGACAATATTGACGCCGAAAGAAATGAGGAGGCATATGCTGAGCTAATTCAAGTGCTCGACGATAAAAGTTTGTCTTTGATTGTTGCGCGATGCAGCAGATGATGGGAGGAAGGCGTTGAAGATTCTGAACAATCACCATGCTGGTAAGGGAAAACCAAGAGTGATTAGTTTGTACACAGAGCTTACGTCGCTCCAGAAAGCTGCTAATGAGACAATCACTGACTATATTATGCGAGCAGAAGCCGCTATCGCAGCGCTGGGGAAGTTGAGGAATGCGGAAGAGACTATAAGTGACGGCTTGTTGACAGCTATGATTCTGAAGGGGCTGCCGGAGTCATATAGGCCATTTTCTATCCACATTACACAAAGTGATGACAAGATGACCTTCGCTGAGTTTAAGACCAAGCTGAGGAGTTACGAGAGCACTGATAAGTTCAGTGGCAAGTGCAACTCCGTCGGTGGAGACAGTGTGATGAAAATCGGAGACGAAGCCGTGAAACTGTTCTGTTACAACTGCGGCCAGAGGGGGCATAAAGCTTTCGAGTGCGAGGATGCTGCTGGTCAGAGAGAACGGAGACGGTGGTGCAGTTTTTGCAAAAGTTCCACGCACAACGATACCAACTGCAGGCGGAGAAGACGGAGAGACAGCGTCAACGTGACGCAGGATGAAGAGGAGCACACGTTCGCCTTCAAGGTGGGCCAGGTGAACCGCGACTTAGACGGCGCCGGGGGACCGAAGCAGAGACTCTGTCAGGGCATTGCTCTGAGCAGAGGGCTGATGGTCGACAACGGGGCTACGTCACACATTGTGACCGACGTGAAGAAGTTCCGAAACTTCGACGAGAGTTTCAAGCCACGAAAGCATGTTCTAGAGTTGGCTGAAGGAGTGAGGGCCTCTGGCATAGCGCTGAAGAGAGGTGCTGCAATAGTTTGCCTGAGAGATAACAAGGGTCGTGAGGTGGAAACGATGCTGAAGGGGGCACTCTACGTTCCATCCTTTCCCCAAGACATTATCTCAGTCAATGCAGCTACAGCTAACGGAGCCACAGTCATATTCAAAGAGGGACAGAACAAGCTCATCCATAAAAACGGTACGACATTCAACATTAAGGTACATGACAGGCTGTTTTATTTAAACACTGTAGAGAGAAATTCTGATGTTGATGAATGTCATGGGTGCTATGATATCAAAACGGGGCATGAAATGAAAGTAATAGTATTTGAGAAATGGGTATAAGTTGATGTGATGACAGATGTAAAAGAAAATGCTTGTCATGATAGATTTTGCACATATTTATTGAACATTTTATTGGTATTGAAATGATTTTATTGTTTTTGAACAAAGGGATCATTGTGAAAAGATGATGTAAAATATGTCGAGATTCAAGGTTTAAGTTTAAGCATTTTATTGTTACCAATATGCGATCAAGTGGGGATGTTGAGATGTGATCTTTATTATATTGAATGCTCTTATTCTGAAGTGACCAATGCTTAACAGGAAGTGCCCATTAACCTGTGTGTATATATTGGCTGAATAAACGCCTCTCGTCAGTTCTGTTGTGTGTCAACAAGCTGACGAGTGGATGATGTGAACTGACGCTGCTGCCTACTTGTGTGTGTTATTTATTTCCTCCGTATATACCGACCAGTCTCCATAGCTATCTACTCTTCCTATCACTGCAATGGTAGCTCTGCTAACCCTTTACATAATGTGTGTGTTGTTTCGAAAATATTGAACCAATGGAAAGTAGTAACAAAACCATTGGACTCTCAAACTGTCAAGCAACTAACTCCACCACCTCTCCCCGATCATGGAAGTAATTGACAATATATAAATTCACAACACCAACTTTGTTAGCGCCCCAGCCTGTGTCCTCCGTGAGGAGGAAGCCCAACAAACCTCGGCGAGGCCTTTAGGAGGGCCATCCACCACTCCTGAATGGAGTGCCTGGTGCTGGGAGTCTGGAGCAACGCACAGGTCCTGGGCCTGGTGAGAGCAGGAGTGGACCTGGTGAGACGTAGGAGGGGCCCGGACAGGAGTCAACCCACAGAGCCTAGTCCTTCCACGCGCCAGAATTTGGTTCTCCCAGTCCCGGCAGAGTAGTTCCGGAGCAACGGATTGTGTGGCCTTGCTCATTCCCTGATGGACTGATCGAGGGTAGCTACTGGGAAGTAAGTCGGGATTTGATCAACCCCGGCTGGGTTGCCTGAGTGAGGGGTATGATGTTGGTAGACCTGAAACCCTGTTGACCTCAGGAAACATCACTGAGGATACGTCACAGGTGCATCCATGCAATGTATTTTTTAGTGATGAGGCAGTATTGCTTTAAAAATATAAGATTCTCTTATTTTCCTGAAAAAAAATATAATTGGATTGGATTTAGGTGGTTTCTTCCCCGACAGCAGAGATATGTGACGCGCCTACTCCATAAAATATATTAGTAATAGTTGTAGTAGCACCAATAGAAGCATTGGTTGTTGGACATAACACTTTACTTACAAAATGCTGTAGGTGTTTTATAGGTGTTTTTATACAGTGGGTCCTATCGTTTTTACAGATCACTCCAACATGGCGAAGACATACCACCTGCAGACCAGCCTCGACCAGTTAGAGGCCAGATATAAACTACTGGCCGGAGAGCGTGACCAATTACAAACCAGCAACAACAACCTGACCACTGAGAGAGATGACATTAAGAGGATCATGTGTGGTCAGTAAGACATGGTCATATCATGTTGTTTATCATCTGTCATCAATGCAAAAATAGAACAAAAAAATATTGTATCAAATTAATATTGATTTGTTGTTGTCAGAATCTCCTGGATGGCAGAAGGTTGACAGAGGTTTGTATTACATCTCTACTGAGAAGAAAAACTGGACGGAGAGCCGACAGTGGTGTAGAGACAGACAATCTGACTTGATTGTCATTAAGAGCAAAGAAGAACAGGTACCTATGATGTGTGGCTGTGCGTGGGTGTTCATGCGTACCTTGCGAGTTGCGCGCACGGCAAGTGTGTGTGTGTGTGTGTGTGTGTGTGTGTGTGTGTGTGTGTGCACGTTCTGTAACCTTGGTGGAGACACATCTATTGTTTGTAGTACATCAGTAACCATCAGTTTTTCTGTCCAGAACTTTGTTGAACGTGCCAAACAGAGAGTGTGGCTGGGTTTGTCCGACAGAGAGGTGGAAGGATCATTCCAGTGGGTCGATGGAACACCACTGACCACACCAACGTGAGACTTGTCATCTTTATTTTAACTTGATTAATCTAAATGGTATTATATTACCATACAATACAAACCCACAACACTGCCACAAAGAAACGATGTGTGTTGTCTACTACAGTATGCTTCACTATCTATTTAATTTGCATCTAACATCTAGCACACTTAACTTGAGACCCAAAATAGAAATGTAGATGTCTCCCCGAGACCCAAACTAGTGAACATAGCAGATCTACAAACACACAAACATGTAACGATGTGACACGTTGTGAGCTTGTAGATCTACTATTTTCACTACTTCTTTAAAACATTTATTTATAGAACTATTTTGATTATAGCCTACTTTAGTATTTATTAGTAAAAGTTACATTGAAAAATGTTTGAATTTGTTTTTATTTCTGACATTTTGTTTTGTTTTTAATCTTTTGAAATTATAAAAAAAAGAAAAATGGAAACATTATTATTATTATTATTAACCCATTTTGGGTCGGGAACCCCTTTTGGTGTTTTAAGCATTATGTTATGCTTTAGCTATTGAAAAAAAGCAGATCTACAAGCTCATAGCGCGGAGCTTGTAGATCTGCTATTTTTGAAAAATCGTGAAAATGTGGCGCAAATCTTTGAATATATATATATTCTTTTTCGGAGTGAACGTTTTTAACTCAAATCTTTGCTTCTGGGGGGTCCCTGGAACAACATATTTTCAGATGGGGCTCGGCGGCCTATTGCATATTTTCATGTCCTTGACATGAACATGTTTGAGAACGACTGAACAAAACATTCTTGTAAAAGTGTATTATTGTATTATTGCCCATATACTTCTCCAGCTACTGGCTGCGTGGGAACCCAGACAACCATGGAAAGTGGTACGGAGTTGACGAAACAGAAGACTGTGTGGAGTTCAACCGTGACCGTGATCCTACCGGATGGAACGACGCGCCGTGTTCCTTTCCCAACTACTGGATCTGTGAAAGAGATGTGTGCTGAAACCATTTATTACGTCGGGTAAAATATATCCGGGTTTTAGTGATGGTGTGACAAAGTTTGGGTTTAGTGTTCTCAGGTATAAGCACAGCTCGATATCTTATAAGTGTCAATTGAATAACTACCTTTTTAACAAAGATTGTAACTAGCATTTTATGAGATGTATTGCTCAGCACCTTTCTTTTTAAACTATATTTAAAGGTATATTCAGTGATTTGACTTAATTCAAATATCACTTGTTTTTTCTTTTTTTCTGGATAATCCTCCCTACTATAGAGTGTGCTGACCATATAAGGAGTTCCTCCCTGTCCCCAGTGAGCCCCTGGGGTCAAAAAACCCTAGTTTCAGTTTGTGGCGGGTGGCAAAGCCTTCATCCAATCAGGATGAGAGGGGCCTTCCTCCAATCATGATCGAGTGGGGGCGGGCCTTGGTGCACATGCTGTTGGCCTGTTGCACTTCCCCCCACTGTAGAGCGTGCATGTGCACATTTTGTTACCGGGGCGGACTGGGTGGTTTTCCAAATCACCCAAATCACTGAATGCTCCTTTAAAAAGAAACATTGTACTTATTCTGGGGGAATATTCACCATAATTGTAAATTGTATCAAGCAAGTTGGACTGGCAGCCACATTCCAATTCCACAATGCACTTATCAGAGGGAATACTTTTTCAGATTATTCCCTCTGATAGATGCACGCGCGCACGCACGCACGTGGTAAACATTGACCACAGCTAAGAAGATTCACGGGAGTAATGTCTTGCTGGAACAGAAACGTCCTATTGGCAATTACCACAAAACAAAAAAACATAAAAGAAAATACAACTAGCGTAAATGTGTAATATGAAGTGAAATAAACTATCCATGATATGCATAATACTATGGCAACAGTATTACAATGACAAAGTCATAACGTTCCTTTTTGGTGTGTGCCAATAAAGAAATGGAAATGTGAGTAGCCTACTTTGTCCCCCATTTATTTAATTTTTGGATGTGCTACCTTTTTGGAATATTTTAAATTCATTTTTTTTATTCATATTAATAATGGTATAGCCTACCTGTACCATGACCACACAAAATATGTGCTTGTGAAGTTGTGATTGGCTAACAAATCTCTGTTAATATTGTATAATTGGACACATCAAACAAAGACCTGACCAAAAGTTTAATTATGTCTCTATTAATACAGATATTAAACAGTTTAATCACCGCTCTGATTGTGTCAGGATGTGTTGCCTTGTACCTTTATTTTGTAGAGTTTTCTGTTTTGCCTAGTTGCTGTTGCCTGCCTTGTCTCACCTACTCCTTGATTAGTCATGGTCTCCAACTGTGTCCTGTTGTGGCCCAGCCTATCCCTGTGTCGATTGTCAGTTGTGTTCACCTGTGTATGGTTTCCATGTGTGTATTTAAACCCTCTCTTCCTTTCAGTTCATTTAAGTCCCTGCTTGAGTATAGATGTTCCAGTCCTGCTCGTTATGGAGAAATCAGTGTTCATTTGAGCTGCTCTGCCCCTGTTGTCTGTTCTGACAGAATTGCTGTTCATGACTGTAGGAAGATAGACAACTATTGTCTAGTAAATTTAACATGAAATGGCCTTCGGCACACTGGCATCCAGTATAAACAACATTGAAAGTCCATAGACTTGGCTGCAATATGACAGCATTTCCGAAAGTCAGATGTTGGAGGGGCTATACACGCCCCTCAAAAACAACTAATACCTAGAATACGCAAATGCAATAAAAACAGTATTAATTAGTCAACGGTGACCTCACGGTCCACGCTTTGTGAGCCTATTCAGAAAACCCTAGACCAGAGAAAATCCACTGAATGTTTTTTTGGGTGCTATTGAGATTGGAAAACCTTAAACAAGAAGAACTTTAAGAATATGACACTTTTTTTCCCCTTATTTTTACTATGACACTACTCTGACTTAGCCTGGTTAATAAACCAGACCGAATCAGCCGTTGGCAAAAAAAAGTTGCCTACCAGCGGATTACGGTCTGGCGAGGCTCAGTAGCACGCCTCTTTCCTACAACCGAGAACAGGTCGGACCAATCGGGACACGGTATGCAATATGGGCGGGCTTTGGTACAGTGACGTTCAATGCTTGAGACCTTTGACTGACAGTAGCTCTGACCAATTGCGTCAAAGAGAAAATGTGCCCCGGGAAATGAAATCCAAGTGGAGCCAGCCCAGACTGATATACCGCGACAGTGTTGTGTGATATTAGTCTGGCTTATTAGCCAGGCTAACTCTGACTACCGCATGGCATAATATTAGGGCATATTAGTCCAACTATAGTTCCAACTTGGGAACTAGTGGTTCCAAGTTCCCAAATGGACAATTACGGGTCCCTTATGGGTCCATTTGGTTCCATTTGAAGGGCTAGCTCTTTATGTATTTCTGGTAATGTCCACTCATGTTGTATGTCTGTGGAAAAAAAAAAAAAGACAAAAATGTCCACCACAAGCCAGCATGGTGATTATACCCCTGCTTCTGCCTGATATTTACAGTAGTCAGAGATCCAGTCACCCATAATTTGAGAGGACCTGTGATGTCATGCTATAGCCTATTTAAGGTATAGCCTAGTAGTTAACTAGGATTAGGGGGTGGAGGTCGTGCTGAACTGGCAGTCTCTGAAGCAGAGCCTTGCGGCAATACCATAATTTGAATCCTCCAAAACACCTTTGATGTGGACGATTCAACCAATCTCTCGAACTACCATACCAGGCTCTACTGGCCCTATGAGAGTTGACCCACATAACACCTTTGATGTGGAAGATTCAACCAAAAGAACCCTTTCCTTTTGTATTGAGGGACTCCCCTGTTAGACCTTGGTGGCCAGTGTGGCCACCAGTCTTAGGCCCAGGCCACACTACTCTGGATATTTTGCAAAACGGATATTTCCGTCCTCCGTTTTAGAAAAAATCCCTGCCCATACGACAGAGATATCTATGTCCACACACAAACGCAGAAACGCATTGGACACAGGATAAAATCACTGCAGTAGCAGGTTTCAATTGTAGGCTATATTATATTTGATTTTATATTTACACTTATGAGGTGCCAATCATATGTTTTAATGAAGGAATAAGTACCACATTTTAAAAGCCACCTAAATTGTGAGTGGAAGTGGAACATGTTTCTTTCATTGTCTGTCAGCATGTCACAATGTGCGTAAATCTCCAAATCCCGACTCGACTTTTCTCTCCATATAATACAAAAAATGATAGACACTTTACCATTTCTCTTGCGACTTGGCAAGTCCTGCACAGAAAATAACAGCAGAGTCAGACCTATAGAAGTGTCAAAGCGCACAACCAGTTGTGAGCTTGTAGAGTGGCTATATTTTCCAGGTGTATAATAAATGTCACGTTATAATGTAGGCTAATAAAAGTTCACACGCGCACATTGTCGGAATGCAGTCAAGGGTGCGCCCTTTATTACCAAAACAGGAGAGAGATGTGCCATATGCGCACGGCGACCCACTGTATGTATACTTTCTTCTCACCAACCACACTATTTGATGCGATTCCATTCACACCTCTCTCTCTCTCTCCTCGCATGACCATGACCATGAAATGGAGAGCACGATATAGTTTCACATGCGGCTATGCACGCACCACAGCACGCATAGACTTGTTGGTGTAGGCTACTGCGCAATGGCATTTGGCCTGGGTCCTTATTGGTAGGTTAATATCCACAGTTTATCTGTAGCGGTCCGCAATTAACCTTTTGTTCAAGCTTCGCACTCGGCACCAATACAAATTAAATCACCACTCCGCACTGGAATAGTAGGCTGATATATTTATTATTGGATGCAGCAGAGCAGAGCCTTTGCTCGCTGCAGTTGATGCAACATATGATACGTTTTAAAGTTGTTAACAGTGAACAATCGGATTGATATCATGTAGTTTCTATGCAGGCACAAGCTGCATTTCTCACCTAATTATAGTAAAAATGATATGCGCTAATAAGCGGTGACATCGTTTCTCAAAAGCTCCGTTTCGCATGACTACACAGCTCCACCGATCCGGATATTTTCGAAAATCTTCACTTATTTATCCATTTCAAAAAACCTCTGTTTGAGTGGCCGAAAACGCTGTTTGCGTGTGGCTGAAAGGCCCAAACGCACAAAATAATTTGCGTTTAGCAAAAGATCCATATACGTGTGGCCTGGGCCTTAGTGCAACAGCAATCAGCCCCCGCTATAGAGAGTATGCACATGCATGATTTTCCCATCAGGACACGCCCCCCTCATCTAGACTGAGTGGCAAAACATTGAGCAGCGTGGAGTGTTGGAGTTTGGAAGCGCTCGTTGGAAATCACTCAACCGTCCTGTGTACCACCTGTTTCTAAATGCAGTTTCATCCTGGTGGTGCCCTAGGACAATTAGAGAGGATAGTGCACGGAGGTGCACTATCTCCTGCGGGAGGTTTGCACATGCTCAGTGTAAACAGGAACTGCGATGATGGAGTGTTCCAGCAGAGGTGCTAGATAGAAAGCTCATAACTTTCATGTAAATAATGAGATCCAGAACAGTTGAGAATTAAACAGCAGTCACCCTTCCCTTGTTGTTTTATATCATCCACAGCACTTGAATGAACAGTATCCATGTTTCTTTGTCATTTCACAAAAATAAAAGTTTGACACATGTAACATGTAAAATCCACAAAAGAAAATATACAAAAACATTAACAGTTAGTAATTGTACTTGTCCTTTATCTTTCAGTCTGTTATACACAACATTTTTTCCACAGTTATGAAATTGATATACTTTTTAAAATAAAAACAAAATCAACTTTGTACTATTCTCTTTTTGTGATATCCTTTTTATTATTTCAGTTCAGGGTCAGCAACTCTCATGCACCTCTAGCACCTCTGCTGGAACACTCCATCATCGCAGTTCCTGTTTACACTGAGCATGTGCAAACCTCCCGCAGGAGAGTGGGCCGCACCTCCGTGCACTATCCTCTTTATTTGTCCTAGGTGGTGCCTAAATCAAGGCTGAAGCTCAGAGGGAACGGGCTTTTGCAGTGGCAGCTCCCAAGCTCTGGAATGAGCTGCCTCTGCACATAAGACAAGCCCCCACCCTTCAGGTGTTTAAATCACGCCTCAAGACGTATATTTATTCTTTGGCATTTCCAAGCATAGTATGAGCTGTTTCTGATGTTGAAAGTGACACTGTGTACTGTATGTTGTTTGTTTTTTAAATGGAGTTGTGATTTTTATTGTAAAACACTTTGGTACAACTTTGTTGTTATTTAAATGTGCTATATAAATAAAGATGGTATGGTAGGGTATGGTAAATGTCACATAATGCAGGAGGCAGCAAAATGTTGTGTTATTGAAAACAAGCACTTCCAAACTCTGACACTTAGAAAAATAATCAATTGCAGGGCATTTCTTGTCAGAAAGTAGCTCATAACGTTTCTATGGTGGATTTTTATGAAACAAAAACTTTGCAGATAGAAAGAGGATAATTCAAGCTTTTCGTACAGCTGCAATGTTGGTGAGTTTTTTTATTTTTTAAATGTACATGTTCAAATGTTCTCTCTCACTTCCTTCATGTTCTTGCGTATTGTGGCGTGGTGTTAACTTTATTTCACTGCCTCCTGTGCCCAGCTCTTCATCCCAGAGGTACTCATGGGGGACAGGACCTTGGTGGGCTTGTTGACCACCAGGTAGCGATTGACGTGGCTCTCCTCCTGACACTTGTCTTCCACTCCCACCAGCTTGTCTGCCTGGTTGGCCCCGGCAAGCCGTGACCAGTTCATTATATAAAGATAGTAGGAAATGTGATGGAACTCATTCTCATATCATTTGTCACAGTACGTGCAAATCTTCCCAGTTCTTCCATTACTCATCAATACCTGCCAGTCTAAATGTGCAATTTTATTGAAATAAATTCAATCTCAATGTGCAATAAAAGTCATTTTGGAACTTGAACTTGTGCATTTTTATAAACTTGGGCTTATTTTTCTGAACTTGGGCTAAATCTCTGAACTTTCTATATAGTAAAGGGCTGGGGCGATATGGACAAAAGTACTTAAAATTCAAAGGTTTTTCAAAAATAGTGAAAGTAGTTGATATACTGGTACTAGCTCCTGTGAGAGAGGGTAGCATGTCCTGGATAGCCTTAAAGGTATATTCAGTGATTTTACTTAATTCAAATATCACTTATTTTTCCTTTTTTTCTGGATAATCCTCCCTACTATAGAGTGTGCTGACCATATAAGGAGTTCCTCCCTGTCCCCAGTGAGCCCCTGGGGTCAAAAAACCCTAGTTTCAGTTTTGGTGGCGGGTGGCAAAGCCTTCATCCAATCAGGATGAGAGGGGCCTTCCTCCAATCATGATCGAGCCTTGGTGCACATGCTGTTGGCCTGTTGCACTTCCCCCCACTGTACATACACACACTGAGCATGTATGTGCACATTTTGTTACCGGGGCGGACTGGGTGGTTTTCCAAATCACCCAAATCACTGAATGCTCCTTGAAGATGTTCCCCGTGCGCTCTGCAGTTATGTATTTACGTAGGATGTCTAACATGTCCATGTACTGGATCCAGAGCTGACGTTCTAGAGGACTTCTTGGTTGACTCTATGTGCTTCAGGTGGCGGTTTTTGATTCCCATCCATCAGCTTCTCATAGATCTTACAAGCTTGATCTCTGCTCACGTCTGTTTTCTCATGATCTGGCTGCCTTGCACTTGCTTCGGCTGACGCTGCCTCTCCATCCCGGTCTGTATTTCCAAATTGCTGTGGTAAATGGACATTGAACATTGTCGCTATAAAATTGTGAACAAAATGCATATTTAGCCCGCATGTTCGAATGCCCCCTGTCAAAAACAGCTACAATCCCTAAAACGAAAGAAAGCAGCAAATGAAAAAAAACTTTTCTTAAACTTAACTTAAAACATGAACCTTGGTTGAAAAAAAAAACTAAAGTTGTCATTTAAACAGGGATTAAGAGTTTGTCCTTCTTCATACACCTGATTTTACTCTTCACCTCCTCAGATATAAACGCCTGGAGAGATTTCGCATAGTCGATGAGTGTCTCTCCTGCTCGTGGTGGTGGTGTGACCTCGGGGGCAGCAATTTCAGCAATTGCTGCTGTGTTGGAGACGGTCGCTTTATCTACGTCGAAGTGCTGGTGCACTTTTTAAAGTACCTCAGGTGGATCTTGTAGCGCTCCTGAACACCATCGACATCTATAACTACAAGAATGACAATAGGACAAAATGAATCACTGAGACGCAAAGCAAAGCAACCCATTTTAAACTTTTAGATCAACATGTTAAGAATGTACAGAAACCATGGCCACAAATCTTAAAAAATTTCAGATCAGTCTCGACAAATACATTTTAAATTAAGTGTCCTAGACATGAAGTTTGACATCCACTCTCCAAAATGATGTAAGCAACACAGCCACAAAGCACAGTGCAAACTGCTTAGTGAGAAAGAGCCAAAAGGGATGCAAATGGCACATACCTCTCTTGGGGAAACGCTTCCTTTCTTTTTTTCCTTTTTTCCCCTTTTTCCCCTTGTGTTTCTGTGGCGCTGATTCACTGGAAGAACTCCGTCTGCGCTGGTCCCTCTTTCTCTTGTGAGCTAAAGAGACATTAAAAGGCATTTAGGGCCAAAAGAACATTGGCGACTTGTCAAATATTGTGTGACTATATGCCTGAATATGCATGAATGGAATATGTACCGCCTGTTGGACAGACCTTCAACAGTGAGTGAAGCTACATGTAGTCCAGTAATATCTGAATCCATTCCAAGCATTAGTTTTGCATTAAAACACTCATTGGGCTAAATTTGGTCATAGGCACTTGCCCAAATGTGCCGAGTTTGATAGTGTATTTTCCATAGATTTCCTGTACTAATGTTCACAGCAAGTAATCACAGTCATCATTAACTGACATCTGTCAAAGGTAGGTCATCTGCATCCTAGTCATCCACATGCAAGTACAGAATCCATGCATGAGTCAGTAGTAAAAAATTGTAACCGACAGCCTAGGTGTGTTCTGTTGCCATCCCCATGAAGGAGCAGAATTAATATAAAACTCACTAATGACTCACTTGATGAATTATGCCGTCTTGTTTTGCTCCGTTTGTTCCGTTTCCTCTTCGGTTCACTTGAGCTGCTGTCATCGGAGGAGGAGGAGGAGGAGGAGGAGTGGAGGACTCTCTCTGTCTGGCCACTAAAAGTAATAGCATTACACATACAAATGAGACACTACGGTCAAAAAAGCATACATTAAACTTGTTCACTAAGCTTCCAGTGCCCCTGGAACTTGTTGATGTTGTAAAATAAGGCTGACAAAAAGGGGCTTGAACTTGTCAGCCTAAACCACACCAAAGGGTCGGGTGTGGTCTATCTTAAAAAAAACGTTTTGTCCCGACCCTTTGGTGTGGTTAGGTCCTAAGAGTGACTCAAAGTGCAGACATGCTCAAAGGTTACTGGATAACAAATGTGTTATTGAAATAAAATATACCTGGTGATGTTGCAGTGGTTTTGGCTCGTATGGCGTTCAGGAGTTGAACTCTTAGTTAATTTCTCTCTGATTCCAATGAGAGGTTTACTTTTCGCTGTCGTTCGATAGCCTCCAGACCCGTTGGGGATAGGGGAAGCTGCTGCTGTGGAGGCTTGGTGTTCAATCCTAATGAATTTAAAGATAAATACAAATAAATGGTTTCCAAATGCACCGTCTGTAGTCATTAATTTCAAAAGCACTATAGTTAAAATGATGAAGCCGATTTAATTGATCAGGATATTTCTGATTCCATCTCTTCTGTAGCCTGCACAGGGAGAAGCAGTTGATTGAGCCTTTACGGGCATTTATTATTGGCTGGCTTTGCTGTACATGCAGGGCGAGTGGAGGCTTATGTATAATAGCCTCTGCTCATGTCTGTAGTTGTCTCCACCAGGCCGAAGGCATGGGGAGAGAGTATGTTTTGCACTCCGTCCGTGTGTGTGTCCGTCCGTCCGTGTGTGTGTGTGTCCGTCCTTCCTTCCGTCCGTCTGTGTACAGCTAATCTCCGGCACCGTTAACCCGGTCGATGCCAAACTTTGCACACACACTCCCTGGATGCCAACGATGAACCTCTGCCCCAAATTTTCCAGAACGGCCTGTTATAGCGCCACCATGAGGCAGCTTTTCACATTTATACCTAAAACTGTACCGATCTGCGTGAAACGTTGCATGCACACTCCCTAGAGACCAAGGACAAACCTTTTACCTGCATTTTCCGCATCTGCCTTTTATAGCGCCACCAGGAGGCCGACTTTTGTAAAACACATTTTTTGATATTACTCCTCCAGATTCTGTCCAAAAATCTCACAAATCGTTACACAGTATCTCTATGGTCATGTGCTCAAGTCGGATCTGTCTGATATTTCATATTCCATCCTAATTGGCTATAATTGGCTTTCACAGTTTGCAAGATTGCCCCGTTTTGAACAATAGCCTCAAATCATGAACGCAGCATGCAATTTACGTGACATCTTTCACACATTTTCTTACTAGGCTGAGGAATATATCCCACCCTTTTCACATTGGCCTGTTATAGCGCCACCAACAGGTTGATTTTTGCAAAACACATTTTTGGAACAAAATGCCTCAAATCGGTACACATGATCTCTGTAGTCATGTGATCAAGACGAGTCTGTTGGATTTCTCAGATTGTACACTGAGGAGTGGCCCGTTTTGTACAAAATGCTGCACATGTCCTGCTCATCCAGAATTCTATCCTCAGAGATGCTATGAGTGATCTGGCTCTGCATTTCCTCAACAAAATGAAGAAAAGAAAAACATTCTCCTAAACATTTTGCCAAACATCACACACACTCCTATCCTCCTGGTGGAGACCTGTGCCCGGAAGGGCACTTTTTCTAGTTTCCTTTGGGTTTGTCAGTTTGATTGGCTCAGCAAGTCAGCAGTAGCCTGGTGAAACCACTCCCCCTGCTGGACAACATTTGCATTCTGCCAGTCCAATTCTGGCCTGAGCGATATGTGGCTGTATGAGGCCGCTAGAGGCGGGATCAACACGAGACTTATGACATATTGAAGCGCTGCCACAGCGCAAATGTAAACACAACCTAACAAGACTACAACTCGAAATTATTATGGAGATATCAAATGTTTGTCCCGCTGCTTCCAGGTTCATCGTTTCTGCTTGAGAGATCCCAGATGCAGGCAGGAGGAGGGAACTGGTGAACTCAATACTGCCGCAATCTGGCGAAGTCAGGTTAAGTCAGCAGCAGCTTTGACTGGAAACACTACAAATAGCCAATCTACCAGCCAACGACACGTAGTAACGCGTACTGTGAGATTACAGATCAGATCGTTTGAGATAAACAATGTGGGCTTCATAAACAGTTTTAACCATACAAACTAGTGTCTCTATTGCCTACATACCTGCACGTTTGCCCATGAGCAGACAAGCTTAAAAATTGTAAGTGGACTACTTTAGATAAAGACAAATCAAGGTTGTGCCCTCACTTCTTACCTTTAATGTCTGTAGCACGTTTTCGCTCCTGGAACTTCTTCGGGACACCTTTGGTCCTCTTTGGCCTAGCAGACGCATCGATGATGTCAAATTCTGTTAGCAGGAGCCATTGAGACAGAAAGAGTACCATCAATAAGGGGTCAGAACACTACAAATTAATTTAACATAAAAAAAAAATCTAGCCTTAACTAAGCATTTGGATTTCAGGTTGTTTTAGTCATTTAACAATAAAGACAAAGACTACAACTCATAATACATACTTAATCCATTGAGACCTGGAACGCATCCATGTCACGTTAGCGTTTAACCACATTAACCATTAAGAAAGCCCATATGGTACCATTTCTACATATTTTAGGCTAAAGGTTATCAGTGCTCTTTAAATTCACAAATTACATTCAAGACATTATTGTTCATGATCACATGAGTACATCATTATCAGACTTAATTTCATCCTTTTAACTTCTTGTTTATGCTTTAAAATGACTGGATTCAGTATTGTAGAAATATTATGTTTAATCATTGTTCAGCTATTCACTTGTAGCTAGGCGCTAGCCAGTCTACACGTGATCCTACACACGTGACACCCAAGCCCCAAGAAGGGCATGCCAATGTTGAAGCACTCGGCCCTATGATTATATTCCGTTTGTGTCCGAGCATAGGCAGAGACACGCCCCGCTTTGCCCACCTGCCTCTGATTGGCCAGAGCTCGTTGTTGTCAATGTCGAAAACTGTCAAAGATGGCAACGCCCTATGACAGATACGCTAGTTGCGTACACCTGACAGATACAGCGGCAGCGTTACTTTCTTGTAGAAATATAGTTTATGCGGTTTTCTTTGATGATTTGATCGGGGTGTTCTAATAAATAAATAGTTTGTTTATCGCGGGTCCGTCTCCATTTATTTATGCCCTCGTCGGGTGCTATGCTTTTACAGTAATGGTCTGCAGTTTTCCATGTAAATTGTTTGTTTATTGCGCGTCCGTCTTCATTTATTTATTTATTTATTTATTTATGGTCTGTGCAACGCCATATTCGAACTATAGAAAACTAATATTATACTAAAAAGGATAAAGATGAAGGGAAGCGGCCTTTGTACTCTACAATAATGTTTCACGTTTGTTGAGATCTGCCCTACTGGTTAAAACGTGGGACTGCAGGCGGGCCCGTGCATTAAGCACAAGGAAACCCCGTTCACGGTTTTTGCCTACTCCAAAATAAGGGTTTAACGGCATCCTGGCAGCCAAACTACAGCCGCGATAATAATCAAACGCTACGAATTTAGTGATCGAATTATATCGATTCGTTGTTGCAGCCTTCATTATAGAATGTTATTATCTCTTTATATGATATGCTGTTGCAGTGAAATAAAGATGGGAGTGAACAATGACAAACTCCTATCTCAATAGGTATGGTCATAACCAAAGCAAACATTCAAACAAATTACACATAGGTTGATAACTTTCTCTTACCGTCATCACGTTGGACAGTTTCAGCTTTGCCCGGCGGTTGCTTCTTAGCCCTTGCCATCTCTGGAAAATAAAAAATAAAATTATGTGCGATGATATGGGCATCTCCGAGTCCGGAGAGCAATTCAATTTAGCTAATCGTTGTACTGTATTAGTACGCGTCAAACACAGCCTAGCCAAAACACTCTCAGCCCATGAGCTTTCACCCATGAGATGTAAAAGGCCCATTGCCAAAACTTAATTTAATCCCTTTTAAAAAAAATAATGTCCCACAGCACGAAAGTTAATTTATTTTGCATACTATCAGCAAATGATAAATACTACGCCCGACATTAGCCTCAGTTAGCCTTGCTAGCTGTTCAATTGTGCGCGGGGGACTAAATATAATATAGACACAGTATAGTCATGTTAATACACATTATAATATATAACGTACACTTACCTTCAAATATCTCTGTTGGGTTAGTTGTGTTGTGTTGTGTTGTCCGTGGCTGCTTGGTTCAACGTGGTGGTGCATAAAGGATGTGAAAGCTAGTAGTTAGCTAAATTCTTCTGCATACTTGTGATTATTTCTATTGACACCACCTGTGGTGTCAATTCAACCATAATCACATTGGTACGTATAGCACAAGGCGGCCAGTGAGGCTTTCCAACGTTGAGGCGCTCGGCCCTAGCGGTAAGAGGAGGGACTGCAGGCGGACCCGTGGAAGTATGACGAGGAAACCCAGTGCAGCTGGGCTTTATAACGTTTTTAACGTTGAGCGCGTTTGCACTTCTGCATTTTGGGCACCAAATTTTGGTGCCCAAATCGAAAAAAGGCGGAAGTATAGACGGTCCTTCCAGGTGCTTCAAAACGCCACTGAGCAACTTCCACTGACATGAATAGCGCCAGATCAGTCTCTATCCTTTTATATACTCTATGGTATAGCAGCGTTGACTCCTCCCATTGCAACAATGGAATGTAAAATCATCAGGCATGTTTTTGTTGTTGTTGTTCCAATTACCTAATGTTTTCCCATGTCAATGAATAGGAGAAGATTGGATCTGGTTCTCCATGGATGAACTCCAATCTCCTCCTTGTCCTACCTCTGGGATAGGGGTATTCTACACAACAGAAGTGGAAGATATATAAAAGTACAAGGGCAGAGACAAGGCTTGTGCTATGTTACTCTTTTAGTACTATCATGGTTGTCAAAATGTATATTTGCTATATACATTTGCTATATACGTATGTTATCTGTAGAAAACTTCACATACCTAAATGGCAAGCTTCCATTGTGGATCTGCCAATCAAAGCCACTACCAATTTTGTCCACATGGCCAGATGCAGATTTCTTTTATTGACAGATGCCAAGGGCACACAGTGAGGAGATGACCCTCTGGGCACACCCATATCTCCACAGTTCTAACCCTACACAGCTCTGAACAAAATGTATTGTGCTCAGCTTTGCTGTGTAGAGCATGGTGGACAGCACCACTCCAATCCTTTTATTAAGCAACCTTTTCTCCACAAGGTTGAATAATGTGATGAAATGTTTGTTGGACTCTGAAGCTTCCACCAGGACCAGATTTAGGCAGTGTGCTTTGCAGGGCCTTGTCATTGTGTGCACGTATTCTGGCTTGAAGACCGTTATACATGCCACTCATGTTTGGCTGCTCCATCGTAGCCTTGACCACACAGATTATTCAGCTGGCCATTCTTCTGAAGAAGCGAGAGCACAGTATTCTACAGCTCCCGGGCTGTAGTTGTATCAACTGTGCACACCTCAATGAATCTCTCCTTTATTTGCATATCATGCAAGTGTCGCACCACAAATGACACGTGTTCTTTGTGTGAAACATCAGAGGTTTCATCAAGTAGAATGGAGTACATTTGAGCCTTTTTCAATTCATCTTGAATCACCCTCCTGATGTAAGTAGCCACTGCTGTAATGATGTCATTTTGGCTTCTATTGGAAAGTTACTTGACGGTTTTCACGTCTGCAACTTTTTTCAAATGCATATTCAGCACACTGTCATACATCTACTAGTGCAAGGAAGTTGCCATGGTTGTCACTGTAGCTGCTCTCATGATCTCTGAATGCTTGTCCCTGTTGTGCAAGGTATAAGGTCAGATCAATCAACCTGGTTATGATTTATCTATTTGTCTGCCTCTCTCGCTCTCTAACTTCCACCCCCTTTACATCTGAAACATCGAATGCAGACTGGAGTGCCTTTTTTCGGTAATTGGTCCAACTAACCATGCTTCTCAGGTGCATCTCTGTATGTGAGTGCTTCGTTTTTTCAAGAGCAGTGTTCCACTTTCTTAGGCCTTCAGTCGTTTTTTTTTTTGCTTTGATATTTTCCTTCAGAGTGGAAAAGGCGACAACTAAAACAGTGAATTGAATCAGCAGCAGGTGAGTACTCCAGCCACGCATTTCCAGAGAACCATTGTTTTTGGAATGACCGCCCGCCATTATTTTTGGGATATGCCACCTATACTGCAGCACATGGGACTATAGCTGTTGAAATGCTTTTACAAGGATCTGTCGGATATTCCAAAATAGCTATCTTTGCAGTTGTCTCATCTCTTTCACAAACAGCTGGTTTTTGCTCATGGCTTTCTTCTTGTTCTATGGAGGATCCTACTATCATCTCTCCTGTTTCTGAACATGGTGCTGGTCTGGACTCTTGACAGGTCATCTTCATCCGTCAATGTGTCTGAATCTGTTATCATTTCTATGGATTTGTCTACCTGATCTTCCATGGAATCAACTATTGCAGGACAACACAGACTAAAACTAGACTAACACTAAAACATTCCAGGTGACTAAAATGTGACTAAAACTAAATTAAAACTATTCAATAGACTACGACTTTCACTAGTAAGAGACCACACCTTCGCTCAAGTTTAACAGTTTATTGAATGATAAAGGGGGGAGGAGGATGGGGAACCCGGGATGGGTGAGACTCAGGGTGGGGGAGTAGTCTCGGGAGAGGATGCCGTGGATGCGTGCTCAGAGAGCGGACGTCTCTGCTCCGGAACTGCCCCCAAAAGAGCTGGCTGGGAGACGAGTGCGGGACTGGAGGAAGGGACGTGATTGAGGACCCTCGGGAACGGGGAGATGGTTAACAGGCGGCCTAGGTGGAGATGGGCGTTTTGGACGTCCGAGATGTTGGTCCTGATGTAGGACTGGTAGGCTCGGGAGGACCAGCGGCCGAGGATTCGGATGAGCTGGTCCGAGAGGCCTCGCCTAGACGCGGTGGTGGCTGCGCTGATGTGAAATGAGTGGCCGGAGTAAAGCTGGGAGGGGAGGCCGGACAGCGTGAGGATTCGACGGAGGTGCTTGTGGAACCAGGAGCGTGTGGCGATGGACCCCGTCTCGGTGATGAACAGTGGGTCGTGTGGTGAGGCATTGAGGGAGCGTCTCGTGGAGACGTAGCGGAGGATGGGTTCATAGGGGCTGAGAGGAGGATCGGTGTGATGTGGGGGTGAGTGACGGACGGGCATGGGGACCCGTGGAGGAGTTTGAAAAATAAATTGAGGCCGCTCAGGTAGACTTGCGTGGTGGAGGTGCGAAGACGGAGGTGGGAGTGGGCGTAGGTGACGAAGGCTGCGATGACCGGGAGGTGGGTGGAAGGGAATGTGAAGCTGGAGATGGAGTGGAAACACTTGTGGGCGTTCCAGGCGGAGAGGTAGGTCGAGAGGGTAGCCGGCGAGAATCTGTTGAGGATGTGATGTTGGGTTTGGATGGTGAGGTGAGGTCGTCGCTGAAAAGGGCGTGGGGTGAGGGTCTGCCTCCGGAGCGAGCTGCCAAAATCTCTGGAGGGAGAGACGAGAGAGGGATTCAGCGATTAGGTTGTGGTGACCTGGGACGTGTGGAGGATGAAACGGTGTGAAACGGAGGTCCAGGTGAGACGGCGGAGGAGGGGCGAGATGTCGGGGAAGTTGGAACGACCTTTGTTGATTATGCCGACGGTGGTGGTGTTGTCAGAGTGGATGAGGATGCTCTTTCGGGACCATTCGTGGCCCCAAAGAAGCGTGGCAATGACGACGGGGTAGAGTTCGTGAAGGGCGGAGGAGGGGTGGGTGGCGGAGTGTGATAGGGTGGTGAATTCGGGAGGCCATGCCGAGGCAAACCAGCAGCCTTGGTAATAGCCGCCGAAACCGGTGGAGGGGGCTGCGTCCGTGTACAGCTGGAGGTCGTTGGGGTGGGTGGTGTCGTAAAAGAGGGTGATGCCATTCCATTTGGAGAGGAGGTGGTACCACAGGCGGAGGTCGGTGCGGCATGAATCGGAGATGGTGACGAGGTCGTGCAGGGAGTGTACGGAGGACGCTGTGGTGAGGAGGTGGGATAGGAAGGGGCGGCCTTGGGGGACGATGCAGAGGGCGAAATTGAGGTGACCGAGGAGGGACAGGAGTTGGCGTTTGGTGCAGTGGGGCGTGACCAGGTAGTTCTGCAGGAAGAGGGTGATTCTGTCGAGTTTCTCCTGGGGGAGGGAGGCCACGGTCTCCAGGGTGATGCTGAGGAATTTGAGGGAAGTAGTGGGGCCGATGGTCTTTTCCTCCGAGAGGGGGACTCCGATCTCGTCCAGGAGGTGCACGAGGTGGGCTATGGGATGGTTATTGGTGAGGATCCAGCATAGTGCGTCTGAAAGGGAATTAAAACATTTTGGGCTTCTTTTGCACCCGAATTTGAGGCGGACTGCGAAGTAGAAGGAATCCTTCCACTGGACTCCGAAGAGGTGCCAGTAGTCGGGGTGGATGGGGAGGACCTTGAACGTGTTGGTGATATCGGCCTTAGAAAGGAGGGATCCGCGGCCTGTGAGGTGGATGAGATTGATGGCGTGGTTGACGGTGTGGTACTGCATGGAGAAGTCGTGACTGGGGATGAGGCTGTTGATGCTGGGGATGTGTGAGTTGTGGGGGGAGGAGAGGTCCACGACGAGGCGCGTCTTCCCCGAGTATTTCCGGGTGGTGATGCCGATCGGGCTGACGCGGTACACAGGGAAGGGAGGCTCTTGGAAGGAAGGGCCCCATCATAAACCCCTCCTTGACTTCCTAGGGGCGCCTATATAATGTGAATAACATTACATTACATATAACAGACATCCGTTCCATTTTAATACCATGTTTCATGTTGTATTCTTACAACAGTCAAAACTTGACTATTGTAACTCCCTCCTCACTGGCCTACCGGCATGTGCACTTAAGCCTCTCCTACTGATCCAAAATGCCGCAGCTCGCTTGGTCTTCAACCAGACAAAATTCTCACATGTCTCCCCCCTGCTCCGCTCCCTGCACTGGCTCCCGGTCGCTGCCCGCAAATAATACAAAACTCTGATGCTGGCATTTAAAGCAACCAAAGGTATGGCTCCCCCATATCTTGCAAGCATGATGGAACCCTACAAACCCTCCCGCGCACTCAGATCAGCCAACGCAGGGAAGCTGGAAGTACCCTCACTAAAAACGCTGGGACAACGCTCCACACGTCCCAAACTCTTTTACCTTCTGGCCTCAAAACTGCAGCATCACTCCCGATCTTCCGCCGTAGTCTGAAAACCCACCTTTTCAGACTCCATCATGGCCCATAGCACTTACCCTACCCCCTTAGACAGCACATCATTATCGTGATGTCTGTAGGCATTATAAACGCACTCATCAGACAATGCCCTTATACATGTATGTTGATAATCATGCAAGACAGCTTATATCAATGTTTATTAAGTATAGGTATTGGGCATATTGCAGATTATACATGAGTGCTATAGTCGTGTTGAATTATTATTATTTTTTAACTCTGAAAACAGAAGTATACAGAATTACTGTCTCATGGAGCTTTGTTAACAACATGGACATGATAGAAGTGCTCTAGCACCACCTTGTGGTGGTTGAATGTTTCACTAATTTAGATAAAAGAGTTTTACAGAGAAGGTTTATTCAAAGAGAAGTAATTTATGGTGAAACTTTGCAAATATATTCCCAGTAGTCTGGTAGGAAGGAGGGGGTCCCATGCACCCGAAATATATATTTTTCTAACCTACCTTTTTATAATCCTTAAGGTGTCTAGTTAATGAATTTTGATGTTCCCCGAGCTAATTATTGACCCATATGTTTTTTGAGTGGTGTAAACCACTCCTACAACTGGCTTTGTTAGTGCAGAAAAAATGAGCATGGTTGCTATGTTCACCCTGTTCACCCGGGTGTGATTTAATTACGTCAGACATTTAGTGCAGAAAAAATGAGCATGGTTGCTATGTTCACCCTGTTCACCCGGGTGTGATTTAATTACGTCAGACATGATTTCATTACGTCAGACAGGCTATACCTTACACCACTCAGTTCACACGGGTGTGATTTTTTTAACCATATGTTGTGTCCGTCCTGGATTTTCGGCTGTGAAAAATAAAACCTTTAAACCAACATAGCTCCTGAACTATACACCCGACAGAAACCATTCACTCCATCTTATGTTCGTCTTTGCACGATTAATTGATTGATATGAAGATTGGCCATGGTTCCATCATGTGTAGTGCATACAAATCCAAATAAACACAAAAGATGTAAAGATTTGCCTAAACTGGATCACAACTCCTCCCGGTCGCTGCCCGCACATAATACAAAACTCTGATGCTGGCATTTAAAGCAACCAAAGGTATGGCTCCCCCATATCTTGCAAGCATGATGGAACCCTACAAACCCTCCCGCGCACTCAGATCAGCCAACGCAGGGAAGCTGGAAGTACCCTCACTAAAAACGCTGGGACAACGCTCCACACGTCCCAAACTCTTTTCCCTTCTGGCCTCAAAACTGCAGCATCACTCCCGATCTTCCGCCGTAGTCTGAAAACCCACCTTTTCAGACTCCATCATGGCCCATAGCACTTACCCTACCCCCTTAGACAGCACATCATTATCGTGATGTCTGTAGGCATTATAAACGCACTCATCAGACAATGCCCTTATACATGTATGTTGATAATCATGCAAGACAGCTTATATCAATGTTTATTAAGTATAGGTATTGGGCATATTGCAGATTATACATGAGTGCTATAGTCGTGTTGAATTATTATTATTTTTTAACTCTGAAAACAGAAGTATACAGAATTACTGTCTCATGGAGCTTTGTTAACAACATGGACATGATAGAAGTGCTCTAGCACCACCTTGTGGTGGTTGAATGTTTCACTAATTTAGATAAAAGAGTTTTACAGAGAAGGTTTATTCAAAGAGAAGTAATTTATGGTGAAACTTTGCAAATATATTCCCAGTAGTCTGGTAGGAAGGAGGGGGTCCCATGCACCCGAAATATATATTTTTCTAACCTACCTTTTTATAATCCTTAAGGTGTCTAGTTAATGATTTTTTATGTTCCCCGGGCTAATTATTGACCCATATATGTTTTTTGAGTGGTGTAAACCACTCCTACAACTGGCTTTGTTAGTGCAGAAAAAATGAGCATGGTTGCTATGTTCACCCTGTTCGCCCGGGTGTGATTTAATTACGTCAGACATTTAGTGCAGAAAAAATGAGCATGGTTGCTATGTTCACCCTGTTCACCCGGGTGTGATTTAATTACGTCAGACATGATTTCATTACGTCAGACAGGCTATACCTTACACCACTCAGTTCACACGGGTGTGATTTTTTTAACCATATGTTGTGTCCGTCCTGGATTTTCGGCTGTGAAAAATAAAACCTTTAAACCAACATAGCTCCTGAACTATACACCCGACAGAAACCATTCACTCCATCTTATGTTCATCTTTGCACGATTAATTGATTGATATGAAGATTGGCCATGGTTCCATCATGTGTAGTGCATACAAATCAAAGTAAACACAAAAGATGTAAAGATTTGCCTAAACTTGATCACAACTCCTCCCCCATGCACCCTATTGATATATTTGTTCTAACATTTACATTTTTACAATCTTCAAGATGTATAGTAAACAAATGTTGATGTTCCCAACTTGAAATATTGGCACATGTATGTTTAATCTGGCATATTGGTTGCCATAGTGAATTTCCACAAATACAAAAAAGAGAATGTAAAATCTACATAAGGTCTTAATTAACTATACATACTTCTGAGACAAATGTCCAGTTTTTCAGTTTCATTTTGGCATGAGGCATTGAGGGAGATGGATAGTGACATAACAGGAACATTTATGGAACATTAATGCTCAATTAAATGCAAAAATGTAGGCAAATAGGTTGGTGAAATTGGGGCTCCAGGAGGGGTCCACGTGCACAACCTTTAAGTTTGTTATTTCTAGTTTGGATTTTTGGCATCCATAGGACCTCTAATAAACAGATGTTGATGATCCCAAGAACAAAAATGGTCCAAAGTGTGTTTTTGCAACGTTTTATTACCCGTATGCTATGAGACCTGTGAAATTGCTGGCTGGAGCACCGGCGAGACTGCCTTTATGAGACTGTGGCATGCTCAAATTTAGAGATAGACCAAATATAGAGATACCATTTGATTCTAGATGGGACCAACCTTGTCATGCCACCTTGTTGGGAAGGGGGGTAAATGCATAATTGATTCAAGGTTTGACTACATTTTGGCAAGGGGAAAATGGCCATAGACATGTTTCAAAAGGTCCCTCTAGCTGTCACTTCAATATAATGTGAATGCAAATGGGTTAAATGGATACCTACAAGCCTCCCATGTACACACATGCCAAATGTATGCCAATCTCATGCAGTTTGGGGCAAGAACCATGCCGTTTTATACATGCAGTACAAATGTGTACTTTCCGCCTATTGTAAAAATGAGACCACTTTACTGTATCAATAGCTGTACTTTATACCTCATACTAAGCATTTAAAGTATGAGGTATAAAGTACGGCAGCCTTGTGTTCATAAAACAGAAAGATTGGGTATTGGGTAAGACTGACGTTATGTATGTTTCAGGACCTTTCACTGCTTCGTCTCAAAATGGCTCTGGTCTCAGCTACCGCGATGGATATTCCGTTTTTAATTTTTTTGGAATGTTGCCACTATTGTTGGAGCAGCCATAAACTACACAGGTTCATCCCGATGTTCTGGGCATCTTTGTAATGTTAGTGTTAGTAAAAAGCAGGTAAAAGAGTAACGTTTGAGGCAGACTAACATCAGTCACTGTACCGTTCACTGTAGTAGAAGAGATGCGCCTGGTGAGGGTCTAAACCCTGCAGCTACGTCGAGTCCGCCTACAGGAAATACGTAAACTGCGACCATGAGACCCGTTTCTGAATTTGTCTATAGGCATTAGGCAGCTTTACTCAAATGATAAGCATTGTATTCAAGCAGGGACAAATGTTCTTTTAGCCAGTTGACACAATGTTGCAGTATATCTTGTGGATCCAACATTTTCACATCTGCACTGCAAGCAATCATGGAAGAGCCTGAACTGGGACTTGAACCCTGGACCCTCAGATTATATGTTTTATGCTCTACCGACTGAGCTATCCAGGCTCTGCTTGGAAACCCAAGCAATCTAATTAGGAGCCACATGTGCATTACAAGAATGCACAGAACAATTGAAGGGCTTTTCCTTTGTATGACTCCTCATGTGTCCCTTTATTATGCTTTCTAGTCCACATCCTTTTGACCACAAACGGTGCAACTGAAGGGTCACACCATTAGTCTGACGATTGGCCTGCTGTTGATTGAGCTTCTGATACACCTGCACTGAAGGGGAATAAGCCTATCTCACAGAATTTCCCCGCCCCCCTAAATACGCCCCCTTTCGGGGTTAGTGGTGATAGCGTGACGTCACTCCATAGACACTACATGTTAACCGAGGTAATTTAAGAAGTCTACAACTTTTGTTTTCTCAAGGTAAGGTTTGTTCTATCTGTTCGACCTGATTTACCATCTTGTTTACTTCATAATAATATTGGTCTGTCACATTTTTACATTAGAAAATGTACTTAGATTCTCCAGAGAAAAAAACGTGTAAATGCTCATGTTAAAGACACCACTATTTACCGGAAGTGGACGTGGAAAGCGGGCTGTGAGATAGGCCTATTAGCTCAGATTGTAGAGTGCTCGCTTAGCATGCGAGAGGCTGTGGGATCGATACCCACATTCTCCAAGTCATCATTTACCATGGCGATGCCTCGTCTCAATTTTATTCAAAATAGCCTTTCACAACCATGGAGCCCTACAAATTACGCTAGATTAGATTAATTATTCCCAATGTGTACAAATATTGTGTCATTTTAATGTCACAAGTATAGCTGAGGTTTGTTGCAATACAATGAAGGTTTTTTTGTTCAAAGGTAAGAATCCAGCAAAACCTGAATGTTCTATGCACAAGTCTGGTTTCTCTTTTCAGTGGAGTCAGTCAAGCACTGGGTCACTATGCATAGGTTTAGGCATTTTACTCAAAGGCAGGACAACTTAAATGATAAGCATTGTATTCAAGCAGGGACAAATGTTATTTTAGCCAGTTGACACAACTTTGCAGTACATCTGGTCAACTTGTGGCTCCAACATTTTCACATCTGCACTGCAAGCAATCATGGTAGAGCCTGAACAGGGACTTGAACCCTGGACCCTCAGATTAATAGTCTGATGCTCTACAGACTGAGCTAAAGCTGGGGAAAACTAGACTGTAAGAGGGGGGGAAGAAGAAAAATGGAGGGGAAAGAAGGGGGGAGAAGAAAAAGAGAAGAAAGAAGAGAAAAGGAGAGAAATCTTGAGAAAAATCAAGGGAATGGATGCAATTCTAATTCAGCTTCATGTAAAATCCTGCTGGAAGCGATCATTTATGCAAATAGATTCAAAAAGCACTGAAATGTTTAAAACTGTCGTTTCTGGGAAGGGGAAGTATGGACCACAAGGTCGCCAGTTCAAGCCCGGCTTCTTCCAAAAGTAACCTGACCATAAGAGGTGCTCATGCTGTGTTTTTGATTATTTTACACAATGACAAGTTTGATGTAAAGTGTAGAGGCCTGTCCCTCCACACCAAGAACGATAACTGTATGTTTTTCTATGGCAGAGATATACCACAACTAATGGTAATGACAGTAGACATTGACAGTGGTGAACGGCAGTCGCTGGCATCTGTTTCAGAGTAATTAGATGAATGCAAACTCTTAACAATCAAATTCTGTATTGTGTAGGCCATTCTGTAGCTCATTATTAAATGTGCCAATTGTTGGCACATTTATCATTGGCATGATAAAACATACGTTTACATTGCCAAAGCAGAAAGCACAATACAACAATACAGCAATATCACTTAATCAAATTAAAGTAGCCTACCACCATTATGACTTACACTAAAATACAGTAGCATACACATACCCTATCCCATCATATTCACACAGGAGGCAAATCAATTCGAATTACTATATAAAATATATGAACCATGTTAGGTTATTATTAATACAAGTAAACTTTATATGGACAGGGTTTGAGCCACTGCAATTTCCTGACATTTGGACATTTAAACATCACCCTCTAGTCTAGTCCTAGAGTGTCCTAGGAGGAGGTGAAGACATGGTGGAAGACCATCTAGAGGTCCTTTGTTGTCTATTCTGCCACCTGCCACACAGCCTCTTTGGACACAGTTTTCAACAGCTTCAGTGAAATTGTTCATTTGTTTAATGGACAGTGTGACAATGAATTTAGACAGACAGCAGTGCAGGGATGTGACCCTGATTCTAGCTATGTAGAATGTACCAACTACCACTGCTTGTTTTCTGACATCATCCGTACTTCATGTCAATACAGAAAATATTAAAATAGTGAGGAGTAACCTGTGTTGCAATTAAATAATGAACCGCAATACTATAAAATCCTAACTCTAAGAGTATACAAATGGAACCAAATTGATCTGCCCTATCTTCTACAGAGCATAGGAGCAATAAATAAATAAATCAGGTACAGTAAACATATCTGCAATTTGCTGGTACAGCGATTAGAATTGCTGCATCCCACGTTGTTTAATAAAAAGCATTTTTATCCGAGCGCCCCGGCTACTTTTCTCAAACGGGGTTCGTTTGGGAAATACAAAGTTGCACACCGGGAGCGCACTCGCCTATTAGTCTGTATTGGCAGTGCGGTCAGTGTGCCTATATCGAACACACCCAGTGTTTCAGAGTGCCACACTCCGACCGACCGACAGGGGCGCGCAGTTGAAAGCCAATGGCAAAAAAACAGCTCGGATAAAAATGCTTTTTATTAAACAACGTGGGATGCAGCAATGCTAATCGCTATACCAGCAAATTTCTAACACCCGTGGGACAAATTGTGAGTACTTTATATTTGAAAACGGAATGTTTTATACACGTTTGGACTGTAAATGTAGCGATCGCGTAAAACAGGCTGCAGTTGCGTCATGACTGTCATGATGATTATCATGGCAGTCATGTTTCAGGGCTAACAAAACACAACACCTAAAATCGGAATGTTATTGTGACCTATTGAGCACAAACAAACCATCATGATTTGCTTGCTGGACCTATAATTAATTTATTTGCATTACATTTCCACTCGCCCATATAAATAAAAAGCAAGATGGCTGCCGTCAAGGCATTCCAGCTTCATTCCATTGGCCAGTTAATGAAGCCGGGATCTTCCCCAGCTTCCGTCATTGGTCAGTTAATGAAGCCGGGAGAGCTGTGAATGGTCAATTAATGAAGCCTCGTCCTGTGATTCGTCAGTTAATGAAGCTCAAAGCCCCGTGAATGGTAAATTAATGAAGCCTCCTTACAGTCTTTCAGGGGCTGGGACTAGGCCTAGGCCAATAGCTAGCTGATTTGGGTTCTCAGTTTATATTAGAAGGGGAGAGCACCGTGCAGATAATGGGAGGACAATCGTATCTTGTTCATAAAAAGGTATAGTTACTTGAAATTAATTAATCTCGGTGCAGGACAGTCATTGTTGTAACGTTATAGAGTGGATCGGGCGCATAGTAGAGTAGCAGAGAGAGACAGAGGAACAAGAGCTGTTACTCGGCAGAGAGAGGTATGAGTAGGCAGGCAGAGAGAGAGAGAGAGAGAGAGAGAGGAAAGAGATCTCCCTGTACAGTTTCAATCGTATCTTGTTCATAAAAAGGTATAGTTACTTGAAATGAATTAATCTCGATGCAGGACAGTCATTGTTGTAACGTTATAGAGTGGATCGGGCGCATAGTAGAGTAGCAGAGAGAGACAGAGGAACAAGAGCTGTTACTCGGCAGAGAGAGGTATGAGTAGGCAGGCAGAGAGAGAGAGAGAGGAAAGAGATCTCCCTGTACAGTTTTTCTAATGGAGAAACATTTCTTTTACATTTTTCCCACCTTTGGAGTTACAGAGAGAGGAACGACGAACGAGCACACTGTGTGTGTGTGTGTGTGTGTGTGTGTGTGTGTGTGTGTGTGTGCGCACGCGCGCGTGTGCGCGTGAGCGTGTGTGTGTGTTTCCATATGTGCAGCAGAGGAGCGCCTCGCAGGGCGTTGGAGATAACTTAAGTCACAGACTAGGCATGCCACGGTATGAGATTTTACAGTACGGTACGGTGCCGGTATTGAAAACCTATACCTCGGTATTCCACGGTATTTATATATAAAAAAAAAAGATTGCCCCCCCCCCCCCCCCCCCCCACACCTATGTCTAGTGACTACCCCCACCTCCTTATAACCCCTTCTTTGTTCCCCAACCTGTAGGCCTACATATCTTATTTTTTTATTTTTACCTTTTATGATAATTTGAATTTTGTTATTTGTCATGTGACTTGTCATGATTATGAATTGATTACCCAGGACCGAATGGAAACAAGACTGCAAGGACTTTTTTCAGTGATCCCTTTGGACTTGTGTTTGACTGTACCCTATACTGATTACATTTCTGCCAATAAAGTATTCAATCAATGAATCAATAGCTATTCCCCACTGTATTTCACTGTACTAGCGTGCAGGGTACAAAACGGCCATTAGGGGGAGCCATCCCCCTAATGGCCGTTTTGTACCCTGCACGCTGGAGCAGAGGTAGTGCAATCTGCGCATGCTCACAACTGCGTGCCTCTGTGTTGACACTTGACAGTTCACACTTTTAGTTCAGTACATGTGGAAATATGGAATATACAATTGGATCTGGGTGTCTTTCAGCAACACTAACTCAAAGGTAGGAAGCAACTTTTCAATCTACTGCAGCTGTGTGGTGAAAATAAATGTTTTGCCTTAGTCTGGGAGTGGCGTTGCACTGCATGCGCGCAGCATGCGCCGCCCACCAACGCTGTATTAAAATACCGTAAGCTCGGAAATCTCACGGTATCAACACCGTGGCTGTTCCTATCGCGGTATTACCGAAATTCGGTAAACCGCGGCATGCCTATCACAGACTCAACTCGAAACACAGACTGACAGGCAGAGTGATGTAAATAGTTTTATTGAGGGAAAAAATTATTATCAATTCTTCATCAATCAGGTAGCTTTAAGGTACGGTTCACTTCAAGGGAAAAGGCCCCGCTCAACTCAGTACATCTTGTACACTTTGTCATTCTTGTAATTGAATGTGTCACGCCGATATTTTCTCAGTTTGATTTCCAATAGTTCTTTGTGGTAGCTCTCAAGTAAAGTGTCGCACCGCTGGTCTGTTTCTTTTAGTTGTTGGGCTCCATACTTTGCCTTGATGTCTGTCTCCACTTTTACAATTTCTTCTCAGGTGGTAGTTATTTCTTTCTTCTTCTTCTTCTTCTTTCGGGCCAACTGTTTCCTATATTCGGTATTCTGTTTCGGCCAAGATATTCGCTTTCGGTGCATCCCTAATTGTTAGGCTTCTCCAGCGAGCCAACGCTGCTCTAAAAAAAATCCACAAATGTAAGGCAACCCACTCAACATTCTCAGCGGTCAAATATCGGCGAACAAGATGCTGGAGAAAAAGCTGCTGGAGAAGAGCCGTCATACATTGCATAGAGATGACTTCCGGTAGGCCTATATCTACCACACAGTGGGGACCCTCGGCAGACTTAGCCCTGGCGCGAGATGAACGGGTCTTGGGCTTTTCCCTGGCCCTTCCTCCACCCTGGTTTTTCATATATTTTGTATGTCTCGTATTGCCTCTTCCACTTCCAACCATGGTTGCGTCCAATGCCGTGTAGTCGTGTGCTTCACATATGCCACCCAGCACCGCTTTAATATCTTCAATCCAAGAGTAGCACAGAATTTTCAGCGAGGACTCCCGGTTCTGAGGCTATGATGCGATTCACATATATGCCACCCAAGCACCACTTTAATATCTTCAATACAAGAGTAGCACGGAATTTTCAGCGAGGACTCCCGGCTCTGAGGCTATGATGCGATTCACATATATGCCAACCAAGCACCACTTTAATATCTTGAGTTCAAGAGTAGCACGGAATTTTCGGCGAGGACTCTGGGCTCTGAGCAGTCGCAGCACGGGCTTTTCTGCCAGGGCTCCGAGGAGCGACAGGACGAGCTTTTCTGCGAGGGCTCCGAGGAGGCGAATATTGTATTTGTTTTTTGGAAAAGTGGTGTTAGCAGTGGGATTTGAACTCGTGAGGTCTGGTTTAAAAGTCAAGTGAGTAGTCCACTAGACTAGGCCAATAGCTAGCTGATTTTTGGTTCTCAGTTTATATTAGAAGGGGAGAGCACCGTGCAGATAATGGGAGGACAATCGTATCTTGTTCATAAAAAGGTAAAGTTACTTGAAATTAATTAATCTCGGTGCAGGACAGTCATTGTTGTAACGTTACAGAGTGGATCGGGCGCATAGTAGAGTAGCAGAGAGAGACAGAGGAACAAGAGCTGTTACTCGGCAGAGAGAGGTATGAGTAGGCAGGCAGAGAGAGAGAGAGAGAGAGAGAGGAAAGAGATCTCCCTGTACAGTTTTTCTAATGGAGAAACATTTATTTTACATTTTTCCCACCTTTGGAGTTACAGAGAAAGGAACGACGAACGAGCACACTGTGTGTGTGTGTGTGTGTGTGTGTGTGTGTGTGTGTGTGTGTGTGTGTGTGTGTGTGTGAGCGTGTGTGTGTGTGTTTTCATATGTGCAGCAGAGGAGCGCCTCGCAGGGCGTTGGAGAGAACTTAAGTCACAGACTCAACTCGAAACACAGACTGACAGGCAGAGTGATGTAAATAGTTTTATTGAGGGAAAAAATTATTATCAATTCTTCATCAATCAGGTAGCTTTAAGGTACGGTTCACTTCAAGGGAAAAGGCCCCGCTCAACTCAGACAGTCTTGTACACTTTGTCATTCTTGTAATCGAATGTGTCACGCCGATATTTTCTCAGTTTGATTTCCAATAGTTCTTTGTGGTAGCTCTCAAGTAAAGTGTCGCACCGCTGGTCTGTTTCTTTTAGTTGTTGGGCTCCATACTTTGCCTTGATGTCTGTCTCCACTTTTACAATTTCTTCTCGGGTGGTAGTTATTTCTTTCTTCTTCTTCTTCTTCTTCTTCTTCTTTCGGCCAACTGTTTCCTATATTCGGTATTCTGTTTCGGCCAAGATATTCGCTTTCGGTGCATCCCTAATTGTTAGGCTTCTCCAGCGAGCCAACGTTGCTCTAAAAAAAATCTTCAAATGTAAGCCAACCCACTTAACATTCTCAGCGGTCAAATATCGGCGAACAAGATGCTCGAGAACAAGCTGCTGGAGAACAGCCGCCACCTGGGTATAAACTCCAACAGGATGAGCATTACATTGCATAGAGATGACTTCCGGTAGGCCTATATCTACCACACAGTGGGGACCCTCGGCAGACTTAGCCCTGGCCCGAGATGAACGGGTCTTGGGCTTTTCCCTGGCCCTTCCTCCACCCTGGTTTTTCATATATGTTGTATGTCTCGTATTGCCTCTTCCACTTCCAACCATGGTTGCGTCCAATGCCGTGTAGTCGTGTGCTTCACATATGCCACCCAGCACCGCTTTAATATCTTCAATCCAAGAGTAGCACAGAATTTTCAGCGAGGACTCCCGGCTCTGAGGCTATGATGCGATTCACATATATGCCACCCAGCACCGCTTTAATATATTCAATACAAGAGTAGCACGGAATTTTCAGCGAGGATTCCCGGCTCTGAGGCGATTCACATATATGCCAACCAAGCACCACTTTAATATCTTGAGTTCAAGAGTAGCACGGAATTTTCGGCGAGGACTCTGGGCTCTGAGCAGCCGCAGCACGGGCTTTTCTTACAGGACGAGCTTTTCTGCGAGGGCTCCGAGGAGGCGAATATTGTATTCGTTTTTGGAAAAGTGGTGTTAGCAGTGGGATTTGAACTCATGAGGTCTGGTTTAGAAGTCAATTGAGTAGTCCACTAGACTAGGCCAATGGCTAGCCCATTTCGGTTCTGAGTTTATATTAGAAGGGGAGAGCACC
This sequence comes from Electrona antarctica, assembly GCF_951216825.1. Taxonomy (NCBI): domain Eukaryota; kingdom Metazoa; phylum Chordata; class Actinopteri; order Myctophiformes; family Myctophidae; genus Electrona; species Electrona antarctica. The sequence continues at coordinate 54,131,740 of NC_136792.1, forward strand.
GTGCAGATAATGGGAGGACAATCGTATCTTGTTCATAAAAAGGTATAGTTACTTGAAATTAATTAATCTCGGTGCAGGACAGTCAGTCATTGTTGTAACGTTATAGAGTGGATCGGGCGCATAGTAGAGTAGCAGAGAGAGACAGAGGAACTTGAGCTGTTAGTGGAGCCAGATCTTCTCTGTTTCAACTGTTTCAACTTTGTTTCAACTTCTAGGCCACCGATTGGATGGGCTGTTTAACTTGCCCGGATCATGCGGTCTCCCATTGGCCTGTTTCACTTGCCTGAGCCAATGGGAGGCCGCCCCTGTTTCACATCTGGCCTTTGTCCCGCCCCTCTCTTCTCCTCTCATTCCTGCATGGCGGCCATTGCTCCTCAGTGCAGTGCCCACATAGCCTGGCTAATAAGCCAGACTCAAATCACACTGTCGTGTGGTATTTGAGTCTGGAGATGCTGTGTATGGATCTTGTTTCCCGGGGGGCGGGTTCAAACATTTAATCCGCCGGCAGGCAATTTTTTTTTGCCAACGGCTGATTCGGTCTGGCTTATTAGCCAGGCTAGAGCCCACACACACAGACTGACAGTGGAGGAATTATTCGTTTGTAATTCATTTTAGAAAATATTAGGAACATAATTAGTGTCTTTGTGGCTCTCCTTAGGCACCAATAAGGAATCGACCGGCTATTTGGAACGTTTTGGGATTTATTTGGCATACTTTTTGGACGTCATCTTCTATGGATCGTTCCAAGTTGGGCTGGTCGTTCCAAGTTGGGAGAAGACAGGTACGATTAATTTAATCATATATCATTACTCAGTGCACCATAACAGTGAATTAAATCGTGTTTTATCCGCTTAGGGTTAGATAAAGACTTGACTTGTTATTTGATAGCTTTGGGGACATTTCTTAGGTTAGTAATGTTATAGCCAAACAGATGTTAGCCACGTTAGCTCTGCTTTGTTTACATCGTTTGCATGGGCTATTTATTATAATCTGTTCACCCATGTAACATCACAATACAACGTTTTTGCACTCTTATATCATGTGTCATTAATCAGCACAGTGGATTCATGTTTAGATTAATCTGGGATGTGAAATCTGTGTAATAGTGTTGGTCAGTCAAATAGTGCTCAAGCAGACAGCAGGACAGATGTGGGACCCATACAGCAGGACAGATGTGGGACCCATAGAGCATAACTATGTGTACATCTTTTTAGCATTCTGTGGTTATCACACTTTACTATAGGTAGAAGACACCTAGATTGAGATCTCGAAAGAGCAGTAGCTAATATTCACGCCAATCATACTTTAGGACTACAGAGTGTATTTATAACTTTATTATCAATCATTGGTTTCAACAAACATTTAGTTAACACATCTATAAATGGCTTATCTGCACAGACTGCCTGGTTTTAGATAAGTATGGTAACAGATTAATTGAGCTATTAAAGACAGTGAAAAGTGTCTATCATGACCAATTATAGTAGTCTTAATTGACAGATGTTAGTGTCAGGTATGGCTTAGTGGCATAGATTATATGCTGGTGGCATAGATTTTAAACCTGAAATAGATATAGAAACACAAGAATATACATTTGTATACGTTCTAATCATTTGTATTTAACAGAGATAGTAGGCAGAGTATAAAACAGTAATTACCAGTTCCCCATCCGAGTCTCTCTTCTCCATTCCTGGAGAGGTATGGATTCATTCCTTGGTTGCTGAATCTAACCTACTAAAACTGGCGCAAGGCCATTTAAAACCTCTGTTTCCTTAGACCTGCCCTGTTGGGCAGGTTCACATCAGCTAACATTCAATTGGCTGCTGAGCACCATGGCCTTACTATTGGTTGAAAGACCAGGAAGTATTACAACTGACATGTGCTTTGACAGTGGAGACAATGAGGTGCTATCTCTCTCCATCTATACAGTCTAGAGGAAATAGTGCCTCATTGTCTCCACTGTCAAAGCACATGTCAGTTGTAATACTTCCTGGTCTTTCAACCAATAGTAAGGCCATGGTGCTCAGCAGCCAATTGAATGTTAGCTGATGTGAACCTGCCCAACAGGGCAGGTCTAAGGAAACAGAGGTTTTAAATGGCCTTGCGCCAGTTTTAGTAGGTTAGATTCAGCAACCAAGGAATGAATCCATACCTCTCCAGGAATGGAGAAGAGAGACTCGGATGGGGAACTGGTAATTACTGTTTTATACTCTGCCTACTATCTCTGTTAAATACAAATGATTAGAACGTATATGGGAATGTAACAAATGTATATTCTTGTGTTTCTATATCTATTTCAGGTTTAAAATCTATGCCACCAGCATATAATCTATGCCACTAAGCCATACCTGACACTAACATCTGTCAATTAAGACTACTATAATTGGTTATGATAGACACTTTTCACTGTCTTTAATAGCTCAATTAATCTGTTACCATACTTATCTAAAACCAGGCAGTCTGTGCAGATAAGCCATTTATAGATGTGTTAACTAAATGTTTGTTGAAACCAATGAATTGATAATAAAGTTATAAATACACTCTGTAGTCCTAAAGTATGATTGGCGTGAATATTAGCTACTGCTCTTTCGAGATCTCAATCTAGGTGTCTTCTACCTATAGTAAAGTGTGATAACCACAGAATGCTAAAAAGATGTACAATTTTAAACCAGTAGCCTTGTAACTAAAATAGCCTTGTAACTAAATAGTTCAAAGCACGGTTAATAGACGCCACAGCTTCAGACTCAAAAGTCTCAAGCATAGATGGTAAAAGGCCTGATGTAACCACAGGCCTTGTACTACATGTACAAACAAAAGTAACTCCAGCGTAAAACAGTACATAGCTGCAAATCCAGGTTTAGCACAGAGCTCGAGGAAGAAGCCAGCAGACCTTAGGATATAAAGCGTTACTGTAAAGCTAAAGAGTTGCTAACAAATGTACAAATAAAGCTAAACTGCGGCGTAAAACAGTACATAGCTAAAATCCGGTTTAGCACAGAGCTCGAGGAAGAAGCCAGCAGACCTTAGGATATAAAGCGTTACTGTAAAGCTAAAGAGTTGCTAACCTAAATACAGGCGGACAATTTGATCCGGGCTCTGGGTTTTAGTGATTACTCCAGAATCAAGGACGTACGGCCTCTGATTCCAAGCAAGCTGATGTCATTGATTTAGGGGTGATCATTGTAAACTAGAAAACGGGTCAATAGTCCCATGTTATCCTTGCTTTTCACCAAGGGTAAAATGGCCGCCAGTGTAAAGCTAATTTGCTAAAACCATTAGCCTTTTGTCTTGCCTTCCACACTGTGACTACCACCCAGCCATAGGCGGGGGAGGGGCAGTGATGAGATAGGCGACAACAGGGCAAAATGGCAACTTGCCTCTACTCTGAAATACTTCTAACCTAGCCATGAGCGGGGGAAGGGCAGAGTAAATAGGCAACAGGCAACTTGCCTCTACTCTCTAGAAGACTCTCCATCCCAGCCATAAGTGCGGGGGGAGGGTAGAGTTTGGTAAACAACAGGGCTCCACCACTATAACTTCTGCTTATCAGCAGGGGTGGGGGGAAGTCATAAAGACAAGCCCAAATGCTAATTGTGACCCCACAAGAGGCACATGCAATAGGCTTGTGAATAAATGGAGCTAGGACAGCACTAACCACCAGGCTAAAATTGAGTAAATAAGGGAGGCAGGTTCTAAAATAGCAATGAAATGTGAAACCACTTTTAACTATAATACCTAGCTTAAATTAGACCAGAACCGTAAAACAGAAACAAAAATACTGTAACGCTAAACTGGCTAAATTCCCTGTGTCAAAGCTATAAAACTATAAAACCGTGAGAGCACTTACTAAAATCCCAAAGATTCATAAGTTTGATAGGTGAAGTAAAGATGGCTTTAATCAACGAGTTAAAAGTTAGAAGCAAAGAGGCGCAATCAATATTCAATAATTTAGCGGCTGAGTGTGAAATAAGTCTGTCACAAAAATCTCCCAACACCGCAAAAGCGGACACATTTGGTAGACTCAAAATAGCTTACGGGAAATTAGCGGATAGCTATACCGACTATTCCGAGGAATTGAGAGAAACTAATTTATCACAAAGTGCTTTGCAAGTAAATAGTGAGCTCCATGACTGCATGACTAAATACTATAACATGAGAAAATTGTTACTGGATTCAGTGTGGTTACAAGTGGAACCACAATGGTCAAACTTGTCTGACACAATAAACAAATTGATTAGTTCAGAGACAAGAGAACCGATGGCATCAAAGACATTAGATGAAGCTCTCAACGCCTTGAATTTATTATTGCAAGAATGCAGATCGATAGTCAGTCCAGGCAGAACAATCAAAATGTTCTCTGACCACAAGAGATTTGTCTTAGCAATAAAAAGGCTTAACCTGCAGGCCGCACCAGAAATAGCCCAAATAGGGTCAATAAAACTACTAACACAGGTCACCGCCGAGCCGGCGGGGGAAGTTGAAGACCCAGCAGACGTCACCTCGATTGGGGAAGAAACGGACGGGAGGCGACAGACGCCTGACCGCCCTCTCACCCCAACAGATGACGTCACCTCGATGGGGGAAGAAACGGCAGGGGGGCGGCAGGAACCGGTCCGCCCTCTCACCCCAACAGCAGACGTCACTTCGCGAGCCCCAGGGGGGCTTGCCACTACGTCAGCGGAGGACAACCAGGCTCCCCCCAATGCGACGCCAGAACCGCAGGGGACCTGCTGTCCAACGCACGACACCAAGGAGCTGGACACGGCACAAGGCCCAGTGTCCGACGTGAGAAATGGGACGCCGACCGCCACTACGTCGGTGCACATCGACCAGACTCCCAACACAGCACCGGAGGCCAGAGTGAGTCCAAAGGAAGAAACCACCCAGCGAGCTGCCGGGGCCAGCACAGCGCACGCTGTCACGGCGTCCGGCCGATGTCCACTGTGTGGTCACCGCAGGCTTCCTGCTCCTCCGGTGCTGGTTCTGTTGACTTGGCGTCAGGTGCCGGCTCCGCTGTTGGGGTGAGAGGGCGGTCAGGCGTCTGTCGCCTCCCATCCGTTTCTTCCCCCATCGAGGTGACGTCATCTGTTGGGGTGAGAGGGCGGTCAGGCGTCTGTCGCCTCCCGTCCGTTTCTTCCCCAATCGAGGTGACGTCTGTTAACCGTGCTTTGAACTATGTAGTTACAAGGCTATTTTAGTTCCAAGGCTACTGGTTTAAAATTGTACATCTTTTTAGCATTCTGTGGTTATCACACTTTACTATAGGTAGAAGACACCTAGATTGAGATCTCGAAAGAGCAGTAGGCAGCTAATATTCACGCCAATCATACTTTAGGACTACAGAGTGTATTTATAACTTTATTATCAATTCATTGGTTTCAACAAACATTTAGTTAACACATCTATAAATGGCTTATCTGCACAGACTGCCTGGTTTTAGATAAGTATGGTAACAGATTAATTGAGCTATTAAAGACAGTGAAAAGTGTCTATCATAACCAATTATAGTAGTCTTAATTGACAGATGTTAGTGTCAGGTATGGCTTAGTGGTTTAAAATCTATGCCACCAGCATATAATCTATGAGAGGGCTAAAAAGATGTACACTATGAGTTGTTGATATGCACACCTTAGAGGCTTAGAGCATGATAACCTTTCGTTTTTATATTCTATATTTTTCTAAGCACATTGAGCTATAGATTGAGTCAGTCAGTCTGGTCAAGCTGGTCAGTTAGACCTATTGTTTACAGCAGTGTTTATTTTATTATTATTCAAACCTGTGTAGGACCTCTAAATGAATCTGTTTTTGTCCATACAAGACTTGTATTGTTTAAAAAAAAATAGCAGATCTGCTAGCTTTAGATGTGAGAATCATGTAATACCGTGCTGATTGCTATTTTAGTATTTTTATAGGCAGCTTAAACAACTGTATAGGCCTATTCACATGCAATGAACTCGGTGTCACAAAGCAACACACAGCAATGGTAATAGTACTATAGCCAGCTTCTGCTGGACTGTATGGGGTGCGAGTCCCTGCATTGCTCTATGACCTGCTGTGATGACACTTTTGTCCTTTTGTATGTTTAAATCAAATGTCAAATTATAGAGTGTAAAGACACCAAGTTAATTATCATGTCACATTAATATCAATAATGATATCACCCAGATAGTCTGTAATTACACCTTCAGCCCCCTTTAGCAATAAGAATATCAATTTAAAATGTAATACCCATTTCTTGTTTCCTTTATTGGCATAGCCAGGATTTAAAATGATCTGGTTCCATCCCTTCCATTTGGGAGACAGATTGATAAGAAAGACTAGAATTGTCCCGTACCTTTGAACGTTACTTAATAATAATAATAATAATATCTCAAACTTATATAGCGCTTTTCTGAGTACCCAAAGACGCTTTACATGGGGGGGGGGGGGGGGGGGGGGCTTTACAGAGGTAACAACAAAATAAAAACAACTTTATTAGAAAAAGGAAAAACACTAAAAGCTAAAAACATTAAAAAGAAAGACAGTGGGAAGGGTTAGCTAGGGAAGGCAATATTGAAGAGGTGGGTCTTGAGGGCGGTTTTGAATGTTTGGAGGGTGGGGGCATCTCTGAGTGCCTTAGGGAGGGCATTCCACAGGGTTGGGGCAGCAAAGGCAAAAGCTCTGTCCCCCCACGTACGGAGTTTGGTTTTGGGGACGTCGAGGAGGTTTGCGTCACCAGACCTGAGGGAGCGGGAGGGGACATGACGTTTGAGGAGATCACAGAGGTAAGGGGGAGCCAGGTTAATAGTGCTTTGTACACCAGAGGCTTAGAGCATGATAACCTTTCGTTTTTATATTCTATATTTTTCTAAGCACATTGAGCTATAGATTGAGTCAGTCAGTCTGGTCAAGCTGGTCAGTTAGACCTATTGTTTACAGCAGTGTTTATTTTATTATTATTCAAACCTGTGTAGGACCTCTAAATGAATCTGTTTTTGTCCATACAAGACTTGTATTGTTTAAAAAAAAATAGCAGATCTGCTAGCTTTAGATGTGAGAATCATGTAATACCGTGCTGATTGCTATTTTAGTATTTTTATAGGCAGCTTAAACAACTGTATAGGCCTATTCACATGCAATTAACTCGGTGTCACAAAGCAACACACAGCAATGGTAATAGTACTATAGCCAGCTTCTGCTGGACTGTATGGGGTGCGAGTCCCTGCATTGCTCTATGACCTGCTGTGATGACACTTTTGTCCTTTTGTATGTTTAAATCAAATGTCAAATTATAGAGTGTAAAGACACCAAGTTAATTATCATGTCGCATTAATATCAATAATGATATCACCCAGATAGTCTGTAATTACACCTTCAGCCCCCTTTAGCAATAAGAATATCAATTTAAAATGTAATACCCATTTCTTGTTTCCTTTATTGGCATAGCCAGGATTTAAAATGATCTGGTTCCATCCCTTCCATTTGGGAGACAGATTGATAAGAAAGACTAGAATTGTCCCGTACCTTTGAACGTTACTTAATAATAATAATAATAATATCTCAAACTTATATAGCGCTTTTCTGAGTACCCAAAGACGCTTTACATGGGGGGGGGGGGGGGGGGGGCTTTACAGAGGTAACAACAAAATAAAAACAACTTTATTAGAAAAAGGAAAAACACTAAAAGCTAAAAACATTAAAAAGAAAGACAGTGGGAAGGGTTAGCTAGGGAAGGCAATATTGAAGAGGTGGGTCTTGAGGGCGGTTTTGAATGTTTGGAGGGTGGGGGCATCTCTGAGTGCCTTAGGGAGGGCATTCCACAGGGTTGGGGCAGCAAAGGCAAAAGCTCTGTCCCCCCACGTACGGAGTTTGGTTTTGGGGACGTCGAGGAGGTTTGCGTCACCAGACCTGAGGGAGCGGGAGGGGACATGACGTTTGAGGAGGTCACAGAGGTAAGGGGGAGCCAGGTTATTTAGTGCTTTGTAGGTGGTCAGGAGTGTTTTGAAGTGGATTCTTTGTTTAACCGGTAGCCAGTGAAGGTCACGGAGGACTGGTGTAATATGATCTCTGGAACGGGTATTGGTGAGTAGACGGGCGGCTGAGTTCTGGACGTATTGCAGTTTATTGAGGACTTTGGAGGTGGTGCCGTAGAGATACTGTTGCAGTAATCAAGGCGGGATGTGATGAAGGCGTGGATTAGTGTTTCAGCTGCGGAAAATGACAGAGAGGGTCGGAGACGGGCAATGTTCTTGAGGTGGAAGAAGGCGGTTTTGGTGACTTGGTTAACATGGGGGAGGAATGAAAGGGTGGGGTCAAAAATGATGCCAAGGTTGCGGATGCGGGTGGAGGGTGTAACAGTGGATCCGTCGATGTTTATTGAAAAATCTTGGGTGGAATTGGTGAGGGAGTTGGGACCGATGATAATGATTTCCGATTTATTGCAATTGAGTTTGAGAAAGTTATTTTGCATCCATGTTTGTATGTCTGTGAGGCAGGCAGTGAGAGTGGAGTGGGTGCTAGGGCTGATGGCTTTGGTGGAGAGGTACAGCTGTGTGTCATCGGTGTAGGAGTGGAACTGAAGTCCATGGTGGCGGAGGATCTGACCTAGAGGGAGGATGTATATGATGAAGAGGAGGGGACCTAGTACTGAGCCCTGGGGGACACCATGGGTAACTGGGGCAGTGGAAGAGTTGCAGTTATTGATGGAGATGAATTGTTGTCGATCAGAGAGGTAGGATGCCAACCAGGAAAGGGCAGTGCCGGTTAAACCGAGGGAAGACTGGAGACGGGTGATGAGGATGGAGTGGTTGATGGTGTCGAAAGCGGCGCTGAGGTCAAGGAGGATGAGGATGGAGAGGTGACCAGAGTCGGCAGACAGGAGGACATCGTTGGTGACTTTAGTGAGTGCAGTTTCAGTACTGTGAAGTGAACGGAAACCGGATTGAAGTGATTCGTAAAGGTTATTGGAGTCCATGTGTGATTTGAGCTGAGATGCAACAGTGCGTTCCAGGATTTTGGAGAGGAAGGGGAGGTTAGAAATGGGCCGGTAATTGCTGGGGGAGTCGGGGTCAAGTCCAGGCTTTTTGAGTATTGGGGTAATGGCAGCAAGCTTGAGAGCAGGGGGAACGTGGCCAGTAGACAGGGAGGTGTTTATTATAGTGGTGATGAGTGGCGAGAGAACAGGGAGACAGGCAATAACTAAGGTGGAGGGGATAGGGTCGAGGATGCAGGTGGAGGTTTTCATGCCAGAGGTTATGGAGGAGAGGTTGGCTGCAGTTATTTCAGTAAAGGAAGTGAGTGATTGGCTGGGGAAGAGAGGGGAGGCAGGTTCAAAATCAGGTGTGGAGGTGGGAGAGGCGGCCAGTTCAGTGTGTATGTTGACCTTTGACTGAAAATGTGACAGAAATGTTTCACATTTACTGGCAGTGAATGAGGTGGTGATGGTGTCCATGGGCCTGAGGAGTTTGTTGATGGTGGAGAAAAGTGACTTTGGATTATTGCTGCCGGATTTAATGATAGATGAGTAGTGGGAGGTACGTGCACTATTTAGGGTTTTTGTATAGTTCCTGATGCAGTATGTAAACCTGGGAGTGAACAGTGAGACCTGTTTTCTTGATGAGCCGTTCCAGTTGGCGGCCCTGTTTTTTGAGTTGGTGGAGATGATCGTTATACCAGGGGGCAGAATGGGTGTAGGAAACAGGTTTGGTTTTTGTGGGGGCAAGTTGATTGAGGCAGGTGGAGAGTGCGTTGTTGTAACAGTTCTGTTGGGGGGGGTGTTCGAGGTGGGGTCTGATATGGTGTCGGACAGTAAGGAGGAGAGGGAGGAGGGATCGATTGATTTGAGGTTCCGGAATGATATGGAGCGTTTTTGCTTAATGAGGGGGGTGGGGGTATCAATGTCCATGGTAAGGGCCAGGTGGTCAGAGATGGTGGAACCAAGGTCTGTGCTGATGAGGTTATTGGTGGTTATTCCAGTGGTGCAAATCATATCCAAATTGTGTCCTTTTCTGTGGGTGGGAAAATGTACATGTTGGGTGAAGTTGATTTTTTTTTTAAATGTCCAGGAATTCAATGGCACTTTGGCATTCAGGTGAGTCCACGTGAATATTGAGATCTCCAGTCAGCAGAATGGATGGAGAAATGGCAGTAAGCTGTGTGAGGTATTCAGAGAATTGGGAGGGGAATGCAGGGTTGGGTTTGGGCGGGCGGTATATGACTGCGAGATTGGGGGGGTTGGGGAGCTTTGGTCAGTGGCTGTAGGCAGAGCGCACGTGTGGTTTGTTATTGTGATGGTGATGACGTAGTATGTCCACAGGGGGAGCGCGTTGGGGTGTCCAGAGTGAAGCGATGGAGTGGTGGTCAGATCGGGAGTAAATTAACTTTCTGCGGGTACTTCGGTGGATGTATCGTGGCCGTCGTAACAATCTAAGTTTTTTAATCGCTGTGATGCAAGGCGGAGTTGTGTTGTTGTTGTTGAGTTGGAGAAGTTGTGTTGCGGAATATTTTCGTGACATGCCAGCTATGGTGGATGTTGGCCTGCGGTCGCTAGCCGATGATCGCACAGGGTGTGTTAGCTCACTGAGCTAACTGGAGGTAACGTTGCAATCCAGTCAAGCAAAGACTAATCGCGCCGGGTCCGTTGAAGGAGAGTCCGGGCAGTACCTCACAGACAGTAGCTGTGGTGGCTCAGGGGAGCCAGGAGGATGATCCGGAATGCTTGGCACACTGACACTGACATATAGCTGCACTGGTTACTGACGCCGGCCAGCCCTAAAGCCGCCAGCGATGCAGTCGACTCGGGGAACTGGTCCCAGCCAACAAGGGCTAGAACCACACCGGGACAGATGGATGAAGTCCGGGTAAATTCCAGGAGTATTTCCAGGAGAGAGCCCCAAAAGAGTCCCAGTGTAGCAGCTACGTTCGTATAGCAGATAATCGGTGGAGCCAGCAGGTGAGTGAACATCCAAAAATAAACAATCCGACTGAGGCCAGAAGGGGATGAGTCAAATTGAAATGTAATAAAAAAAAGCAGACAATAGAAAACTATTAAAACAGAGCAAAACGAGTTGCTAAATAACGTAGAAAACTAATCTAAAACTCAGATGGAGAAGCGGTGTTGTTTGTTAGAGATTCCAACGAGGGGGGGGGGGTTCAGCCTAGGCGTTCAAGAGTCTGATGGAGGTAGGCACAAAGCTAGCTGAGCCCCTTTTAGTGAGTTTTGATGCTCTGTATCGCCGGCCTGAGGGCATTAGTTCGTAGTGGTTATGGAGGGTATGTGTGTTGTCCTCAACTATTTGAGAGGCCTTCTTTATTGTCCGTTTTTTATGGATGCTGCTGAGTTACTCCTGGTCGCTCCCAATGATCTTGCCGCTGATCCTAACCACCCTATCGAGAGGGTTCCGGTTGATGGCACGCATCACACCAAACCATGATGTGATGTTGAAGGTCATTATGGATTCTACAAAGGACTTGTAGAAGGCCTGCAGGATCGATGGTCGGACCTGAAGCTTCCTCATCTTCCTGAGGAAGAACAGCCTTTGTTGACACTTGGAGTGAATGTTCTCCGCGTTGGTCTTGAATGTGAGCTTATGGTCGATGGTGGTGCCGAGGTATTTGTACTCTTCGACGCGTTCTATTGCCTGGCCATTTATCTCTAGGGCCGGAGGTGGAGTGGGCGGGCCCTGCCTAAAGTCCACCAGCAGCTCCTTAGTTTTGCTGGGGTTTAGGTCCAGGAAATTGTTATTGCACCACTCAGCAAATCCGTCCATTACCCCAATGATGCGGTTATTGGTGTTGGTGGTATCGACAATAACCGTGTCATCTGAATATTTGATGAATAGCATGTCAGGGTCTGGGCTGCTGCAGTCATCTGTATACAGGGTGAACAGGACTAGTGAGATGACAGATCCTTGTGGTGCCCCGGTGGACACAGTCCTGTTAGAGCTGTAGTTGCCATTGAATCTAACGGTCTGGTGTCTGTCTGTGAGGAAAGACAGAATGAGCAGTATGAGGTGGGAGTTGACATTCATCCGGAGGAGTTTCTGTCCCATCAGGTGAGGCTGCACCGTGTTAAATGCACTCGAGAAGTCCACAAATACCATCCTGACAAAGTGGTACAAGCTCACAACCATAATACCGTTAAATCAGATTTAGCTAGACTATTAATATACAATTATTGACAGACAATGACAAACTTCAGAATACTGATTTTATTTTATTTTTTACATGCACCAAGTCTCTGTGTGTAATCCACATAACTCAAGAACCGTACGCCCCACCAACTTCAAATTTGACACCACCCACACCACCACAGGGAGTGCAGTGCCCGGTGTCGAGTCGGTCGGACCCACGGTCGTCCAGAACCACCACAAAAAGGCCTCTGCCCGGGCTCTGGACCAGGCCCCTGCCCAGGCGTGACTGACACAGAACTACATATTTCGGGAAAAATCACAACCGTGCTACACACATCAAGTGTCATACATATACAGTGGGTCAAAAATGATATCAGCTGTTTGTGTCAGTTACAGAAATGTTGACCCCCAGAAATCAAATGAGTGAAAGACCATCCTGCAAGGCACCGTACGAGGTGGCAGGAGAAGAGGGAGACAAAATAAAAGATGGGAAGATAACATCGGAGAATGGACACACTTGAAACTCAGCGAGGCAATGAGAGCTGCCGAGGACAGAGAGGGATGGAGAGAGCTGGTCAACAGATATGTCTGTGGTGCCCCAACGACCCTCCGGGGTTACGGGATTGGATGAGGTGAGGTGAGGATATAACAGCATATAAATAAATTAAATAAATAAATAAACAGCAAAATGATTTATAGTGTTTGTTCAACTCTGTTTAGAGAGGAGTCAACGTGTCTGTGATTATTCTGGTGCAACTCTGTGTTGGGGTTTCCGGGAAGGGGGGGCCGGAGTTCCAGACCCACAGGGTGCCGGCGAGCCACCCGGCGTCCAAAATGGTTGAGAAATGAGTAGAGAAATGAGTCCCTCTATTGTACTGTCACTGTACTGTACTGGCACACCCAAAAGCATCATATATACAGTTAATATGTGCGTGTGTGTTTGTGTGTGCATTGGGTTGCGCACAGGTGGTGAAAAGCTCCGTAAGGGAGTGGTTGCACCACTCAAGAGTGGTTGCACCACTCAAAAATCCCACCAGTGTGAAGTGAGGGGCGCTCTCATCACATTCTCAACCAATGGCACATCCCTCACCCAATGTTTAGGTCGCACCACCACCCTCACCACCTTTCCTCATCATCTCCAGCCACTCCTGCACAGGCATGCCCTCCGCCTGAGAGCAAAAGTGCACCTTCCTTCCATTTATGGTGAACTGGCTGTGGCCAAATGCCTTTGTCTTGGGCTGTTTGCACCTGGAGCAGGAGTGGAAGGCGACAATTTTTGCCTGTACAGGAGTCCCTTGAGCTGCTGCAGCCTCCTCCTGCGCCACAACGTAGTCCTGGACAGACCTGGGAGTGTGGGAGGGACAAGCGCCCCATGGAGCTGGGGGGCGATGGGCTGGAGTCCAGGCTGGATAGGAGGAAGAGGTGGGGGTGTAGGAGGAGGAGGCAGCACAAGGGTAGGCTGGCGGATGACGAGCGGAGGGAGACTGATGGCAGCCATGGGACGGTGCTGGTGTTGCGGCACCTGGACTGGCCTGCTCAGTGCAGCCGGGAGAGGCTCTGATGTGATGTCGGAGACACTGGGCTGGGCCACAGTCAGGTGAAGGACGTCCCGCTCCTGTCTCTTCTCCCTGACTTTGTACCTGCAGGCGAAATGCAGACAGGAATTACTTTTTACTTTTACTTTTTAAAAACACTTTTTTTCTTTCAGCAGTTTAACCCATTTAGACCTGAGGCCGAATCTAAAAGGACCCCAAAACATTATCTGTATTGGCCGCCGACACCCATCTGAAAATATGTTGTTCCAGGGACCCCCGCAGTGGGCCCCACACAAGCAAAGATTTGAGTTAAAAGAATATATTCAAAGATGTGCACCACATTTTTCACGATTTTTCAAATATAGCAGATCTACAAGATCATGTTAGAACTCACCACTGCCTCAGTGTCACCTCCATGGTGGCGGAGGATCTGACCTAGAGGGAGGATGTATATGATGAAGAGGAGTGTACCAAGTACTGAGCCCTGGGGACACCATGGGTAACTGGGGCAGTGGAAGAGTTGCAGTTATTGATGGAGATGAATTGTTGTCGATCAGAGAGGTAGGATGCCAACCAGGAAAGGGCAGTGCCGGTTAAACCGAGGGAAGACTGGAGACGGGTGATGAGGATGGAGTGGTTGATGGTGTCGAAAGCTGAGGTCAAGGAGGATGAGGATGGAGAGGTGACCAGAGTCGGCAGACAGGAGGACATCGTTGGTGACTTTAGTGAGTGCAGTTTCAGTACTGTGAAGTGAACGGAAACCGGATTGAAGTGATTCGTAAAGGTTATTGGAGTCCATGTGTGATTTGAGCTGAGATGCAACAGTGCGTTCCAGGATTTTGGAGAGGAAGGGGAGGTTAGAAATGGGCCAGTAATTGCTGGGGGAGTCGGGGTCAAGTCCAGGATTTTTGAGTATTGGGGTAATGGCAGCAAGCTTGAGAGCAGGGGGAACGTGGCCAGTAGACAGGGAGGTGTTTATTATAGTGGTGATGAGTGGCGAGAGAACAGGGAGACAGGCAATAACTAAGGTGGAGGGGATAGGGTCGAGGATGCAGGTGGAGGTTTTCATGCCAGAGGTTATGGAGGAGAGGTTGGCTGCAGTTATTTCAGTAAAGGAAGTGAGTGATTGGCTGGGGAAGAGAGGGGAGGCAGGTTCAAAATCAGGTGTGGAGGTGGGAGAGGCGGCCAGTTCAGTGTGTATGTTGACCTTTGACTGAAAATGTGACAGAAATGTTTCACATTTACTGGCAGTGAATGAGGTGGTGATGGTGTCCATGGGCTTGAGGAGTTTGTTGATGGTGGAGAAAAGTGACTTTGGATTATTGCTGCCGGATTTAATGATAGATGAGTAGTGGGAGGTACGTGCGCTATTTAGGGCGTTTTTGTATAGTTCCTGATGCAGTATGTAAGCCTGGGAGTGAACATTGAGACCTGTTTTCTTGATGAGCCGTTCCAGTTGGCGGCCCTGTTTTTTGAGTTGGTGGAGATGATCGTTATACCAGGGGGCAGAATGGGTGTAGGAAACAGGTTTGGTTTTTGTGGGGGCAAGTTGATTGAGGCAAGTGGAGAGTGTGTTGTTGTAATTGTTGACCAGTTCAGTTGGGGGGGTGTTCGAGGTGGGATCTGATATGGTGTCGGACAGTAAGGAGGAGAGGGAGGAGGGATCAATTGATTTGAGGTTCCGGAATGATATGGAGCGTTTTTGCTTAATGAGGGGGGTGGGGGTATCAATGTCCATGGTAAGGGCCAGGTGGTCAGAGATGGTGGAACCAAGGTCTGTGCTGATGAGGTTATTGGTGGTTATTCCAGTGGTGCAAATCAGATCCAAAGTGTGTCCTTTTCTGTGGGTGGGTGAAGTTGAAAAAATGTAAAATGTCCAGGAATTCAATGGCACTTTGGCATTCAGGTGAGTCCACGTGAATATTGAGATCTCCAGTCAGCAGAATGGATGGAGAAATGGCAGTAAGCTGTGTGAGGTATTCAGAGAATTGGGAGGGGAATGCAGGGTTGGGTTTGGGCGGGCGGTATATGACTGCGGTGACCAGGGGTTTGGGACCAGACAGTTTGAATGTGAGATGCTCAAATGAGGAGGGAACAGGAATATTAACTGAACTGATTTTGATGTGTTGTTTGTGTATTATGGCTATGCCACCACCACGCCGTCCCTCAAAGCGTGGTTTGTCCATATATGCGTATCCGGGGGGTGTGGTTTTATTGAGTGAGAAATATTCCAGGGGCTTTTGCCAAGTTTCAGTTAAACAGATAAAGTCAATGTTATTTTCCTTTATATGTTCACAGAGAATGAGTTATTTTAAGTTGAGTGACCGGGTGTTAAACAGAGAGAATTTGAGGCGTGATTGAGATTGGGGGGGTTGGGGAGCTTTGGTCAGTGGCTGTAGGCAGGCAGAGCGCACGTGTGGTTTGTTATTTTGATGGTGATGACGTAGTATGTCCACAGGGGGAGCGCGTTGGGGTGTCCAGAGTGAAGCGATGGAGTGGTGGTCAGATCGGGAGTAAATTAACTTTCTGCGGGTACTTCGGTGGATGTATCGTGGCCGTCGTAACAATCTAAGTTTTTTTAATCGCTGTGATGCAAGGCGGAGTTGTGTTGTTGTTGTTGAGTTGGAGAAGTTGTGTTGCGGAATATTTTCGTGACATGCCAGCTATGGTGGATGTTGGCCTGCGGTCGCTAGCCGATGATCGCACAGTTGTTGACCAAAGGCAGTGGTGGAGAGGCGACAGAAACAGCAGGAGGATCAACAGCATGGCAAAAACAGCGGAGTGTGACAGACGGTGTGTTGCTAGGCTAGCCGCTTCCTGAGCACTGAGCAGCTACAGGGTATGTTAGCTCACTGAGCTAACTGGAGGTAACGTTGCAATCCAGTCAAGCAAAGACTAATCGCGCCGGGTCTGTTGAAGGAGAGTCCGGGCAGTACCTCACAGACAGTAGCTGTGGTGGCTCAGGGGAGCCAGGAGGATGATCCGGAATGCTTGGCCCACTGACACTGACATATAGCTGCACTGGTTACTGACGCCGGCCAGCCCTAAAGCCGCCAGCGATGCAGTCGACTCGGGGAACTGGTCCCAGCCAACAAGGGCTAGAACCACACCGGGACAGATGGATGAAGTCCGGGTAAATTCCAGGAGTATTTCCAGGAGAGAGCCCCAAAAGAGTCCCAGTGTAGCAGCTACGTTCGTATAGCAGATAATCGGTGGAGCCAGCAGGTGAGTGAACATCCAAAAATAAACAATCCGACTGAGGCCAGAAGGGGATGAGTCAAATTGAAATGTAATAAAAAAGCAGACAATAGAAAACTATTAAAAACAGAGCAAAACGAGTTGCTAAATAACGTAGAAAACTAATCTAAAACTCTTTTCTCACTTTGAACTGGGACATTAGCCGATCTACAAGCTCACAACCATAATACCGTTAAATCAGATTTAGCTAGACTATTAATATACAATTATTGACAGACAATGACAAACTTCAGAATACTGATTTTCTTTTCTTTTTGACATGCACCAAGTCTCCACATAACTCAAGAACCGTGCAGTGCCCGGTGTCGAGTCGGTCGGACCCACGGTCGTCCAGAACCACCACAAAAAGGCCTCTGCCCGGGCTCTGGACCGGGCCCCATGTCATCATACATCATATTCTCAACCAATGGCACATCCCTCACCCAATGTTTAGGTCGCACCACCACCCTCACCACCTTTCCTCATCATCTCCAGCCACTCCTGCACAGGCATGCCCTCCGCCTGAGAGCAAAAGTGCACATTCCTTCCATTTATGGTGAACTGGCTGTGGCCAAATGCCTTTGTCGTGGGCTGTTTGCACCTGGAGCAGGAGTGGAAGGCGACACTTTTTGCCTGTACAGGAGTCCCTTGAGCTGCTGCAGCCTCATCCTGCCTCTTCCTGCGCCACAACGTAGTCCTGGACAGACCTGGGAGTGTGGGAGGGACAAGCGCCCCATGGAGCTGGGGGGCGATGGGCTGGAGTCCAGGCTGGATAGGAGGAAGAGGTGGGGGTGTAGGAGGAGGAGGCAGCACAAGGGAAGGCTGGCGGATGACGAGCGGAGGGAGACTGATGGCAGCCATGGGACGGTGCTGGTGTTGCGGCACCTGGACTGGCCTGCTCAGTGCAGCCGGGAGAGGCTCTGAGGCGATGTTGGAGACACTGGGCTGGGCCACAGTCAGGTGAAGGACGTCCCGCTCCTGTCTCTTCTCCCTGACTTTGTACCTGCAGGCGAAATGCAGACAGGAATTACTTTTTACTTTTACTTTTTAAAAACACTTTTTTTCTTTCAGCAGTTTAACCCATTTAGACCTGAGGCCGAATCTAAAAGGACCCCAAAACATTAACTGTATTTGGCCGCCGACACCCATCTGAAAATATGTTGTTCCAGGGACCCCCGCAGTGGGCCCCACACAAGCAAAGATTTGAGTTAAAAGAATATATTCAAAGATGTGCACCACATTTTTCACGATTTTTCAAATATAGCAGATCTACAAGATCATGTTAGAACTCACCACTGCCTACTGTCACCTCATTGAGCTCGACGAGCTGGATGTTGGTCTGGGCCATGAGGGTGGGGTTGGCCAGGACTAAGTCCCTCACCTTGTAATAGTCCCTCTTCACCAAACCCCACCGGTTCAGCCGCACGACGCAAATACTCCTGCCAGCAGGGTAGATGCGGCTCAGCTGAACACACATGGCCTCGACCAGGCGGCTGCAGTCAGGCCATTGTGCAGGAGACCCGGAGCCGAGCATAGAGCTGTAAAATAAACAACCAAAGAAAAGCACAGGTAATGACAATACTATTATAATAATAATAATGTATTCATTCATCTATTAGCTTATCGGAATTGGCTTATTTTTATGGAAAAGAATAAGCACTATATGCCAACAGCTTACCGCTTCACACTGTCTGTCCCAGCTATGACAGACGTCTTGGAAGGCTTGGCCCTGAACCGTCCCGCTGTGATTCTGTCCTTGTGGCGGGGGGAGTAGGAGACTGCTGCCTTGTCACCCTCTGGAAGCTTTTCCCAGAGGGCGAGTATCTCCTCCTCCTTCGCCCGCCCACGTCACAGCATGCTGGTGTCGCAGCTTCACCAGACTGACAGCCAGGCGGACGACATGCTGGTAACCCATGGCTCCGTCAGGACCCATGGCATCCTAAACAAAAATATAAACAAAAAAGGGAAATTGTAAAGTTGTTAATATGTTCCACATACGGACTCGTTCCTACTCATCAATTATGATGCTGTGTACAATACATACATCGTCCGGCTCCCCAGCTTGCCCAGGTGTGCCTTCATCCTGGGGAGCAGCCTGGCTGTCGGGGACAGCGCGCTGCTCGGCTGGCCCAGGTGTGGCATCATCCTCATCCTGGGGAGCGGCCTTGGCTGTCAGGGACGGTCCCTTGCTCGGCTGGTCCAGGCAGTGGCGCGTCGGCAGGGTCCGACTGGGTCGGCGTAGGCGCTACGGTGGTGGAAGACGGGGCTGCCGGGCGGGCAATGGGTGGCAGCATTTCCTCCAGGCTGTATAGGGTCGTCGTCCACCGACGCCGCGTCCTCAAAGCCCTTGTCCTACACCTCGTAGTCCTCGTCGCCGATCCCATCCGGAACATCGGGATCCAGGTGCAGCACTGCCTCTGTCTGGGAGTATAGGTACTCTAGCCCTATCAGTTCACCTGTATACTCTCCAGGCAGAGGGTAGTCCACTTCCAGCTTGAGTCCCAGGACCTCCTGACTCAGCTGGTTGTGGAAGTGCTGCATCTGGCCACTGTAGCAAATCTCAGAAACGCCATCGAGGTCCAGTGATGCTGCCATGCGGTCGTCATTCCACCGCGCCAACCCCTCTACCAGGTACGCCTGGAAGTGCAGGGCGTTTGCACTTGTACCTAAAACATGACAGGTGTGAGGGTAAAAAAATAGTTACACGCACGCACACACGCACACACACCTTCCCCACTCTCTTGTACTAGATACTCACCAGGGATAAAGCGGTTGAGGTGCAGGTGGAATGACTCCAATGACGTTGTCCCGCGGGCGCATCTGAAGACGGGCAGCACGACTCCCCCCTTGGTCAGCTCACCCGTCTTCCTGTAGAGTTGCACCTCCACAGGGTCCTGGATGCACTCTATGTGGCGTTTCTGAGACAAATCTCCTGCATTTTTGCACGGTCCAGCAGCGGCACCCCCATGGTGTCTGTCGCGTCCTTGAACGCCTCCAGCAGCTCCTCAAAGAGACGCGCGTGCGGCGACGACAGTGCCGTGCCAGCTCTTTGGGAGTGAGGCTGCTGGAGACCTGCAAGTAAGTATGTAAGTATGTAAGTTAGTAAAGTTCATTTGTAGAGCACCTTAGAGTCACAAAGTGCTTCACAATACAAATAGAACATGTCAATAATAATAAAATGAGAGAGAGAAAAAAGTATTTTACAGTATATGTTACAACACAACATCAAATGGGGCTATGAAAAGGCCTGTTAAAAGAGTCTTTACGATTATTTTGGTGTTTTAATGTCCACAGAGGCCAACGTTTTTAGATAGAAAAGGAGATCATTCACCTGGGCGTCGGACGGACTGATCCACCGCTGCTTCTCCACCAGCTCCGACCGCTTGGCCTGTCGCAGCAGGGCGATATCCTCTGCATCCCAGGAAAATATGCAGTGGGATAATCGCCCCATGAACAGGCCATGCAGCTGGTGGCTCTCAGTGGTGACACCCAGCGCCTGACGACGCATGAAGTGCCACACGTCGAGCCTCACCACCAGCTGGTCCCACTCTGGGAACATGTTTGCGGCCTTGGTACTTCCCCTGATGGAACAGCAGTCCCAGGCCACATAGAGGAGCTGGGGAGGGTCCTCTCCAGCGTTGGCGTAACGCTGCACAAGTCCCGCGCACATGGGCAGCAGGCCCTTGCCCTCACCTTCTGTGAGCACCGAGATGAGGACCTGCCCCACCTCGTTGCCCACGTTGGTGACCCATTCGGCGGTGTGTGCAGCGTCGCCCGCAAGTTTCTTGGTCACCTGAATATGCACACGCAATTACAGGCGGCTGAAAACATGTTTTTTTCCATATGGGCTCAAAATAATGCATTTTTAAAGTGAAAACACCTCCCACAAAAGAAACAATTTTATTACAATATTTAAAACTGAAATGCTTTACCTTCTTAGTTGAGTCCATCTTCAAGACGGACCCATACACAGAGGTGACCTTGGCCTTCAACTCCTCAAGCCGTAACAGTACATCCTGGGCATATACTGTCAGCAGCCATCTTGGAGTGGGCACTTGCACCCTTTGCGGTGGGGGTGTCGCCGTGAAGTGCCCCAGAAACTTGGAGAGGTACCTGATGGACCGTGCCCTCCAGTTGAGGTGGTGCTGTTTGCACAGCTGCTTGTACAAGCAGGAGGCACTGTTCCCCAAAGTGCGCTCCTGCATCAAGCGAGCCACCCTCTTGTCGCAGGACAGCCTGTTAGAGAGAGAGGGACAGGGAGAGAGGGACAGGGAGAGAGGGCCTTTTGTTCATTTTCCCAAACAAACTGCTGCAAAGTGCACCGCAGAGCGGCCAAACACCTGTCATCACTGCACGCACACACACACACACACACACACACACACACACACACACACACACACACACACACACACACACACACAGGTTCAATAACACTATTGAAATGAAAACACTAACTGGTAGGTCAGGATAGCAGGGAACTGCTCACGCTGACCCGGATCCAGCTGATCGAAAATGTCCTGCGACCATGCTGACACCTTCTTCTTGCATCGACGGCATTCAAGGTACTCCGTGGTCATGAAGTACCAGCCGTCGATGTCCAAGACCTTCCGGACGGTCTTGTACAGACCGCATTTTGTCAGCCTGCGTTTCTCACGCCGACAATTTGGGTCTGCACAGAGTGGCTTGAATTCCCATAGGCGGACAGGAATCCAGAGGAACAGCCGACTCTGGAAGAAGGCATCAGGTGATGAGGGTGGCTGGTTGTAGGTAGGCCTGGGTCCAGGAGGGAAAACCCACATGCTGGTCAGAGACGGCTTGATGTCCAGGTACCCCCTGCTGTCACGGCAGACAGCCGCCTGTGACACCCACCTGTGCTGTTCCGGGGGAAGGGAATTCTTCCACCCAAATGGAAGAAGAACAACCTGGAAAAAGTGAAAACATTTGTTGCCGATCTACAAGTTCACAACGAGTTTCACAACGAGTCACGTTGTGAGCTTGTAGATTGGCTATTTTTGCCCTGAGTCAAAATACTTTTACTCACATCATCAGTGGGAGCTGCCAACTGCAGGGGGGCTGCTGTCTCTGGCACTGGCACTGGAACCGGCAGAGTGGTCGAAGGCACCACGGCTGCGGCTGTCTGATCTCCAGTGGCTGCACGTTAAAGCAAAAATAACAGTTGTACCTTAAATGTGTGTGTGAGAGACCTAAACACCACAAACAAGAGCTCTCAACATCCTTACAGCTCTCTGTTTCTAAAAGTGCTGCCAGAAACAGGTCATCATCAGCTCCAACATGGAGCTGTGATGGTGGTGGTAGCGCTGGTCGTAGGGCTGGTCGTCGGTCAGGTGTCCCTGCATGACACACAGAGCATGAAAACATACAAGATTCACATTCAACAAACAAGATAATGGAGAAATGTAATATTATTATTATTATGGGTACACTTTTCAGGCCAATCACCAGTAAAAATGGAATGTTCTGAGTCTCCATTAAATAACTATTGCAACATGTTTGTCTTATTTCACAGCTCACGAATCACGAGTACAAGTGTGAATGTTTCACCTTAAGACAGTTTGTCACATGTGAAAAGTGTGAGATGCATGCATGTCATCACAGTGATGAACAGAGTGAGTTACCTGGAACTGCAGGCGTTGCGGCCTTGAATGGTCCAAAAATGTTTGGCCACCATGGCCTGCAGTTCTACGGTGGACAGGTTCCGACGTCCCGCCAACCTGGGGACCAGAGGCCTTTGACAACATTCAGAAGAGTCATAGACACATCAAGCACTGTTATTCTCCTTCCTGTGTATACTGTTACTGGTAATCTACATTAAATGTAATACTTACGCTGAACCAGCAGTTCTGGGCAGTGGCAGTCGAGCTGGGGCAGACCGCTCCCTAGTGCGCCCTACAGGGACCTGTCTCTCCAGCCAGTTTGAGGGAGCTGGGAGACAAATCAGCATTTGAATTAGCCTTTATTTTGTTTAGCACTTAAACCAAACAAAAAAAGATTTCAATTAGTATGTATTTGTTTAGCAGTTTTTTAAAAGAACCTTGCAAAGCAGCTTTACAAGTCTGTGAGCAGAGTGTCACATGATCGGTATAGAGTTACTGTTTTAAATTACAAGTGGATTATAAGCAATTATAGCAATGTGCAAAAGTTAGTGTACTAACCTATTTTTGTTATAGTGCATTAATACCCCAGGAAGCACAGCCAAGTTGTACAGATACAGTTGAATCAGCTATTCACATACATACTGTACATAGATACATACATGCATGCATGCATGCATGCATGCATGCATGCATGCATACATACATACATACAGGCAGCTAGCTTATTAGTGGATCTAAAAGCAATGTAAAAGACATGCAAGCACTACAGTTTACAGCGGGCACTACAATCTACAGCGAGCACTACAGTCTACAGCGGGCATCGATGGCATCGGCGACGTGGTGATTAAAACACATAACCACCCATCAAGGTGTCTATACCTACCCTGCAGGCGTCATTGTTACCTACCTTACTGCTTCAATGTTTATCCAGTTTAAGCTAATGAATGACAGAACAGTCACAACAGGTTACATTTCATATTACCTCAATTGTGGATATGTGTGGACAGTACACTGACATGAAATACATTTCTATACCTGGGTTGTCCTTCTCCAAGGCTGCTGCCACAGAGCTGGTGGCTGCAGCAGCAGGAGTCTGGGAGGAGGGTACATCTGCGTGGGCGGACGTACACACACACAGTAAGACAGACAGACAGACAGACAGACAGACAGACAGACAGACAGAGATTTAATATGTATTACACACACCACATAATGAAATGTTTGTATATTCACTCACCAGGGCCTGCAGATGCGAGTTGTGGGCGCTTAGGGTCAGGAGGCTGAAGGGTGGAACCTGCTGAGTTCCTCTTCTCCTGATCCCTACGCGCTACATACTTCTGCAGCATCTCCAGGCGACCCCCCTTTTTCTTAGGGACCATGTCCCGTATGGACTGGACATATCTATGGGGTAACATAACAGTGTGTATATATATATATATATATATATATATATATATATATATATGCATTAAGAGACAAACAAGCAATATAACTCTTGTTACTAACCTCTCCGTCTCTGCAGACTCATACAGGGCCCTGTAGGTCTTGACGGCATGCGTGTACGGATATAACTAAACTTTGCTGTTTCATAGCTTTGCTTAATTACTGATTCAAACCCTCCGCAAAGGGGTTATAACAAACAGGTCTGGTAACTGTGATTTAACACACACCAATTGTAATATTTATATTACTCAAACATACATAGCCTCGACGTTGCAATAATGCCCGTAAATCACTTGATTTTGGCCATTTTATTACTATTATCTCATAACACACTCACACACGTACAAACATACTTCTACTAAACTTGTGTACAGTATAAAGCCTTATTTGCCTTGTCTGGCCCGTGTTAGATCTAGTACAATAGCAGCATTGATCGTTACAAAGGAAGTCAGAGACTGTGGCGTTTAGGTAATAACTGCAACACAAGAGAAACACAAGATACATACTATTAATTCACAGATATAGCGACTGCATAGATGCATCATTTGTGACTGAATTTAGAGCATTTAACGAACATATAACACATTAAAAGGACTTACTTAAACGCGTCATCCCGTTCGTTACATTGTTCTGAAAAGAATGGATGAACACATCGTGCCCTGGTATAGCTCGCCCCTTCCTCTGTCACCCGACACTTCCTACCCCCACATCATGTCCTAGTATGACCTCGCATTCCTGGTATATAGTATTGGTAACACATTTACCCCCCAATTAGCTGTATTAATATCTACATCCCTGAGACATACTGTAATTGGTTGATAAGAGGATCTCTGTTCTTATATAACACAGAGTATTTACTGTATAGGCAGTGAACTTCATAATAGCACCAACATTCTATACATAAATGACACAACATGAAGTTACAAATATAAGCTGGGCCGGCACTTAATATTATAATGATCCCACTCACGGAATAAACTCGACACCTCCCACTTTTAGGCTACGGTTTGAAATAAACCCAGTAGGCTAAATAGATTCCCCACAATCATTTGCAAACAAAAACATTCAAACAAAATAAAAAATAAGTATATCAATCATGCTTCTAATCGATGAACGCCTCCGGATGGCACTCACCAGCTGAACTTATGAAATAATAAACCTAGTTTACTTTCATGCACTGAATTAATTTTGATCTCAAACTGACTGTAGGAGGTAGGCACCACCGCTTTGCTCCTTACTGAGTGACAAGTATGCCCCATCACCCAGCTGCCTCAAGTAAATACCCACTGACTAGTCTTACTCGCGCAGCATGCATATGGAAGAGTTCGTTAGGGTATTTCTCAAGAGGACTTTCTAGTCTAATTTACTGATCTTCAACCGGGATTAGGACAACCAGCCGCCGCACATCACGATGGAGGATGACGGATGGCCATGCCACCACGTCTTTCACCACCTGCGACCAACTGATGGGCAGACTTGGACATGTAAATCAAGACTGTATCTCTGCAGCGTGCAGACAGAACTCACGAGGAGGTCGGTGGGCGTACCTCTCAACCGGACCAGTTGAAGCCACACCCCCCAAGCCTCGAAATTTCACAATAAAAGCTCATGGAAAATCTTGCAGTAATAGCTTTGTTTAAGTTACATAAAGAAAATAAAGTAAAATCCACTCTATAGGCATATTAATTATATAAAATAAAACCTCACAAATTAATTATATAAAATAAAACCTCACGGAAAATCTTGCAGTAGGCTAATAGCTTTGTAAGTTATAAAGAAAATAAACTAAATCCACTCTATATTAATTATATCTAGATAATATTAATATATTTCAGAAAATCTCACGTCTGACATAAAGGTATATATATATGCACACACACGCACACACACACACACACACACACACACACACACACACACACACACACACACACACACACACACACACACACACACACACACACACAGGCGGGGCTTTTTGTCTATAGTGTATACATACTATATTCATGACACCACCTGCAGACAAACTGACCAGCTGACCAGACATTTGTTATGGGGTTATAATTATGTGGCCATGTGTCTACAAAAATAGACTACTGTATAAATGTCTCAGACCCAGAAATCTATTTTTCTTTTCATTTTTATTATTGAAGTGTATATAGCCTAGCCCTAGGCCTAGTGTATGAAAATAAACTTTGTTGCAAGAGTTGAGTGTTGAGTAATTAGCATAATTAACCAATTAATATGTCCTAAAGGAAGTGTTATGTGTTATTTAACACTCAAATAAAAGTAATGCATGTCTATGATCCGTAATACTGAGAAAACTGTTGCGCCTTTCTTCGTCCTTTTTCTTTCAAACTTGACTACGGTAGCGGTGGTCTCAAAAACGTAAGGGAAACTTTGACAGGAAAAGACTCGTGCTATATGTATAGCACTGACGAAGGTCCTAGGACCGAAACGTTTGCTTTTTAATTGCACTTTGAGCACGAGCACTTTGAGCATGTTAAAATAAAGAAAAAATATTTTTCTAAGTCTCAGTTAAGGAGTTTTACTTATATTTTCTATATGGTGAGCGAGTCTTTTCCTGTCAAAGTTTCCCTTATGATCCGTAATAAACATATTGCCTACTGCATTAGAATCATAACACTGAGGTGCAAGTGGTATGCTTCTTGTAATAATAACCCTAACCCGTATTGATAAAGTTGTGCAATTACTATAGTCTGGTTAATTGCAACCACACTAATTATTGCCTACTTATAAGCACTCACAATGTTTTTTGCATCAAACAGCTGACTTGAGGTAATCACACCTGTGTGATCTTAGGCTCTCTTATCATCGTAAGGCAGCAAATCTTAAAATGCCCAAACCTAGGTGGTGGGACTGATGCCTGCATTCTCCAAACCTGAATGTTCTATGCACAAGTCTGGTTTCTGGGTCACTATGCATAGGTTTGGGCATTTTAATCGAAGGCAGCAAATCTTAAATGATAAGCATTGTATTCAAGCAGGGACAAATGTTATTTTGGCCAGTTGACACAACTTTGCAGTACATCTGGAAGCAATCATGGAAGAGCCTGAACAGGGACTTGAACCCTGGACCCTCTACCGACTGAGCTATCTATTTTTATTTTCATTTTTATTATTGAAGTGTATATAGCCTAGCCCTAGGCCTAGTGTATGAAAATAAACTTTGTTGCAAGAGTTGAGTGTTGAGTAATTAGCATAATTAACCAATTAATATGTCCTAAAGGACCGAGTGGGGTAGGCCTATACTTCAGGTATTGAGTTTTTCAATTTAAGTAACACTTAAATAAAAGTAACGCATGTCTATGATCCGTTACAAACAGCTGACTTGAGGTAATCACACCTGTGTGATCTTAGGCTCTCTTATCATCGTAAGGCAGCAAATCTTAAAATGCCCAAACCTAGGTGGTGGGACTGATGCCTGCATTCTTCAAACCTGAATGTTCTATGCACAAGTCTGGTTTCTCTTTTCAGTGGAGTCAGTCAAGCACTGGGTCACTATGCATAGGTTTGGGCATTTTACTCAAATGCAGCAAATCTTAAATGATAAGCATTGTATTCAAGCAGGGACAAATGTTCTTTTGGACAGTTGACACAACTTTGCAGTACATCTGGAAGCAATCATGGAAGAGCCTGAACAGGGACTTGAACCCTGGACCCTCAGATTAAAAGTCTGATGCTCTACCGACTGAGCTATCCAGGCTCTGCTTGGAAACCCAAGCAATCTAATTAGGAGCCACATGTGCATTACAAGCATGCACAGAACAATTGAAGGGTTTTTCCTATGTATGACTCCCCATGTGTCCCTTTATTATGCTTTCTAGTCCACATCCTTTTGACCACAAACGGTGCAACTGAAGGGTCACACCATTAGTACTGTCTGACGATTGGCCTGCCGTTGATTGAGCTTCTGATACACCTGCACTAAAGGGGAATTAGCTCAGATGGTTGAGTGCTCGCTTAGC
The DNA here is from genome assembly GCF_951216825.1 of Electrona antarctica. Taxonomy (NCBI): domain Eukaryota; kingdom Metazoa; phylum Chordata; class Actinopteri; order Myctophiformes; family Myctophidae; genus Electrona; species Electrona antarctica. The sequence goes on from NC_136792.1 coordinate 54,159,668, forward strand.
ATGCGAGAGGCGGTAGGATCGATACCCACATTCTCCATTTCATCATTTACCATGGCAATGCCTCCTCTCAATTTTATTCAAAATAGCCTTTCACAACCATGGATCACTACAAATTACGCTAGATTAGATTAATTATTCCCAATGTGTACAAATATTGTGTCATTTTAATGTCACAAGTATAGCTGAGGTTTGTTGCAATACAATGAAGGTTTTTTGTTCAAAGGTAAGAATCCACTTAGCATTTTTTAGTGGAACATGTAGGGGAATCAGCTCACATGTTAGAGCGATTGCTTTGCATGCGGAGGTGGTGGGACTGATGCTTGCATTCTCCAAACCTGAATGTTCTATGCACAAGTCTGGTTTCTCTTTTCAGTGGAGTCAGTCAAGCACTGGGTCACTATGCATAGGTTTGGGCATTTTACTCAAAGGCAGCAAATCTTAAATGATAAGCATTGTATTCAAGCAGGGACAAATGTTCTTTTGGCCAGTTGACACAACTTTGCAGTACATCTGGAAGCAATCATGGAAGAGCCTGAACAGGGACTTGAACCCTGGACCCTCAGATTAAAAGTCTGATGCTCTACCGACTGAGCTATCCAGGCTCTGCTTGGAAACCCAAGCAATCTAATTAGGAGCCACATGTGCATTACAAGCATGCACAGAACAATTGAAGGGTTTTTCCTATGTATGACTCCCCATGTGTCCCTTTATTATGCTTTCTAGTCCACATCCTTTTGACCACAAACGGTGCAACTGAAGGGTCACACCATTAGTACTGTCTGACGATTGGCCTGCCGTTGATTGAGCTTCTGATACACCTGCACTAAAGGAGAATTAGCTCAGATGGTAGAGTGCTCGCTTAGCATGCGAGAGGCGGTGGGATCGATACCCACATTCTCCAATTCATCATTTACCATGGCAATGCCTCGTCTCAATTTTATTCAAAATAGCCTTTCACAACCATGGATCCCTACAAATTACGCTAGATTAGATTAATTATTCCCAATGTGTACAAATATTGTGGCATTTTAATGTCACAAGTATAGCTGAGGTTTGTTGCAATACAATGAAGGTTTTTTGTTCAAAGGTAAGAATCCACTTAACATTTTTTAGTGGAACATGTAGGGGAATCAGCTCACATGTTAGAGCGATTGCTTTGCATGCGGAGGTGGTGGGACTGATGCCTGCATTCTCCAAACCTGAATGTTCTATGCACAAGTCTGGTTTCTCTTTTCAGTGGAGTCAGTCAAGCACTGGGTCACTATGCATAGGTTTGGGCATTTTACTCAAAGGCAGCAAATCTTAAATGATAAGCATTGTATTCAAGCAGGGACAAATGTTCTTTTGGCCAGTTGACACAACTTTGCAGTACATCTGGAAGCAATCATGGAAGAGCCTGAACAGGGACTTGAACCCTGGACCCTCAGATTAAAAGTCTGATGCTCTACCGACTGTATCCAGGCTCTGCTAGGAAACCGAAGCAATCTAATTAGGAGCCACATGTGCATTACAAGCATGCACAGAACAATTGAAGGGTTTTTCCTATGTATGACTCCCCATGTGTCCCTTTATTATGCTTTCTAGTCCACATCCTTTTGACCACAAACGGTGCAACTGAAGGGTCACACCATTAGTACTGTCTGACGATTGGCCTGCCGTTGATTGAGCTTCTGATACACCTGCACTAAAGGGGAATTAGCTCAGATGGTAGAGTGCTCGCTTAGCATGCGAGAGGCGGTGGGATCGATACCCACATTCTCCAATTCATCATTTACCATGGCAATGCCTCGTCTCAATTTTATTCAAAATAGCCTTTCACAACCATGGATCCCTACAAATTACGCTAGATTAGATTAATTATTCCCAATGTGTACAAATATTGTGGCATTTTAATGTCACAAGTATAGCTGAGGTTTGTTGCAATACAATGAAGGTTTTTTGTTCAAAGGTAAGAATCCACTTAGCATTTTTTAGTGGAACATGTAGGGGAATCAGCTCGCATGTTAGAGCGATTGCTTTGCATGCGGAGGTGGTGGGACTGATGCCTGCATTCTCCAAACCTGAATGTTCTATGCACAAGTCTGGTTTCTCTTTTCAGTGGAGTCAGTCAAGCACTGGGTCACTATGCATAGGTTTGGGCATTTTACTCAAAGGCAGCAAATCTTAAATGATAAGCATTGTATTCAAGCAGGGACAAATGTTCTTTTGGCCAGTTGACACAACTTTGCAGTACATCTGGAAGCAATCATGGAAGAGCCTGAACAGGGACTTGAACCCTGGACCCTCAGATTAAAAGTCTGATGCTCTACCGACTGAGCTATCCAGGCTCTGCTTGGAAACCCAAGCAATCTAATTAGGAGCCACATGTGCATTACAAGCATGCACAGAACAATTGAAGGGTTTTTCCTATGTATGACTCCCCATGTGTCCCTTTATTATGCTTTCTAGTCCACATCCTTTTGACCACAAACGGTGCAACTGAAGGGTCACACCATTAGTACTGTCTGACGATTGGCCTGCCGTTGATTGAGCTTCTGATACACCTGCACTAAAGGGGAATTAGCTCAGATGTTAGAGTGCTCGCTTAGCATGCGAGAGGCGGTGGGATCGATACCCACATTCTCCAATTCATAATTTACCATGGCAATGCCTCGTCTCAATTTTATTCAAAATAGCCTTTCACAACCATGGATCCCTACAAATTACGCTAGATTAGATTAATTATTCCCAATGTGTACAAATATTGTGGCATTTTAATGTCACAAGTATAGCTGAGGTTTGTTGCAATACAATGAAGGTTTTTTGTTCAAAGGTAAGAATCCACTTAGCATTTTTTAAAGGAACATGTAGGGGAATCAGCTCGCATGTTAGAGCGATTGCTTTGCATGCGGAGGTGGTGGGACTGATGCCTGCATTCTCCAAACCTGAATGTTCTATGCACAAGTCTGGTTTCTCTTTTCAGTGGAGTCAGTCAAGCACTGGGTCACTATGCATGGGTTTGGGCAATTTACTCAAAGGCAGCAAATCTTAAATGATAAGCATTGTATTCAAGCAGGGACAAATGTTCTTTTGGCCAGTTGACACAACTTTGCAGTACATCTGGAAGCAATCATGGAAGAGCCTGAACAGGGACTTGAACCCTGGACCCTCAGATTAAAAGTCTGATGCTCTACCGACTGAGCTATCCAGGCTCTGCTTGGAAACCCAAGCAATCTAATTAGGAGCCACATGTGCATTACAAGCATGCACAGAACAATTGAAGGGTTTTTCCTATGTATGACTCCCCATGTGTCCCTTTATTATGCTTTCTAGTCCACATCCTTTTGACCACAAACGGTGCAACTGAAGGGTCACACCATTAGTACTGTCTGACGATTGGCCTGCCGTTGATTGAGCTTCTGATACACCTGCACTAAAGGGGAATTAGCTCAGATGGTAGAGTGCTCGCTTAGCATGCGAGAGGCGGTGGGATCGATACCCACATTCTCCAATTCATCATTTACCATGGCAATGCCTCGTCTCAATTTTATTCAAAATAGCCTTTCACAACCATGGATCCCTACAAATTACGCTAGATTAGATTAATTATTCCCAATGTGTACAAATATTGTGGCATTTTAATGTCACAAGTATAGCTGAGGTTTGTTGCAATACAATGAAGGTTTTTTGTTCAAAGGTAAGAATCCACTTAGCATTTTTTAGTGGAACATGTAGGGGAATCAGCTCGCATGTTAGAGCGATTGCTTTGCATGCGGAGGTGGTGGGACTGATGCCTGCATTCTCCAAACCTGAATGTTCTATGCACAAGTCTGGTTTCTCTTTTCAGTGGAGTCAGTCAAGCACTGGGTCACTATGCATAGGTTTGGGCATTTTACTCAAAGGCAGCAAATCTTAAATGATAAGCATTGTATTCAAGCAGGGACAAATGTTCTTTTGGCCAGTTGACACAACTTTGCAGTACATCTGGAAGCAATCATGGAAGAGCCTGAACAGGGACTTGAACCCTGGACCCTCAGATTAAAAGTCTGATGCTCTACCGACTGAGCTATCCAGGCTCTGCTTGGAAACCCAAGCAATCTAATTAGGAGCCACATGTGCATTACAAGCATGCACAGAACAATTGAAGGGTTTTTCCTATGTATGACTCCCCATGTGTCCCTTTATTATGCTTTCTAGTCCACATCCTTTTGACCACAAACGGTGCAACTGAAGGGTCACACCATTAGTACTGTCTGACGATTGGCCTGCCGTTGATTGAGCTTCTGATACACCTGCACTAAAGGGGAATTAGCTCAGATGGTAGAGTGCTCGCTTAGCATGCGAGAGGCGGTGGGATCGATACCCACATTCTCCAATTCATCATTTACCATGGCAATGCCTCGTCTCAATTTTATTCAAAATAGCCTTTCACAACCATGGATCCCTACAAATTACGCTAGATTAGATTAATTATTCCCAATGTGTACAAATATTGTGGCATTTTAATGTCACAAGTATAGCTGAGGTTTGTTGCAATACAATGAAGGTTTTTTGTTCAAAGGTAAGAATCCACTTAACCTTTTTTTAGTGGAACATGTAGGGGAATCAGCTCACATGTTAGAGCGATTGCTTTGCATGCGGAGGTGGTGGGACTGATGCCTGCATTCTCCAAACCTGAATGTTCTATGCACAAGTCTGGTTTCTCTTTTCAGTGGAGTCAGTCAAGCACTGGGTCACTATGCATAGGTTTGGGCATTTTACTCAAAGGCAGCAAATCTTAAATGATAAGCATTGTATTCAAGCAGGGACAAATGTTCTTTTGGCCAGTTGACACAACTTTGCAGTACATCTGGAAGCAATCATGGAAGAGCCTGAACAGGGACTTGAACCCTGGACCCTCAGATTAAAAGTCTGATGCTCTACCGACTGAGCTATCCAGGCTCTGCTTGGAAACCCAAGCAATCTAATTAGGAGCCACATGTGCATTACAAGCATGCACAGAACAATTGAAGGGTTTTTCCTATGTATGACTCCCCATGTGTCCCTTTATTATGCTTTCTAGTCCACATCCTTTTGACCACAAACGGTGCAACTAAAGGGTCACACCATTAGTACTGTCTGACGATTGGCCTGCCGTTGATTGAGCTTCTGATATACCTGCACTAAAGGGGAATTAGCTCAGATGGTAGAGTGCTCGCTTAGCATGCGAGAGGCGGTGGGATCGATACCCACATTCTCCAATTCATCATTTACCATGGCAATGCCTCGTCTCAATTTTATTCAAAATAGCCTTTCACAACCATGGATCCCTACAAATTACGCTAGATTAGATTAATTATTCCCAATGTGTACAAATATTGTGGCATTTTAATGTCACAAGTATAGCTGAGGTTTGTTGCAATACAATGAAGGTTTTTTGTTCAAAGGTAAGAATCCACTTAGCATTTTTTAGTGGAACATGTAGGGGAATCAGCTCGCATGTTAGAGCGATTGCTTTGCATGCGGAGGTGGTGGGACTGATGCCTGCATTCTCCAAACCTGAATGTTCTATGCACAAGTCTGGTTTCTCTTTTCAGTGGAGTCAGTCAAGCACTGGGTCACTATGCATAGGTTTGGGCATTTTACTCAAAGGCAGCAAATCTTAAATGATAAGCATTGTATTCAAGCAGGGACAAATGTTCTTTTGGCCAGTTGACACAACTTTGCAGTACATCTGGAAGCAATCATGGAAGAGCCTGAACAGGGACTTGAACCCTGGACCCTCAGATTAAAAGTCTGATGCTCTACCGACTGAGCTATCCAGGCTCTGCTTGGAAACCCAAGCAATCTAATTAGGAGCCACATGTGCATTACAAGCATGCACAGAACAATTGAAGGGTTTTTCCTATGTATGACTCCCCATGTGTCCCTTTATTATGCTTTCTAGTCCACATCCTTTTGACCACAAACGGTGCAACTGAAGGGTCACACCATTAGTACTGTCTGACGATTGGCCTGCCGTTGATTGAGCTTCTGATACACCTGCACTAAAGGGGAATTAGCTCAGATGGTAGAGTGCTCGCTTAGCATGCGAGAGGCGGTGGGATCGATACCCACATTCTCCAATTCATCATTTACCATGGCAATGCCTCGTCTCAATTTTATTCAAAATAGCCTTTCACAACCATGGATCCCTACAAATTACGCTAGATTAGATTAATTATTCCCAATGTGTACAAATATTGTGGCATTTTAATGTCACAAGTATAGCTGAGGTTTGTTGCAATACAATGAAGGTTTTTTGTTCAAAGGTAAGAATCCACTTAACCTTTTTTTAGTGGAACATGTAGGGGAATCAGCTCACATGTTAGAGCGATTGCTTTGCATGCGGAGGTGGTGGGACTGATGCCTGCATTCTCCAAACCTGAATGTTCTATGCACAAGTCTGGTTTCTCTTTTCAGTGGAGTCAGTCAAGCACTGGGTCACTATGCATAGGTTTGGGCATTTTACTCAAAGGCAGCAAATCTTAAATGATAAGCATTGTATTCAAGCAGGGACAAATGTTCTTTTGGCCAGTTGACACAACTTTGCAGTACATCTGGAAGCAATCATGGAAGAGCCTGAACAGGGACTTGAACCCTGGACCCTCAGATTAAAAGTCTGATGCTCTACCGACTGAGCTATCCAGGCTCTGCTTGGAAACCCAAGCAATCTAATTAGGAACCACATGTGCATTACAAGCATGCACAGAACAATTGAAGGGTTTTTCCTATGTATGACTCCCCATGTGTCCCTTTATTATGCTTTCTAGTCCACATCCTTTTGACCACAAACGGTGCAACTGAAGGGTCACACCATTAGTACTGTCTGACGATTGGCCTGCCGTTGATTGAGCTTCTGATACACCTGCACTAAAGGGGAATTAGCTCAGATGTTAGAGTGCTCGCTTAGCATGCGAGAGGCGGTGGGATCGATACCCACATTCTCCAATTCATAATTTACCATGGCAATGCCTCGTCTCAATTTTATTCAAAATAGCCTTTCACAACCATGGATCCCTACAAATTACGCTAGATTAGATTAATTATTCCCAATGTGTACAAATATTGTGGCATTTTAATGTCACAAGTATAGCTGAGGTTTGTTGCAATACAATGAAGGTTTTTTGTTCAAAGGTAAGAATCCACTTAGCATTTTTTAAAGGAACATGTAGGGGAATCAGCTCGCATGTTAGAGCGATTGCTTTGCATGCGGAGGTGGTGGGACTGATTCCTGCATTCTCCAAACCTGAATGTTCTATGCACAAGTCTGGTTTCTCTTTTCAGTGGAGTCAGTCAAGCACTGGGTCACTATGCATAGGTTTGGGCATTTTACTCAAAGGCAGCAAATCTTAAATGATAAGCATTGTATTCAAGCAGGGACAAATGTTCTTTTGGCCAGTTGACACAACTTTGCAGTACATCTGGAAGCAATCATGGAAGAGCTTGAACAGGGACTTGAACCCTGGACCCTCAGATTAAAAGTCTGATGCTCTACCGACTGAGCTATCCAGGCTCTGCTTGGAAACCCAAGCAATCTAATTAGGAGCCACATGTGCATTACAAGCATGCACAGAACAATTGAAGGGTTTTTCCTATGTATGACTCCCCATGTGTCCCTTTATTATGCTTTCTAGTCCACATCCTTTTGACCACAAACGGTGCAACTGAAGGGTCACACCATTAGTACTGTCTGACGATTGGCCTGCCGTTGATTGAGCTTCTGATACACCTGCACTAAAGGGGAATTAGCTCAGATGGTAGAGTGCTCGCTTAGCATGCGAGAGGCGGTAGGATCGATACCCACATTCTCCAATTCATCATTTACCATGGCAATGCCTCGTCTCAATTTTATTCAAAATAGCCTTTCACAACCATGGATCCCTACAAATTACGCTAGATTAGATTAATTATTCCCAATGTGTACAAATATTGTGGCATTTTAATGTCACAAGTATAGCTGAGGTTTGTTGCAATACAATGAAGGTTTTTTGTTCAAAGGTAAGAATCCACTTAACATTTTTTAGTGGAACATGTAGGGGAATCAGCTCACATGTTAGAGCGATTGCTTTGCATGCGGAGGTGGTGGGACTGATGCCTGCATTCTCCAAACCTGAATGTTCTATGCACAAGTCTGGTTTCTCTTTTCAGTGGAGTCAGTCAAGCACTGGGTCACTATGCATAGGTTTGGGCATTTTACTCAAAGGCAGCAAATCTTAAATGATAAGCATTGTATTCAAGCAGGGACAAATGTTCTTTTGGCCAGTTGACACAACTTTGCAGTACATCTGGAAGCAATCATGGAAGAGCCTGAACAGGGACTTGAACCCTGGACCCTCAGATTAAAAGTCTGATGCTCTACCGACTGAGCTATCCAGGCTCTGCTAGGAAACCGAAGCAATCTAATTAGGAGCCACATGTGCATTACAAGCATGCACAGAACAATTGAAGGGTTTTTCCTATGTATGACTCCCCATGTGTCCCTTTATTATGCTTTCTAGTCCACATCCTTTTGACCACAAACGGTGCAACTGAAGGGTCACACCATTAGTACTGTCTGACGATTGGCCTGCCGTTGATTGAGCTTCTGATACACCTGCACTAAAGGGGAATTAGCTCAGATGGTAGAGTGCTCGCTTAGCATGCGAGAGGCGGTGGGATCGATACCCACATTCTCCAATTCATCATTTACCATGGCAATGCCTCGTCTCAATTTTATTCAAAATAGCCTTTCACAACCATGGATCCCTACAAATTACGCTAGATTAGATTAATTATTCCCAATGTGTACAAATATTGTGGCATTTTAATGTCACAAGTATAGCTGAGGTTTGTTGCAATACAATGAAGGTTTTTTGTTCAAAGGTAAGAATCCACTTAGCATTTTTTAGTGGAACATGTAGGGGAATCAGCTCGCATGTTAGAGCGATTGCTTTGCATGCGGAGGTGGTGGGACTGATGCCTGCATTCTCCAAACCTGAATGTTCTATGCACAAGTCTGGTTTCTCTTTTCAGTGGAGTCAGTCAAGCACTGGGTCACTATGCATAGGTTTGGGCATTTTACTCAAAGGCAGCAAATCTTAAATGATAAGCATTGTATTCAAGCAGGGACAAATGTTCTTTTGGCCAGTTGACACAACTTTGCAGTACATCTGGAAGCAATCATGGAAGAGCCTGAACAGGGACTTGAACCCTGGACCCTCAGATTAAAAGTCTGATGCTCTACCGACTGAGCTATCCAGGCTCTGCTTGGAAACCTAAGCAATCTAATTAGGAGCCACATGTGCATTACAAGCATGCACAGAACAATTGAAGGGTTTTTCCTAGGTATGACTCCCCATGTGTCCCTTTATTATGCTTTCTAGTCCACATCCTTTTGACCACAAACGGTGCAACTGAAGGGTCACACCATTAGTACTGTCTGACGATTGGCCTGCCGTTGATTGAGCTTCTGATACACCTGCACTGAAGGGGAATTAGCTCAGATGGTAGAGTGCTCGCTTAGCATGCGAGAGGCGGTGGGATCGATACCCACATTCTCCAATTCATCATTTACCATGGCAATGCCTCGTCTCAATTTTATTCAAAATAGCCTTTCACAACCATGGATCCCTACAAATTACGCTAGATTAGATTAATTATTCCCAATGTGTACAAATATTGTGGCATTTTAATGTCACAAGTATAGCTGAGGTTTGTTGCAATACAATGAAGGTTTTTTGTTCAAAGGTAAGAATCCACTTAGCATTTTTTGGTGGAACATGTAGGGGAATCAGCTCACATGTTAGAGCGATTGCTTTGCATGCGGAGGTGGTGGGACTGATGCCTGCATTCTCCAAACCTGAATGTTCTATGCACAAGTCTGGTTTCTCTTTTCAGTGGAGTCAGTCAAGCACTGGGTCACTATGCATAGGTTTGGGCATTTTACTCAAAGGCAGCAAATCTGAAATGATAAGCATTGTATTCAAGCAGGGACAAATGTTCTTTTGGACAGTTGACACAACTTTGCAGTACATCTGGAAGCAATCATGGAAGAGCCTGAACAGGGACTTGAACCCTGGACCCTCAGATTAAAAGTCTGATGCTCTACCGACTGAGCTATCCAGGCTCTGCTTGGAAACCCAAGCAATCTAATTAGGAGCCACATGTGCATTACAAGCATGCACAGAACAATTGAAGGGTTTTTCCTATGTATGACTCCCCATGTGTCCCTTTATTATGCTTTCTAGTCCACATCCTTTTGACCACAAACGGTGCAACTGAAGGGTCACACCATTAGTAGTGTCTGACGATTGGCCTGCCGTTGATTGAGCTTCTGATACACCTGCACTAAAGGGGAATTAGCTCAGATGGTAGAGTGCTCGCTTAGCATGCGAGAGGCGGTGGGATCGATACCCACATTCTCCATTTCATCATTTGCCATGGCAATGCCTCCTCTTAATTTTATTCAAAATAGCCTTTCACAACCATGGATCCCTACAAATTACGCTAGATTAGATTAATTATTCCCAATGTGTACAAATATTGTGGCATTTTAATGTCACAAGTATAGCTGAGGTTTGTTGCAATACAATGAAGGTTTTTTGTTCAAAGGTAAGAATCCACTTAGCATTTTTTAGTGGAACATGTAGGGGAATCAGCTCGCATGTTAGAGCGATTGCTTTGCATGCGGAGGTGGTGGGACTGATGCCTGCATTCTCCAAACCTGAATGTTCTATGCACAAGTCTGGTTTCTCTTTTCAGTGGAGTCAGTCAAGCACTGGGTCACTATGCATAGGTTTGGGCATTTTACTCAAAGGCAGCAAATCTTAAATGATAAGCATTGTATTCAAGCAGGGACAAATGTTCTTTTGGACAGTTGACACAACTTTGCAGTACATCTGGAAGCAATCATGGAAGAGCCTGAACAGGGACTTGAACCCTGGACCCTCAGATTAAAAGTCTGATGCTCTACCGACTGAGCTATCCAGGCTCTGCTTGGAAACCCAAGCAATCTAATTAGGAGCCACATGTGCATTACAAGCATGCACAGAACAATTGAAGGGTTTTTCCTATGTATGACTCCCCATGTGTCCCTTTATTATGCTTTCTAGTCCACATCCTTTTGACCACAAACGGTGCAACTGAAGGGTCACACCATTAGTAGTGTCTGACGATTGGCCTGCCGTTGATTGAGCTTCTGATACACCTGCACTAAAGGGGAATTAGCTCAGATGGTAGAGTGCTCGCTTAGCATGCGAGAGGCGGTGGGATCGATACCCACATTCTCCATTTCATCATTTACCATGGCAATGCCTCCTCTTAATTTTATTCAAAATAGCCTTTCACAACCATGGATCCCTACAAATTACGCTAGATTAGATTAATTATTCCCAATGTGTACAAATATTGTGGCATTTTAATGTCACAAGTATAGCTGAGGTTTGTTGCAATACAATGAAGGTTTTTTGTTCAAAGGTAAGAATCCACTTAGCATTTTTTAGTGGAACATGTAGGGGAATCAGCTCACATGTTAGAGCGATTGCTTTGCATGCGGAGGTGGTGGGACTGATGCCTGCATTCTCCAAACCTGAATGTTCTATGCACAAGTCTGGTTTCTCTTTTCAGTGGAGTCAGTCAAGCACTGGGTCACTATGCATAGGTTTGGGCATTTTACTCAAAGGCAGCAAATCTTAAATGATAAGCATTGTATTCAAGCAGGGACAAATGTTCTTTTGGCCAGTTGACACAACTTTGCAGTACATCTGGAAGCAATCATGGAAGAGCCTGAACAGGGACTTGAACCCTGGACCCTCAGATTAAAAGTCTGATGCTCTACCGACTGAGCTATCCAGGCTCTGCTTGGAAACCCAAGCAATCTAATTAGGAGCCACATGTGCATTACAAGCATGCACAGAACAATTGAAGGGTTTTTCCTATGTATGACTCCCCATGTGTCCCTTTATTATGCTTTCTAGTCCACATCCTTTTGACCACAAACGGTGCAACTGAAGGGTCACACCATTAGTAGTGTCTGACGATTGGCCTGCCGTTGATTGAGCTTCTGATACACCTGCACTAAAGGGGAATTAGCTCAGATGGTAGAGTGCTCGCTTAGCATGCGAGAGGCGGTGGTATCGATACCCACATTCTCCATTTCATCATTTACCATGGCAATGCCTCCTCTTAATTTTATTCAAAATAGCCTTTCACAACCATGGATCCCTACAAATTACGCTAGATTAGATTAATTATTCCCAATGTGTACAAATATTGTGGCATTTTAATGTCACAAGTATAGCTGAGGTTTGTTGCAATACAATGAAGGTTTTTTGTTCAAAGGTAAGAATCCACTTAGCATTTTTTAGTGGAACATGTAGGGGAATCAGCTCGCATGTTAGAGCGATTGCTTTGCATGCGGAGGTGGTGGGACTGATGCCTGCATTCTCCAAACCTGAATGTTCTATGCACAAGTCTGGTTTCTCTTTTCAGTGGAGTCAGTCAAGCACTGGGTCACTATGCATAGGTTTGGGCATTTTACTCAAAGGCAGCAAATCTTAAATGATAAGCATTGTATTCAAGCAGGGACAAGTGTTCTTTTGGCCAGTTGACACAACTTTGCAGTACATCTGGAAGCAATCATGGAAGAGCCTGAACAGGGACTTGAACCCTGGACCCTCAGATTAAAAGTCTGATGCTCTACCGACTGAGCTATCCAGGCTCTGCTTGGAAACCTAAGCAATCTAATTAGGAGCCACATGTGCATTACAAGCATGCACAGAACAATTGAAGGGTTTTTCCTATGTATGACTCCCCATGTGTCCCTTTATTATGCTTTCTAGTCCACATCCTTTTGACCACAAACGGTGCAACTGAAGGGTCACACCATTAGTACTGTCTGACGATTGGCCTGCCGTTGATTGAGCTTCTGATACACCTGCACTAAAGGGGAATTAGCTCAGATGGTAGAGTGCTCGCTTAGCATGCGAGAGGCGGTGGGATCGATACCCACATTCTCCAATTCATCATTTACCATGGCAATGCCTCGTCTCAATTTTATTCAAAATAGCCTTTCACAACCATGGATCCCTACAAATTACGCTAGATTAGATTAATTATTCCCAATGTGTACAAATATTGTGGCATTTTAATGTCACAAGTATAGCTGAGGTTTGTTGCAATACAATGAAGGTTTTTTGTTCAAAGGTAAGAATCCACTTAACCTTTTTTTAGTGGAACATGTAGGGGAATCAGCTCACATGTTAGAGCGATTGCTTTGCATGCGGAGGTGGTGGGACTGATGCCTGCATTCTCCAAACCTGAATGTTCTATGCACAAGTCTGGTTTCTCTTTTCAGTGGAGTCAGTCAAGCACTGGGTCACTATGCATAGGTTTGGGCATTTTACTCAAAGGCAGCAAATCTTAAATGATAAGCATTGTATTCAAGCAGGGACAAATGTTATTTTGGCCAGTTGACACAACTTTGCAGTACATCTGGAAGCAATCATGGAAGAGCCTGAACAGGGACTTGAACCCTGGACCCTCAGATTAAAAGTCTGATGCTCTACCGACTGAGCTATCCAGGCTCTGCTTGGAAACCCAAGCAATCTAATTAGGAGCCACATGTGCATTACAAGCATGCACAGAACAATTGAAGGGTTTTTCCTATGTATGACTCCCCATGTGTCCCTTTATTATGCTTTCTAGTCCACATCCTTTTGACCACAAACGGTGCAACTGAAGGGTCACACCATTAGTACTGTCTGACGATTGGCCTGCCGTTGATTGAGCTTCTGATACACCTGCACTAAAGGGGAATTAGCTCAGATGGTAGAGTGCTCACTTAGCATGCGAGAGGCGGTTGGATCGATACCCACATTCTCCATTTCATCATTTACCATGGCAATGCCTCCTCTTAATTTTATTCAAAATAGCCTTTCACAACCATGGATCCCTACAAATTACGCTAGATTAGATTAATTATTCCCAATGTGTACAAATATTGTGGCATTTTAATGTCACAAGTATAGCTGAGGTTTGTTGCAATACAATGAAGGTTTTTTGTTCAAAGGTAAGAATCCACTTAGCATTTTTTAGTGGAACATGTAGGGGAATCAGCTCACATGTTAGAGCGATTGCTTTGCATGCGGAGGTGGTGGGACTGATGCCTGCATTCTCCAAACCTGAATGTTCTATGCACAAGTCTGGTTTCTCTTTTCAGTGGAGTCAGTCAAGCACTGGGTCACTATGCATAGGTTTGGGCATTTTACTCAAAGGCAGCAAATCTTAAATGATAAGCATTGTATTCAAGCAGGGACAAATGTTCTTTTGGCCAGTTGACACAACTTTGCAGTACATCTGGAAGCAATCATGGAAGAGCCTGAACAGGGACTTGAACCCTGGACCCTCAGATTAAAAGTCTGATGCTCTACCGACTGAGCTATCCAGGCTCTGCTTGGAAACCCAAGCAATCTAATTAGGAGCCACATGTGCATTACAAGCATGCACAGAACAATTGAAGGGTTTTTCCTAGGTATGACTCCCCATGTGTCCCTTTATTATGCTTTCTAGTCCACATCCTTTTGACCACAAACGGTGCAACTGAAGGGTCACACCATTAGTACTGTCTGACGACTGGCCTGCCGTTGATTGAGCTTCTGATACACCTGCACTAAAGGGGAATTAGCTCAGATGGTAGAGTGCTCGCTTAGCATGCGAGAGGCGGTGGGATCGATACCCACATTCTCCAATTCATCATTTACCATGGCAATGCCTCGTCTCAATTTTATTCAAAATAGCCTTTCACAACCATGGATCCCTACAAATTACGCTAGATTAGATTAATTATTCCCAATGTGTACAAATATTGTGGCATTTTAATGTCACAAGTATAGCTGAGGTTTGTTGCAATACAATGAAGGTTTTTTGTTCAAAGGTAAGAATCCACTTAGCATTTTTTAGTGGAACATGTAGGGGAATCAGCTCACATGTTAGAGCGATTGCTTTGCATGCGGAGGTGGTGGGACTGATGCCTGCATTCTCCAAACCTGAATGTTCTATGCACAAGTCTGGTTTCTCTTTTCAGTGGAGTCAGTCAAGCACTGGGTCACTATGCATAGGTTTGGGCATTTTACTCAAAGGCAGCAAATCTTAAATGATAAGCATTGTATTCAAGCAGGGACACATGTTCTTTTGGCCAGTTGACACAACTTTGCAGTACATCTGGAAGCAATCATGGAAGAGCCTGAACAGGGACTTGAACCCTGGACCCTCAGATTAAAAATCTGATGCTCTACCGACTGAGCTATCCAGGCTCTGCTTGGAAACCCAAGCAATCTAATTAGGAGCCACATGTGCATTACAAGCATGCACAGAACAATTGAAGGGTTTTTCCTAGGTATGACTCCCCATGTGTCCCTTTATTATGCTTTCTAGTCCACATCCTTTTGACCACAAACGGTGCAACTGAAGGGTCACACCATTAGTACTGTCTGACGATTGGCCTGCCGTTGATTGAGCTTCTGATACACCTGCACTAAAGGGGAATTAGCTCAGATGGTAGAGTGCTCGCTTAGCATGCGAGAGGCGGTGGGATCGATACCCACATTCTCCAATTCATCATTTACCATGGCAATGCCTCGTCTCAATTTTATTCAAAATAGCCTTTCACAACCATGGATCCCTACAAATTACGCTAGATTAGATTAATTATTCCCAATGTGTACAAATATTGTGGCATTTTAATGTCACAAGTATAGCTGAGGTTTGTTGCAATACAATGAAGGTTTTTTGTTCAAAGGTAAGAATCCACTTAGCATTTTTTGGTGGAACATGTAGGGGAATCAGCTCACATGTTAGAGCGATTGCTTTGCATGCGGAGGTGGTGGGACTGATGCCTGCATTCTCCAAACCTGAATGTTCTATGCACAAGTCTGGTTTCTCTTTTCAGTGGAGTCAGTCAAGCACTGGGTCACTATGCATAGGTTTGGGCATTTTACTCAAAGGCAGCAAATCTGAAATGATAAGCATTGTATTCAAGCAGGGACAAATGTTCTTTTGGACAGTTGACACAACTATGCAGTACATCTGGAAGCAATCATGGAAGAGCCTGAACAGGGACTTGAACCCTGGACCCTCAGATTAAAAGTCTGATGCTCTACCGACTGAGCTATCCAGGCTCTGCTTGTAAACCCAAGCAATCTAATTAGGAGCCACATGTGCATTACAAGCATGCACAGAACAATTGAAGGGTTTTTCCTATGTATGACTCCCCATGTGTCCCTTTATTATGCTTTCTAGTCCACATCCTTTTGACCACAAACGGTGCAACTGAAGGGTCACACCATTAGTCGTGTCTGACGATTGGCCTGCCGTTGATTGAGCTTCTGATACACCTGCACTAAAGGGGAATTAGCTCAGATGGTAGAGTGCTCGCTTAGCATGCGAGAGGCGGTGGGATCGATACCCACATTCTCCATTTCATCATTTACCATGGAAATGCCTCCTCTTAATTTTATTCAAAATAGCCTTTCACAACCATGGATCCCTACAAATTACGCTAGATTAGATTAATTATTCCCAATGTGTACAAATATTGTGGCATTTTAATGTCACAAGTATAGCTGAGGTTTGTTGCAATACAATGAAGGTTTTTTGTTCAAAGGTAAGAATCCACTTAGCATTTTTTTGTGGAACATGTAGGGGAATCAGCTCACATGTTAGAGCGATTGCTTTGCATGCGGAGGTGGTGGGACTGATGCCTGCATTCTCCAAACCTGAATGTTCTATGCACAAGTCTGGTTTCTCTTTTCAGTGGAGTCAGTCAAGCACTGGGTCACTATGCATAGGTTTGGGCATTTTACTCAAAGGCAGCAAATCTTAAATAATAAGCATTGTATTCAAGCAGGGACAAATGTTCTTTTGGCCAGTTGACACAACTTTGCAGTACATCTGGAAGCAATCATGGAAGAGCCTGAACAGGGACTTGAACCCTGGACCCTCAGATTAAAAGTCTGATGCTCTACCGACTGAGCTATCCAGGCTCTGCTTGGAAAACCAAGCAATCTAATTAGGAGCCACATGTGCATTACAAGCATGCACAGAACAATTGAAGGGTTTTTCCTATGTATGACTCCCCATGTGTCCCTTTATTTTTCTTTCTAGTCCACATCCTTTTGACCACAAACGGTGCAACTGAAGGGTCACACCATTAGTACTGTCTGACGATTGGCCTGCCGTTGATTGAGCTTCTGATACACCTGCACTAAAGGGGAATTAGCTCAGATGGTAGAGTGCTCGCTTAGCATGCGAGAGGCGGTTGGATCGATACCCACATTCTCCATTTCATCATTTACCATGGCAATGCCTCCTCTTAATTTTATTCAAAATAGCCTTTCACAACCATGGATCCCTACAAATTACGCTAGATTAGATTAATTATTCCAAATGTGTACAAATATTGTGGCATTTTAATGTCACAAGTATAGCTGAGGTTTGTTGCAATACAATGAAGGTTTTTTGTTCAAAGGTAAGAATCCACTTAGCATTTTTTAGTGGAACATGTAGGGGAATCAGCTCACATGTTAGAGCGATTGCTTTGCATGCGGAGGTGGTGGGACTGATGCCTGCATTCTCCAAACCTGAATGTTCTATGCACAAGTCTGGTTTCTCTTTTCAGTGGAGTCAGTCAAGCACTGGGTCACTATGCATAGGTTTGGGCATTTTACTCAAAGGCAGCAAATCTTAAATGATAAGCATTGTATTCAAGCAGGGACAAATGTTCTTTTGGCCAGTTGACACAACTTTGCAGTACATCTGGAAGCAATCATGGAAGAGCCTGAACAGGGACTTGAACCCTGGACCCTCAGATTAAAAGTCTGATGCTCTACCGACTGAGCTATCCAGGCTCTGCTTGGAAACCCAAGCAATCTAATTAGGAGCCACATGTGCATTACAAGCATGCACAGAACAATTGAAGGGTTTTTCCTAGGTATGACTCCCCATGTGTCCCTTTATTATGCTTTCTAGTCCACATCCTTTTGACCACAAACGGTGCAACTGAAGGGTCACACCATTAGTACTGTCTGACGATTGGCCTGCCGTTGATTGAGCTTCTGATACACCTGCACTAAAGGGGAATTAGCTCAGATGGTAGAGTGCTCGCTTAGCATGCGAGAGGCGGTGGGATCGATACCCACATTCTCCAATTCATCATTTACCATGGCAATGCCTCGTCTCAATTTTATTCAAAATAGCCTTTCACAACCATGGATCCCTACAAATTACGCTAGATTAGATTAATTATTCCCAATGTGTACAAATATTGTGGCATTTTAATGTCACAAGTATAGCTGAGGTTTGTTGCAATACAATGAAGGTTTTTTGTTCAAAGGTAAGAATCCACTTAGCATTTTTTGGTGGAACATGTAGGGGAATCAGCTCACATGTTAGAGCGATTGCTTTGCATGCGGAGGTGGTGGGACTGATGCCTGCATTCTCCAAACCTGAATGTTCTATGCACAAGTCTGGTTTCTCTTTTCAGTGGAGTCAGTCAAGCACTGGGTCACTATGCATAGGTTTGGGCATTTTACTCAAAGGCAGCAAATCTGAAATGATAAGCATTGTATTCAAGCAGGGACAAATGTTCTTTTGGACAGTTGACACAACTTTGCAGTACATCTGGAAGCAATCATGGAAGAGCCTGAACAGGGACTTGAACCCTGGACCCTCAGATTAAAAGTCTGATGCTCTACCGACTGAGCTATCCAGGCTCTGCTTGGAAACCCAAGCAATCTAATTAGGAGCCACATGTGCATTACAAGCATGCACAGAACAATTGAAGGGTTTTTCCTAGGTATGACTCCCCATGTGTCCCTTTATTATGCTTTCTAGTCCACATCCTTTTGACCACAAACGGTGCAACTGAAGGGTCACACCATTAGTACTGTCTGACGATTGGCCTGCCGTTGATTGAGCTTCTGATACACCTGCACTAAAGGGGAATTAGCTCAGATGGTAGAGTGCTCGCTTAGCATGCGAGAGGCGGTGGGATCGATACCCACATTCTCCAATTCATCATTTACCATGGCAATGCCTCGTCTCAATTTTATTCAAAATAGCCTTTCACAACCATGGATCCCTACAAATTACGCTAGATTAGATTAATTATTCCCAATGTGTACAAATATTGTGGCATTTTAATGTCACAAGTATAGCTGAGGTTTGTTGCAATACAATGAAGGTTTTTTGTTCAAAGGTAAGAATCCACTTAGCATTTTTTGGTGGAACATGTAGGGGAATCAGCTCACATGTTAGAGCGATTGCTTTGCATGCGGAGGTGGTGGGACTGATGCCTGCATTCTCCAAACCTGAATGTTCTATGCACAAGTCTGGTTTCTCTTTTCAGTGGAGTCAGTCAAGCACTGGGTCACTATGCATAGGTTTGGGCATTTTACTCAAAGGCAGCAAATCTGAAATGATAAGCATTGTATTCAAGCAGGGACAAATGTTCTTTTGGACAGTTGACACAACTTTGCAGTACATCTGGAAGCAATCATGGAAGAGCCTGAACAGGGACTTGAACCCTGGACCCTCAGATTAAAAGTCTGATGCTCTACCGACTGAGCTATCCAGGCTCTGCTTGGAAACCCAAGCAATCTAATTAGGAGCCACATGTGCATTACAAGCATGCACAGAACAATTGAAGGGTTTTTCCTATGTATGACTCCCCATGTGTCCCTTTATTATGCTTTCTAGTCCACATCCTTTTGACCACAAACGGTGCAACTGAAGGGTCACACCATTAGTAGTGTCTGACGATTGGCCTGCCGTTGATTGAGCTTCTGATACACCTGCACTAAAGGGGAATTAGCTCAGATGGTAGAGTGCTCGCTTAGCATGCGAGAGGCGGTGGGATCGATACCCACATTCTCCATTTCATCATTTACCATGGCAATGCCTCCTCTTAATTTTATTCAAAATAGCCTTTCACAACCATGGATCCCTACAAATTACGCTAGATTAGATTAATTATTCCCAATGTGTACAAATATTGTGGCATTTTAATGTCACAAGTATAGCTGAGGTTTGTTGCAATACAATGAAGGTTTTTTGTTCAAAGGTAAGAATCCACTTAGCATTTTTTAGTGGAACATGTAGGGGAATCAGCTCACATGTTAGAGCGATTGCTTTGCATGCGGAGGTGGTGGGACTGATGCCTGCATTCTCCAAACCTGAATGTTCTATGCACAAGTCTGGTTTCTCTTTTCAGTGGAGTCAGTCAAGCACTGGGTCACTATGCATAGGTTTGGGCATTTTACTCAAAGGCAGCAAATCTTAAATGATAAGCATTGTATTCAAGCAGGGACAAATGTTCTTTTGGCCAGTTGACACAACTTTGCAGTACATCTGGAAGCAATCATGGAAGAGCCTGAACAGGGACTTGAACCCTGGACCCTCAGATTAAAAGTCTGATGCTCTACCGACTGAGCTATCCAGGCTCTGCTTGGAAACCCAAGCAATCTAATTAGGAGCCACATGTGCATTACAAGCATGCACAGAACAATTTAAGGGTTTTTCCTAGGTATGACTCCCCATGTGTCCCTTTATTATGCTTTCTAGTCCACATCCTTTTGACCACAAACGGTGCAACTGAAGGGTCACACCATTAGTACTGTCTGACGATTGGCCTGCCGTTGATTGAGCTTCTGATACACCTGCACTAAAGGGGAATTAGCTCAGATGGTAGAGTGCTCGCTTAGCATGCGAGAGGCGGTGGGATCGATACCCACATTCTCCAATTCATCATTTACCATGGCAATGCCTCGTCTCAATTTTATTCAAAATAGCCTTTCACAACCATGGATCCCTACAAATTACGCTAGATTAGATTAATTATTCCCAATGTGTACAAATATTGTGGCATTTTAATGTCACAAGTATAGCTGAGGTTTGTTGCAATACAATGAAGGTTTTTTGTTCAAAGGTAAGAATCCACTTAGCATTTTTTAGTGGAACATGTAGGGGAATCAGCTCACATGTTAGAGCGATTGCTTTGCATGCGGAGGTGGTGGGACTGATGCCTGCATTCTCCAAACCTGAATGTTCTATGCACAAGTCTGGTTTCTCTTTTCAGTGGAGTCAGTCAAGCACTGGGTCACTATGCATAGGTTTGGGCATTTTACTCAAAGGCAGCAAATCTTAAATGATAAGCATTGTATTCAAGCAGGGACAAATGTTCTTTTGGCCAGTTGACACAACTTTGCAGTACATCTGGAAGCAATCATGGAAGAGCCTGAACAGGGACTTGAACCCTGGACCCTCAGATTAAAAATCTGATGCTCTACCGACTGAGCTATCCAGGCTCTGCTTGGAAACCCAAGCAATCAAATTAGGAGCCACATGTGCATTACAAGCATGCACAGAACAATTGAAGGGTTTTTCCTAGGTATGACTCCCCATGTGTCCCTTTATTATGCTTTCTAGTCCACATCCTTTTGACCACAAACGGTGCAACTGAAGGGTCACACCATTAGTACTGTCTGACGATTGGCCTGCCGTTGATTGAGCTTCTGATACACCTGCACTAAAGGGGAATTAGCTCAGATGGTAGAGTGCTCGCTTAGCATGCGAGAGGCGGTGGGATCGATACCCACATTCTCCAATTCATCATTTACCATGGCAATGCCTCGTCTCAATTTTATTCAAAATAGCCTTTCACAACCATGGATCCCTACAAATTACGCTAGATTAGATTAATTATTCCCAATGTGTACAAATATTGTGGCATTTTAATGTCACAAGTATAGCTGAGGTTTGTTGCAATACAATGAAGGTTTTTTGTTCAAAGGTAAGAATCCACTTAGCATTTTTTGGTGGAACATGTAGGGGAATCAGCTCACATGTTAGAGCGATTGCTTTGCATGCGGAGGTGGTGGGACTGATGCCTGCATTCTCCAAACCTGAATGTTCTATGCACAAGTCTGGTTTCTCTTTTCAGTGGAGTCAGTCAAGCACTGGGTCACTATGCATAGGTTTGGGCATTTTACTCAAAGGCAGCAAATCTGAAATGATAAGCATTGTATTCAAGCAGGGACAAATGTTCTTTTGGACAGTTGACACAACTATGCAGTACATCTGGAAGCAATCATGGAAGAGCCTGAACAGGGACTTGAACCCTGGACCCTCAGATTAAAAGTCTGATGCTCTACCGACTGAGCTATCCAGGCTCTGCTTGGAAACCCAAGCAATCTAATTAGGAGCCACATGTGCATTACAAGCATGCACAGAACAATTGAAGGGTTTTTCCTATGTATGACTCCCCATGTGTCCCTTTATTATGCTTTCTAGTCCACATCCTTTTGACCACAAACGGTGCAACTGAAGGGTCACACCATTAGTACTGTCTGACGATTGGCCTGCCGTTGATTGAGCTTCTGATACACCTCCACTAAAGGGGAATTAGCTCAGATGGTAGAGTGCTCGCTTAGCATGCGAGAGGCGGTTGGATCGATACCCACATTCTCCATTTCATCATTTACCATGGCAATGCCTCCTCTTAATTTTATTCAAAATAGCCTTTCACAACCATGGATCCCTACAAATTACGCTAGATTAGATTAATTATTCCAAATGTGTACAAATATTGTGGCATTTTAATGTCACAAGTATAGCTGAGGTTTGTTGCAATACAATGAAGGTTTTTTGTTCAAAGGTAAGAATCCACTTAGCATTTTTTAGTGGAACATGTAGGGGAATCAGCTCACATGTTAGAGCGATTGCTTTGCATGCGGAGGTGGTGGGACTGATGCCTGCATTCTCCAAACCTGAATGTTCTATGCACAAGTCTGGTTTCTCTTTTCAGTGGAGTCAGTCAAGCACTGGGTCACTATGCATAGGTTTGGGCATTTTACTCAAAGGCAGCAAATCTGAAATCATAAGCATTGTATTCAAGCAGGGACAAATGTTCTTTTGGACAGTTGACACAACTTTGCAGTACATCTGGAAGCAATCATGGAAGAGCCTGAACAGGGACTTGAACCCTGGACCCTCAGATTAAAAGTCTGATGCTCTACCGACTGAGCTATCCAGGCTCTGCTTGGAAACCCAAGCAATCTAATTAGGAGCCACATGTGCATTACAAGCATGCACAGAACAATTGAAGGGTTTTTCCTAGGTATGACTCCCCATGTGTCCCTTTATTATGCTTTCTAGTCCACATCCTTTTGACCACAAACGGTGCAACTGAAGGGTCACACCATTAGTACTGTCTGACGATTGGCCTGCCGTTGATTGAGCTTCTGATACACCTGCACTAAAGGGGAATTAGCTCAGATGGTAGAGTGCTCGCTTAGCATGCGAGAGGCGGTGGGATCGATACCCACATTCTCCAATTCATCATTTACCATGGCAATGCCTCGTCTCAATTTTATTCAAAATAGCCTTTCACAACCATGGATCCCTACAAATTACGCTAGATTAGATTAATTATTCCCAATGTGTACAAATATTGTGGCATTTTAATGTCACAAGTATAGCTGAGGTTTGTTGCAATACAATGAAGGTTTTTTGTTCAAAGGTAAGAATCCACTTAGCATTTTTTGGTGGAACATGTAGGGGAATCAGCTCACATGTTAGAGCGATTGCTTTGCATGCGGAGGTGGTGGGACTGATGCCTGCATTCTCCAAACCTGAATGTTCTATGCACAAGTCTGGTTTCTCTTTTCAGTGGAGTCAGTCAAGCACTGGGTCACTATGCATAGGTTTGGGCATTTTACTCAAAGGCAGCAAATCTGAAATGATAAGCATTGTATTCAAGCAGGGACAAATGTTCTTTTGGACAGTTGACACAACTTTGCAGTACATCTGGAAGCAATCATGGAAGAGCCTGAACAGGGACTTGAACCCTGGACCCTCAGATTAAAAGTCTGATGCTCTACCGACTGAGCTATCCAGGCTCTGCTTGGAAACCCAAGCAATCTAATTAGGAGCCACATGTGCATTACAAGCATGCACAGAACAATTGAAGGGTTTTTCCTATGTATGACTCCCCATGTGTCCCTTTATTATGCTTTCTAGTCCACATCCTTTTGACCACAAACGGTGCAACTGAAGGGTCACACCATTAGTAGTGTCTGACGATTGGCCTGCCGTTGATTGAGCTTCTGATACACCTGCACTAAAGGGGAATTAGCTCAGATGGTAGAGTGCTCGCTTAGCATGCGAGAGGCGGTGGGATCGATACCCACATTCTCCATTTCATCATTTACCATGGCAATGCCTCCTCTTAATTTTATTCAAAATAGCCTTTCACAACCATGGATCCCTACAAATTACGCTAGATTAGATTAATTATTCCCAATGTGTACAAATATTGTGGCATTTTAATGTCACAAGTATAGCTGAGGTTTGTTGCAATACAATGAAGGTTTTTTGTTCAAAGGTAAGAATCCACTTAGCATTTTTTAGTGGAACATGTAGGGGAATCAGCTCACATGTTAGAGCGATTGCTTTGCATGCGGAGGTGGTGGGACTGATGCCTGCATTCTCCAAACCTGAATGTTCTATGCACAAGTCTGGTTTCTCTTTTCAGTGGAGTCAGTCAAGCACTGGGTCACTATGCATAGGTTTGGGCATTTTACTCAAAGGCAGCAAATCTTAAATGATAAGCATTGTATTCAAGCAGGGACAAATGTTCTTTTGGCCAGTTGACACAACTTTGCAGTACATCTGGAAGCAATCATGGAAGAGCCTGAACAGGGACTTGAACCCTGGACCCTCAGATTAAAAGTCTGATGCTCTACCGACTGAGCTATCCAGGCTCTGCTTGGAAACCCAAGCAATCTAATTAGGAGCCACATGTGCATTACAAGCATGCACAGAACAATTGAAGGGTTTTTCCTAGGTATGACTCCCCATGTGTCCCTTTATTATGCTTTCTAGTCCACATCCTTTTGACCACAAACGGTGCAACTGAAGGGTCACACCATTAGTACTGTCTGACGATTGGCCTGCCGTTGATTGAGCTTCTGATACACCTGCACTAAAGGGGAATTAGCTCAGATGGTAGAGTGCTCGCTTAGCATGCGAGAGGCGGTGGGATCGATACCCACATTCTCCAATTCATCATTTACCATGGCAATGCCTCGTCTCAATTTTATTCAAAATAGCCTTTCACAACCATGGATCCCTACAAATTACGCTAGATTAGATTAATTATTCCCAATGTGTACAAATATTGTGGCATTTTAATGTCACAAGTATAGCTGAGGTTTGTTGCAATACAATGAAGGTTTTTTGTTCAAAGGTAAGAATCCACTTAGCATTTTTTGGTGGAACATGTAGGGGAATCAGCTCACATGTTAGAGCGATTGCTTTGCATGCGGAGGTGGTGGGACTGATGCCTGCATTCTCCAAACCTGAATGTTCTATGCACAAGTCTGGTTTCTCTTTTCAGTGGAGTCAGTCAAGCACTGGGTCACTATGCATAGGTTTGGGCATTTTACTCAAAGGCAGCAAATCTGAAATCATAAGCATTGTATTCAAGCAGGGACAAATGTTCTTTTGGACAGTTGACACAACTTTGCAGTACATCTGGAAGCAATCATGGAAGAGCCTGAACAGGGACTTGAACCCTGGACCCTCAGATTAAAAGTCTGATGCTCTACCGACTGAGCTATCCAGGCTCTGCTTGGAAACCCAAGCAATCTAATTAGGAGCCACATGTGCATTACAAGCATGCACAGAACAATTGAAGGGTTTTTCCTAGGTATGACTCCCCATGTGTCCCTTTATTATGCTTTCTAGTCCACATCCTTTTGACCACAAACGGTGCAACTGAAGGGTCACACCATTAGTACTGTCTGACGATTGGCCTGCCGTTGATTGAGCTTCTGATACACCTGCACTAAAGGGGAATTAGCTCAGATGGTAGAGTGCTCGCTTAGCATGCGAGAGGCGGTGGGATCGATACCCACATTCTCCAATTCATCATTTACCATGGCAATGCCTCGTCTCAATTTTATTCAAAATAGCCTTTCACAACCATGGATCCCTACAAATTACGCTAGATTAGATTAATTATTCCCAATGTGTACAAATATTGTGGCATTTTAATGTCACAAGTATAGCTGAGGTTTGTTGCAATACAATGAAGGTTTTTTGTTCAAAGGTAAGAATCCACTTAGCATTTTTTGGTGGAACATGTAGGGGAATCAGCTCACATGTTAGAGCGATTGCTTTGCATGCGGAGGTGGTGGGACTGATGCCTGCATTCTCCAAACCTGAATGTTCTATGCACAAGTCTGGTTTCTCTTTTCAGTGGAGTCAGTCAAGCACTGGGTCACTATGCATAGGTTTGGGCATTTTACTCAAAGGCAGCAAATCTGAAATGATAAGCATTGTATTCAAGCAGGGACAAATGTTCTTTTGGACAGTTGACACAACTTTGCAGTACATCTGGAAGCAATCATGGAAGAGCCTGAACAGGGACTTGAACCCTGGACCCTCAGATTAAAAGTCTGATGCTCTACCGACTGAGCTATCCAGGCTCTGCTTGGAAACCCAAGCAATCTAATTAGGAGCCACATGTGCATTACAAGCATGCACAGAACAATTGAAGGGTTTTTCCTAGGTATGACTCCCCATGTGTCCCTTTATTATGCTTTCTAGTCCACATCCTTTTGACCACAAACGGTGCAACTGAAGGGTCACACCATTAGTACTGTCTGACGATTGGCCTGCCGTTGATTGAGCTTCTGATACACCTGCACTAAAGGGGAATTAGCTCAGATGGTAGAGTGCTCGCTTAGCATGCGAGAGGCGGTGGGATCGATACCCACATTCTCCAATTCATCATTTACCATGGCAATGCCTCGTCTCAATTTTATTCAAAATAGCCTTTCACAACCATGGATCCCTACAAATTACGCTAGATTAGATTAATTATTCCCAATGTGTACAAATATTGTGGCATTTTAATGTCACAAGTATAGCTGAGGTTTGTTGCAATACAATGAAGGTTTTTTGTTCAAAGGTAAGAATCCACTTAGCATTTTTTAGTGGAACATGTAGGGGAATCAGCTCACATGTTAGAGCGATTGCTTTGCATGCGGAGGTGGTGGGACTGATGCCTGCATTCTCCAAACCTGAATGTTCTATGCACAAGTCTGGTTTCTCTTTTCAGTGGAGTCAGTCAAGCACTGGGTCACTATGCATAGGTTTGGGCATTTTACTCAAAGGCAGCAAATCTTAAATGATAAGCATTGTATTCAAGCAGGGACAAATGTTCTTTTGGCCAGTTGACACAACTTTGCAGTACATCTGGAAGCAATCATGGAAGAGCCTGAACAGGGACTTGAACCCTGGACCCTCAGATTAAAAATCTGATGCTCTACCGACTGAGCTATCCAGGCTCTGCTTGGAAACCCAAGCAATCTAATTAGGAGCCACATGTGCATTACAAGCATGCACAGAACAATTGAAGGGTTTTTCCTAGGTATGACTCCCCATGTGTCCCTTTATTATGCTTTCTAGTCCACATCCTTTTGACCACAAACGGTGCAACTGAAGGGTCACACCATTAGTACTGTCTGACGATTGGCCTGCCGTTGATTGAGCTTCTGATACACCTGCACTAAAGGGGAATTAGCTCAGATGGTAGAGTGCTCGCTTAGCATGCGAGAGGCTGTGGGATCGATACCCACATTCTCCAATTCATCATTTACCATGGCAATGCCTCGTCTCAATTTTTTTCAAAATAGCCTTTCACAACCATGGATCCCTACAAATTACGCTAGATTAGATTAATTATTCCCAATGTGTACAAATATTGTGGCATTTTAATGTCACAAGTATAGCTGAGGTTTGTTGCAATACAATGAAGGTTTTTTGTTCAAAGGTAAGAATCCACTTAGCATTTTTTGGTGGAACATGTAGGGGAATCAGCTCACATGTTAGAGCGATTGCTTTGCATGCGGAGGTGGTGGGACTGATGCCTGCATTCTCCAAACCTGAATGTTCTATGCACAAGTCTGGTTTCTCTTTTCAGTGGAGTCAGTCAAGCACTGGGTCACTATGCATAGGTTTGGGCATTTTACTCAAAGGCAGCAAATCTGAAATGATAAGCATTGTATTCAAGCAGGGACAAATGTTCTTTTGGACAGTTGACACAACTATGCAGTACATCTGGAAGCAATCATGGAAGAGCCTGAACAGGGACTTGAACCCTGGACCCTCAGATTAAAAGTCTGATGCTCTACCGACTGAGCTATCCAGGCTCTGCTTGGAAACCCAAGCAATCTAATTAGGAGCCACATGTGCATTACAAGCATGCACAGAACAATTGAAGGGTTTTTCCTATGTATGACTCCCCATGTGTCCCTTTATTATGCTTTCTAGTCCACATCCTTTTGACCACAAACGGTGCAACTGAAGGGTCACACCATTAGTCGTGTCTGACGATTGGCCTGCCGTTGATTGAGCTTCTGATACACCTGCACTAAAGGGGAATTAGCTCAGATGGTAGAGTGCTCGCTTAGCATGCAAGAGGCGGTGGGATCGATACCCACATTCTCCATTTCATCATTTACCATGGAAATGCCTCCTCTTAATTTTATTCAAAATAGCCTTTCACAACCATGGATCCCTACAAATTACGCTAGATTAGATTAATTATTCCCAATGTGTACAAATATTGTGGCATTTTAATGTCACAAGTATAGCTGAGGTTTGTTGCAATACAATGAAGGTTTTTTGTTCAAAGGTAAGAATCCACTTAGCATTTTTTAGTGGAACATGTAGGGGAATCAGCTCACATGTTAGAGCGATTGCTTTGCATGCGGAGGTGGTGGGACTGATGCCTGCATTCTCCAAACCTGAATGTTCTATGCACAAGTCTGGTTTCTCTTTTCAGTGGAGTCAGTCAAGCACTGGGTCACTATGCATAGGTTTGGGCATTTTACTCAAAGGCAGCAAATCTGAAATCATAAGCATTGTATTCAAGCAGGGACAAATGTTCTTTTGGACAGTTGACACAACTTTGCAGTACATCTGGAAGCAATCATGGAAGAGCCTGAACAGGGACTTGAACCCTGGACCCTCAGATTAAAAGTCTGATGCTCTACCGACTGAGCTATCCAGGCTCTGCTTGGAAACCCAAGCAATCTAATTAGGAGCGACATGTGCATTACAAGCATGCACAGAACAATTGAAGGGTTTTTCCTAGGTATGACTCCCCATGTGTCCCTTTATTATGCTTTCTAGTCCACATCCTTTTGACCACAAACGGTGCAACTGAAGGGTCACACCATTAGTACTGTCTGACGATTGGCCTGCCGTTGATTGAGCTTCTGATACACCTGCACTAAAGGGGAATTAGCTCAGATGGTAGAGTGCTCGCTTAGCATGCGAGAGGCGGTGGGATCGATACCCACATTCTCCAATTCATCATTTACCATGGCAATGCCTCGTCTCAATTTTATTCAAAATAGCCTTTCACAACCATGGATCCCTACAAATTACGCTAGATTAGATTAATTATTCCCAATGTGTACAAATATTGTGGCATTTTAATGTCACAAGTATAGCTGAGGTTTGTTGCAATACAATGAAGGTTTTTTGTTCAAAGGTAAGAATCCACTTAGCATTTTTTGGTGGAACATGTAGGGGAATCAGCTCACATGTTAGAGCGATTGCTTTGCATGCGGAGGTGGTGGGACTGATGCCTGCATTCTCCAAACCTGAATGTTCTATGCACAAGTCTGGTTTCTCTTTTCAGTGGAGTCAGTCAAGCACTGGGTCACTATGCATAGGTTTGGGCATTTTACTCAAAGGCAGCAAATCTGAAATGATAAGCATTGTATTCAAGCAGGGACAAATGTTCTTTTGGACAGTTGACACAACTTTGCAGTACATCTGGAAGCAATCATGGAAGAGCCTGAACAGGGACTTGAACCCTGGACCCTCAGATTAAAAGTCTGATGCTCTACCGACTGAGCTATCCAGGCTCTGCTTGGAAACCCAAGCAATCTAATTAGGAGCCACATGTGCATTACAAGCATGCACAGAACAATTGAAGGGTTTTTCCTATGTATGACTCCCCATGTGTCCCTTTATTATGCTTTCTAGTCCACATCCTTTTGACCACAAACGGTGCAACTGAAGGGTCACACCATTAGTAGTGTCTGACGATTGGCCTGCCGTTGATTGAGCTTCTGATACACCTGCACTAAAGGGGAATTAGCTCAGATGGTAGAGTGCTCGCTTAGCATGCGAGAGGCGGTGGGATCGATACCCACATTCTCCATTTCATCATTTACCATGGCAATGCCTCCTCTTAATTTTATTCAAAATAGCCTTTCACAACCATGGATCCCTACAAATTACGCTAGATTAGATTAATTATTCCCAATGTGTACAAATATTGTGGCATTTTAATGTCACAAGTATAGCTGAGGTTTGTTGCAATACAATGAAGGTTTTTTGTTCAAAGGTAAGAATCCACTTAGCATTTTTTAGTGGAACATGTAGGGGAATCAGCTCACATGTTAGAGCGATTGCTTTGCATGCGGAGGTGGTGGGACTGATGCCTGCATTCTCCAAACCTGAATGTTCTATGCACAAGTCTGGTTTCTCTTTTCAGTGGAGTCAGTCAAGCACTGGGTCACTATGCATAGGTTTGGGCATTTTACTCAAAGGCAGCAAATCTTAAATGATAAGCATTGTATTCAAGCAGGGACAAATGTTCTTTTGGCCAGTTGACACAACTTTGCAGTACATCTGGAAGCAATCATGGAAGAGCCTGAACAGGGACTTGAACCCTGGACCCTCAGATTAAAAGTCTGATGCTCTACCGACTGAGCTATCCAGGCTCTGCTTGGAAACCCAAGCAATCTAATTAGGAGCCACATGTGCATTACAAGCATGCACAGAACAATTGAAGGGTTTTTCCTATGTATGACTCCCCATGTGTCCCTTTATTATGCTTTCTAGTCCACATCCTTTTGACCACAAACGGTGCAACTGAAGGGTCACACCATTAGTAGTGTCTGACGATTGGCCTGCCGTTGATTGAGCTTCTGATACACCTGCACTAAAGGGGAATTAGCTCAGATGGTAGAGTGCTCGCTTAGCATGCGAGAGGCGGTGGGATCGATACCCACATTCTCCATTTCATCATTTACCATGGCAATGCCTCCTCTTAATTTTATTCAAAATAGCCTTTCACAACCATGGATCCCTACAAATTACGCTAGATTAGATTAATTATTCCCAATGTGTACAAATATTGTGGCATTTTAATGTCACAAGTATAGCTGAGGTTTGTTGCAATACAATGAAGGTTTTTTGTTCAAAGGTAAGAATCCACTTAGCATTTTTTAGTGGAACATGTAGGGGAATCAGCTCACATGTTAGAGCGATTGCTTTGCATGCGGAGGTGGTGGGACTGATGCCTGCATTCTCCAAACCTGAATGTTCTATGCACAAGTCTGGTTTCTCTTTTCAGTGGAGTCAGTCAAGCACTGGGTCACTATGCATAGGTTTGGGCATTTTACTCAAAGGCAGCAAATCTTAAATGATAAGCATTGTATTCAAGCAGGGACAAATGTTCTTTTGGCCAGTTGACACAACTTTGCAGTACATCTGGAAGCAATCATGGAAGAGCCTGAACAGGGACTTGAACCCTGGACCCTCAGATTAAAAGTCTGATGCTCTACCGACTGAGCTATCCAGGCTCTGCTTGGAAACCCAAGCAATCTAATTAGGAGCCACATGTGCATTACAAGCATGCACAGAACAATTGAAGGGTTTTTCCTAGGTATGACTCCCCATGTGTCCCTTTATTATGCTTTCTAGTCCACATCCTTTTGACCACAAACGGTGCAACTGAAGGGTCACACCATTAGTACTGTCTGACGATTGGCCTGCCGTTGATTGAGCTTCTGATACACCTGCACTAAAGGGGAATTAGCTCAGATGGTAGAGTGCTCGCTTAGCATGCGAGAGGCGGTGGGATCGATACCCACATTCTCCAATTCATCATTTACCATGGCAATGCCTCGTCTCAATTTTATTCAAAATAGCCTTTCACAACCATGGATCCCTACAAATTACGCTAGATTAGATTAATTATTCCCAATGTGTACAAATATTGTGGCATTTTAATGTCACAAGTATAGCTGAGGTTTGTTGCAATACAATGAAGGTTTTTTGTTCAAAGGTAAGAATCCACTTAGCATTTTTTAGTGGAACATGTAGGGGAATCAGCTCACATGTTAGAGCGATTGCTTTGCATGCGGAGGTGGTGGGACTGATGCCTGCATTCTCCAAACCTGAATGTTCTATGCACAAGTCTGGTTTCTCTTTTCAGTGGAGTCAGTCAAGCACTGGGTCACTATGCATAGGTTTGGGCATTTTACTCAAAGGCAGCAAATCTTAAATGATAAGCATTGTATTCAAGCAGGGACAAATGTTCTTTTGGCCAGTTGACACAACTTTGCAGTACATCTGGAAGCAATCATGGAAGAGCCTGAACAGGGACTTGAACCCTGGACCCTCAGATTAAAAATCTGATGCTCTACCGACTGAGCTATCCAGGCTCTGCTTGGAAACCCAAGCAATCTAATTAGGAGCCACATGTGCATTACAAGCATGCACAGAACAATTGAAGGGTTTTTCCTAGGTATGACTCCCCATGTGTCCCTTTATTATGCTTTCTAGTCCACATCCTTTTGACCACAAACGGTGCAACTGAAGGGTCACACCATTAGTACTGTCTGACGATTGGCCTGCCGTTGATTGAGCTTCTGATACACCTGCACTAAAGGGGAATTAGCTCAGATGGTAGAGTGCTCGCTTAGCATGCGAGAGGCTGTGGGATCGATACCCACATTCTCCAATTCATCATTTACCATGGCAATGCCTCGTCTCAATTTTTTTCAAAATAGCCTTTCACAACCATGGATCCCTACAAATTACGCTAGATTAGATTAATTATTCCCAATGTGTACAAATATTGTGGCATTTTAATGTCACAAGTATAGCTGAGGTTTGTTGCAATACAATGAAGGTTTTTTGTTCAAAGGTAAGAATCCACTTAGCATTTTTTGGTGGAACATGTAGGGGAATCAGCTCACATGTTAGAGCGATTGCTTTGCATGCGGAGGTGGTGGGACTGATGCCTGCATTCTCCAAACCTGAATGTTCTATGCACAAGTCTGGTTTCTCTTTTCAGTGGAGTCAGTCAAGCACTGGGTCACTATGCATAGGTTTGGGCATTTTACTCAAAGGCAGCAAATCTGAAATGATAAGCATTGTATTCAAGCAGGGACAAATGTTCTTTTGGACAGTTGACACAACTATGCAGTACATCTGGAAGCAATCATGGAAGAGCCTGAACAGGGACTTGAACCCTGGACCCTCAGATTAAAAGTCTGATGCTCTACCGACTGAGCTATCCAGGCTCTGCTTGGAAACCCAAGCAATCTAATTAGGAGCCACATGTGCATTACAAGCATGCACAGAACAATTGAAGGGTTTTTCCTATGTATGACTCCCCATGTGTCCCTTTATTATGCTTTCTAGTCCACATCCTTTTGACCACAAACGGTGCAACTGAAGGGTCACACCATTAGTCGTGTCTGACGATTGGCCTGCCGTTGATTGAGCTTCTGATACACCTGCACTAAAGGGGAATTAGCTCAGATGGTAGAGTGCTCGCTTAGCATGCAAGAGGCGGTGGGATCGATACCCACATTCTCCATTTCATCATTTACCATGGAAATGCCTCCTCTTAATTTTATTCAAAATAGCCTTTCACAACCATGGATCCCTACAAATTACGCTAGATTAGATTAATTATTCCCAATGTGTACAAATATTGTGGCATTTTAATGTCACAAGTATAGCTGAGGTTTGTTGCAATACAATGAAGGTTTTTTGTTCAAAGGTAAGAATCCACTTAGCATTTTTTAGTGGAACATGTAGGGGAATCAGCTCACATGTTAGAGCGATTGCTTTGCATGCGGAGGTGGTGGGACTGATGCCTGCATTCTCCAAACCTGAATGTTCTATGCACAAGTCTGGTTTCTCTTTTCAGTGGAGTCAGTCAAGCACTGGGTCACTATGCATAGGTTTGGGCATTTTACTCAAAGGCAGCAAATCTTAAATAATAAGCATTGTATTCAAGCAGGGACAAATGTTCTTTTGGCCAGTTGACACAACTTTGCAGTACATCTGGAAGCAATCATGGAAGAGCCTGAACAGGGACTTGAACCCTGGACCCTCAGATTAAAAGTCTGATGCTCTACCGACTGAGCTATCCAGGCTCTGCTTGGAAAACCAAGCAATCTAATTAGGAGCCACATGTGCATTACAAGCATGCACAGAACAATTGAAGGGTTTTTCCTATGTATGACTCCCCATGTGTCCCTTTATTATGCTTTCTAGTCCACATCCTTTTGACCACAAACGGTGCAACTGAAGGGTCACACCATTAGTACTGTCTGACGATTGGCCTGCCGTTGATTGAGCTTCTGATACACCTGCACTAAAGGGGAATTAGCTCAGATGGTAGAGTGCTCGCTTAGCATGCGAGAGGCGGTTGGATCGATACCCACATTCTCCATTTCATCATTTACCATGGCAATGCCTCCTCTTAATTTTATTCAAAATAGCCTTTCACAACCATGGATCCCTACAAATTACGCTAGATTAGATTAATTATTCCAAATGTGTACAAATATTGTGGCATTTTAATGTCACAAGTATAGCTGAGGTTTGTTGCAATACAATGAAGGTTTTTTGTTCAAAGGTAAGAATCCACTTAGCATTTTTTAGTGGAACATGTAGGGGAATCAGCTCACATGTTAGAGCGATTGCTTTGCATGCGGAGGTGGTGGGACTGATGCCTGCATTCTCCAAACCTGAATGTTCTATGCACAAGTCTGGTTTCTCTTTTCAGTGGAGTCAGTCAAGCACTGGGTCACTATGCATAGGTTTGGGCATTTTACTCAAAGGCAGCAAATCTTAAATGATAAGCATTGTATTCAAGCAGGGACAAATGTTCTTTTGGCCAGTTGACACAACTTTGCAGTACATCTGGAAGCAATCATGGAAGAGCCTGAACAGGGACTTGAACCCTGGACCCTCAGATTAAAAGTCTGATGCTCTACCGACTGAGCTATCCAGGCTCTGCTTGGAAACCCAAGCAATCTAATTAGGAGCCACATGTGCATTACAAGCATGCACAGAACAATTGAAGGGTTTTTCCTAGGTATGACTCCCCATGTGTCCCTTTATTATGCTTTCTAGTCCACATCCTTTTGACCACAAACGGTGCAACTGAAGGGTCACACCATTAGTACTGTCTGACGATTGGCCTGCCGTTGATTGAGCTTCTGATACACCTGCACTAAAGGGGAATTAGCTCAGATGGTAGAGTGCTCGCTTAGCATGCGAGAGGCGGTGGGATCGATACCCACATTCTCCAATTCATCATTTACCATGGCAATACCTCGTCTCAATTTTATTCAAAATAGCCTTTCACAACCATGGATCCCTACAAATTACGCTAGATTAGATTAATTATTCCCAATGTGTACAAATATTGTGGCATTTTAATGTCACAAGTATAGCTGAGGTTTGTTGCAATACAATGAAGGTTTTTTGTTCAAAGGTAAGAATCCACTTAGCATTTTTTGGTGGAACATGTAGGGGAATCAGCTCACATGTTAGAGCGATTGCTTTGCATGCGGAGGTGGTGGGACTGATGCCTGCATTCTCCAAACCTGAATGTTCTATGCACAAGTCTGGTTTCTCTTTTCAGTGGAGTCAGTCAAGCACTGGGTCACTATGCATAGGTTTGGGCATTTTACTCAAAGGCAGCAAATCTGAAATGATAAGCATTGTATTCAAGCAGGGACAAATGTTCTTTTGGACAGTTGACACAACTTTGCAGTACATCTGGAAGCAATCATGGAAGAGCCTGAACAGGGACTTGAACCCTGGACCCTCAGATTAAAAGTCTGATGCTCTACCGACTGAGCTATCCAGGCTCTGCTTGGAAATCCAAGCAATCTAATTAGGAGCCACATGTGCATTACAAGCATGCACAGAACAATTGAAGGGTTTTTCCTAGGTATGACTCCCCATGTGTCCCTTTATTATGCTTTCTAGTCCACATCCTTTTGACCACAAACGGTGCAACTGAAGGGTCACACCATTAGTACTGTCTGACGATTGGCCTGCCGTTGATTGAGCTTCTGATACACCTGCACTAAAGGGGAATTAGCTCAGATGGTAGAGTGCTCGCTTAGCATGCGAGAGGCGGTGGGATCGATACCCACATTCTCCAATTCATCATTTACCATGGCAATGCCTCGTCTCAATTTTATTCAAAATAGCCTTTCACAACCATGGATCCCTACAAATTACGCTAGATTAGATTAATTATTCCCAATGTGTACAAATATTGTGGCATTTTAATGTCACAAGTATAGCTGAGGTTTGTTGCAATACAATGAAGGTTTTTTGTTCAAAGGTAAGAATCCACTTAGCATTTTTTGGTGGAACATGTAGGGGAATCAGCTCACATGTTAGAGCGATTGCTTTGCATGCGGAGGTGGTGGGACTGATGCCTGCATTCTCCAAACCTGAATGTTCTATGCACAAGTCTGGTTTCTCTTTTCAGTGGAGTCAGTCAAGCACTGGGTCACTATGCATAGGTTTGGGCATTTTACTCAAAGGCAGCAAATCTGAAATGATAAGCATTGTATTCAAGCAGGGACAAATGTTCTTTTGGACAGTTGACACAACTTTGCAGTACATCTGGAAGCAATCATGGAAGAGCCTGAACAGGGACTTGAACCCTGGACCCTCAGATTAAAAGTCTGATGCTCTACCGACTGAGCTATCCAGGCTCTGCTTGGAAACCCAAGCAATCTAATTAGGAGCCACATGTGCATTACAAGCATGCACAGAACAATTGAAGGGTTTTTCCTATGTATGACTCCCCATGTGTCCCTTTATTATGCTTTCTAGTCCACATCCTTTTGACCACAAACGGTGCAACTGAAGGGTCACACCATTAGTAGTGTCTGACGATTGGCCTGCCGCTGATTGAGCTTCTGATACACCTGCACTAAAGGGGAATTAGCTCAGATGGTAGAGTGCTCGCTTAGCATGCGAGAGGCGGTGGGATCGATACCCACATTCTCCATTTCATCATTTACCATGGCAATGCCTCCTCTTAATTTTATTCAAAATAGCCTTTCACAACCATGGATCCCTACAAATTACGCTAGATTAGATTAATTATTCCCAATGTGTACAAATATTGTGGCATTTTAATGTCACAAGTATAGCTGAGGTTTGTTGCAATACAATGAAGGTTTTTTGTTCAAAGGTAAGAATCCACTTAGCATTTTTTTGTGGAACATGTAGGGGAATCAGCTCACATGTTAGAGCGATTGCTTTGCATGCGGAGGTGGTGGGACTGATGCCTGCATTCTCCAAACCTGAATGTTCTATGCACAAGTCTGGTTTCTCTTTTCAGTGGAGTCAGTCAAGCACTGGGTCACTATGCATAGGTTTGGGCATTTTACTCAAAGGCAGCAAATCTTAAATGATAAGCATTGTATTCAAGCAGGGACAAATGTTCTTTTGGCCAGTTGACACAACTTTGCAGTACATCTGGAAGCAATCATGGAAGAGCCTGAACAGGGACTTGAACCCTGGACCCTCAGATTAAAAGTCTGATGCTCTACCGACTGAGCTATCCAGGCTCTGCTTGGAAACCCAAGCAATCTAATTAGGAGCCACATGTGCATTACAAGCATGCACAGAACAATTGAAGGGTTTTTCCTATGTATGACTCCCCATGTGTCCCTTTATTATGCTTTCTAGTCCACATCCTTTTGACCACAAACGGTGCAACTGAAGGGTCACACCATTAGTAGTGTCTGACGATTGGCCTGCCGTTGATTGAGCTTCTGATACACCTGCACTAAAGGGGAATTAGCTCAGATGGTAGAGTGCTCGCTTAGCATGCGAGAGGCGGTGGGATCCATACCCACATTCTCCATTTCATCATTTACCATGGCAATGCCTCCTCTTAATTTTATTCAAAATAGCCTTTCACAACCATGGATCCCTACAAATTACGCTAGATTAGATTAATTATTCCCAATGTGTACAAATATTGTGGCATTTTAATGTCACAAGTATAGCTGAGGTTTGTTGCAATACAATGAAGGTTTTTTGTTCAAAGGTAAGAATCCACTTAGCATTTTTTGGTGGAACATGTAGGGGAATCAGCTCACATGTTAGAGCGATTGCTTTGCATGCGGAGGTGGTGGGACTGATGCCTGCATTCTCCAAACCTGAATGTTCTATGCACAAGTCTGGTTTCTCTTTTCAGTGGAGTCAGTCAAGCACTGGGTCACTATGCATAGGTTTGGGCATTTTACTCAAAGGCAGCAAATCTGAAATGATAAGCATTGTATTCAAGCAGGGACAAATGTTCTTTTGGACAGTTGACACAACTATGCAGTACATCTGGAAGCAATCATGGAAGAGCCTGAACAGGGACTTGAACCCTGGACCCTCAGATTAAAAGTCTGATGCTCTACCGACTGAGCTATCCAGGCTCTGCTTGGAAAACCAAGCAATCTAATTAGGAGCCACATGTGCATTACAAGCATGCACAGAACAATTGAAGGGTTTTTCCTATGTATGACTCCCCATGTGTCCCTTTATTATGCTTTCTAGTCCACATCCTTTTGACCACAAACGGTGCAACTGAAGGGTCACACCATTAGTACTGTCTGACGATTGGCCTGCCGTTGATTGAGCTTCTGATACACCTTCACTAAAGGGGAATTAGCTCAGATGGTAGAGTGCTCGCTTAGCATGCGAGAGGCGGTTGGATCGATACCCACATTCTCCATTTCATCATTTACCATGGCAATGCCTCCTCTTAATTTTATTCAAAATAGCCTTTCACAACCATGGATCCCTACAAATTACGCTAGATTAGATTAATTATTCCAAATGTGTACAAATATTGTGGCATTTTAATGTCACAAGTATAGCTGAGGTTTGTTGCAATACAATGAAGGTTTTTTGTTCAAAGGTAAGAATCCACTTAGCATTTTTTAGTGGAACATGTAGGGGAATCAGCTCACATGTTAGAGCGATTGCTTTGCATGCGGAGGTGGTGGGACTGATGCCTGCATTCTCCAAACCTGAATGTTCTATGCACAAGTCTGGTTTCTCTTTTCAGTGGAGTCAGTCAAGCACTGGGTCACTATGCATAGGTTTGGGCATTTTACTCAAAGGCAGCAAATCTTAAATGATAAGCATTGTATTCAAGCAGGGACAAATGTTCTTTTGGCCAGTTGACACAACTTTGCAGTACATCTGGAAGCAATCATGGAAGAGCCTGAACAGGGACTTGAACCCTGGACCCTCAGATTAAAAGTCTGATGCTCTACCGACTGAGCTATCCAGGCTCTGCTTGGAAACCCAAGCAATCTAATTAGGAGCCACATGTGCATTACAAGCATGCACAGAACAATTGAAGGGTTTTTCCTAGGTATGACTCCCCATGTGTCCCTTTATTATGCTTTCTAGTCCACATCCTTTTGACCACAAACGGTGCAACTGAAGGGTCACACCATTAGTACTGTCTGACGATTGGCCTGCCGTTGATTGAGCTTCTGATACACCTGCACTAAAGGGGA
This sequence comes from Electrona antarctica, assembly GCF_951216825.1. Classification (NCBI taxonomy): domain Eukaryota; kingdom Metazoa; phylum Chordata; class Actinopteri; order Myctophiformes; family Myctophidae; genus Electrona; species Electrona antarctica. Next base: position 54,199,381 of record NC_136792.1, read on the forward strand.
ATTAGCTCAGATGGTAGAGTGCTCGCTTAGCATGCGAGAGGCGGTGGGATCGATACCCACATTCTCCAATTCATCATTTACCATGGCAATGTCTCGTCTCAATTTTATTCAAAATAGCCTTTCACAACCATGGATCCCTACAAATTACGCTAGATTAGATTAATTATTCCCAATGTGTACAAATATTGTGGCATTTTAATGTCACAAGTATAGCTGAGGTTTGTTGCAATACAATGAAGGTTTTTTGTTCAAAGGTAAGAATCCACTTAGCATTTTTTGGTGGAACATGTAGGGGAATCAGCTCACATGTTAGAGCGATTGCTTTGCATGCGGAGGTGGTGGGACTGATGCCTGCATTCTCCAAACCTGAATGTTCTATGCACAAGTCTGGTTTCTCTTTTCAGTCGAGTCAGTCAAGCACTGGGTCACTATGCATAGGTTTGGGCATTTTACTCAAAGGCAGCAAATCTGAAATGATAAGCATTGTATTCAAGCAGGGACAAATGTTCTTTTGGACAGTTGACACAACTTTGCAGTACATCTGGAAGCAATCATGGAAGAGCCTGAACAGGGACTTGAACCCTGGACCCTCAGATTAAAAGTCTGATGCTCTACCGACTGAGCTATCCAGGCTCTGCTTGGAAACCCAAGCAATCTAATTAGGAGCCACATGTGCATTACAAGCATGCACAGAACAATTGAAGGGTTTTTCCTAGGTATGACTCCCCATGTGTCCCTTTATTATGCTTTCTAGTCCACATCCTTTTGACCACAAACGGTGCAACTGAAGGGTCACACCATTAGTACTGTCTGACGATTGGCCTGCCGTTGATTGAGCTTCTGATACACCTGCACTAAAGGGGAATTAGCTCAGATGGTAGAGTGCTCGCTTAGCATGCGAGAGGCGGTGGGATCGATACCCACATTCTCCAATTCATCATTTACCATGGCAATGCCTCGTCTCAATTTTATTCAAAATAGCCTTTCACAACCATGGATCCCTACAAATTACGCTAGATTAGATTAATTATTCCCAATGTGTACAAATATTGTGGCATTTTAATGTCACAAGTATAGCTGAGGTTTGTTGCAATACAATGAAGGTTTTTTGTTCAAAGGTAAGAATCCACTTAGCATTTTTTGGTGGAACATGTAGGGGAATCAGCTCACATGTTAGAGCGATTGCTTTGCATGCGGAGGTGGTGGGACTGATGCCTGCATTCTCCAAACCTGAATGTTCTATGCACAAGTCTGGTTTCTCTTTTCAGTGGAGTCAGTCAAGCACTGGGTCACTATGCATAGGTTTGGGCATTTTACTCAAAGGCAGCAAATCTGAAATGATAAGCATTGTATTCAAGCAGGGACAAATGTTCTTTTGGACAGTTGACACAACTTTGCAGTACATCTGGAAGCAATCATGGAAGAGCCTGAACAGGGACTTGAACCCTGGACCCTCAGATTAAAAGTCTGATGCTCTACCGACTGAGCTATCCAGGCTCTGCTTGGAAACCCAAGCAATCTAATTAGGAGCCACATGTGCATTACAAGCATGCACAGAACAATTGAAGGGTTTTTCCTATGTATGACTCCCCATGTGTCCCTTTATTATGCTTTCTAGTCCACATCCTTTTGACCACAAACGGTGCAACTGAAGGGTCACACCATTAGTACTGTCTGACGATTGGCCTGCCGTTGATTGAGCTTCTGATACACCTGCACTAAAGGGGAATTAGCTCAGATGGTAGAGTGCTCGCTTAGCATGCGAGAGGCGGTGGGATCGATACCCACATTCTCCATTTCATCATTTACCATGGCAATGCCTCCTCTTAATTTTATTCAAAATAGCCTTTCACAACCATGGATCCCTACAAATTACGCTAGATTAGATTAATTATTCCCAATGTGTACAAATATTGTGGCATTTTAATGTCACAAGTATAGCTGAGGTTTGTTGCAATACAATGAAGGTTTTTTGTTCAAAGGTAAGAATCCACTTAGCATTTTTTAGTGGAACATGTAGGGGAATCAGCTCACATGTTAGAGCGATTGCTTTGCATGCGGAGGTGGTGGGACTGATGCCTGCATTCTCCAAACCTGAATGTTCTATGCACAAGTCTGGTTTCTCTTTTCAGTGGAGTCAGTCAAGCACTGGGTCACTATGCATAGGTTTGGGCATTTTACTCAAAGGCAGCAAATCTTAAATGATAAGCATTGTATTCAAGCAGGGACAAATGTTCTTTTGGCCAGTTGACACAACTTTGCAGTACATCTGGAAGCAATCATGGAAGAGCCTGAACAGGGACTTGAACCCTGGACCCTCAGATTAAAAATCTGATGCTCTACCGACTGAGCTATCCAGGCTCTGCTTGGAAACCCAAGCAATCTAATTAGGAGCCACATGTGCATTACAAGCATGCACAGAACAATTGAAGGGTTTTTCCTAGGTATGACTCCCCATGTGTCCCTTTATTATGCTTTCTAGTCCACATCCTTTTGACCACAAACGGTGCAACTGAAGGGTCACACCATTAGTACTGTCTGACGATTGGCCTGCCGTTGATTGAGCTTCTGATACACCTGCACTAAAGGGGAATTAGCTCAGATGGTAGAGTGCTCGCTTAGCATGCGAGAGGCGGTGGGATCGATACCCACATTCTCCAATTCATCATTTACCATGGCAATGCCTCGTCTCAATTTTATTCAAAATAGCCTTTCACAACCATGGATCCCTACAAATTACGCTAGATTAGATTAATTATTCCCAATGTGTACAAATATTGTGGCATTTTAATGTCACAAGTATAGCTGAGGTTTGTTGCAATACAATGAAGGTTTTTTGTTCAAAGGTAAGAATCCACTTAGCATTTTTTGGTGGAACATGTAGGGGAATCAGCTCACATGTTAGAGCGATTGCTTTGCATGCGGAGGTGGTGGGACTGATGCCTGCATTCTCCAAACCTGAATGTTCTATGCACAAGTCTGGTTTCTCTTTTCAGTGGAGTCAGTCAAGCACTGGGTCACTATGCATAGGTTTGGGCATTTTACTCAAAGGCAGCAAATCTGAAATGATAAGCATTGTATTCAAGCAGGGACAAATGTTCTTTTGGACAGTTGACACAACTATGCAGTACATCTGGAAGCAATCATGGAAGAGCCTGAACAGGGACTTGAACCCTGGACCCTCAGATTAAAAGTCTGATGCTCTACCGACTGAGCTATCCAGGCTCTGCTTGGAAACCCAAGCAATCTAATTAGGAGCCACATGTGCATTACAAGCATGCACAGAACAATTGAAGGGTTTTTCCTATGTATGACTCCCCATGTGTCCCTTTATTATGCTTTCTAGTCCACATCCTTTTGACCACAAACGGTGCAACTGAAGGGTCACACCATTAGTCGTGTCTGACGATTGGCCTGCCGTTGATTGATCTTCTGATACACCTGCACTAAAGGGGAATTAGCTCAGATGGTAGAGTGCTCGCTTAGCATGCGAGAGGCGGTGGGATCGATACCCACATTCTCCAATTCATCATTTACCATGGCAATGCCTCGTCTCAATTTTATTCAAAATAGCCTTTCACAACCATGGATCCCTACAAATTACGCTAGATTAGATTAATTATTCCCAATGTGTACAAATATTGTGGCATTTTAATGTCACAAGTATAGCTGAGGTTTGTTGCAATACAATGAAGGTTTTTTGTTCAAAGGTAAGAATCCACTTAGCATTTTTTGGTGGAACATGTAGGGGAATCAGCTCACATGTTAGAGCGATTGCTTTGCATGCGGAGGTGGTGTGACTGATGCCTGCATTCTCCAAACCTGAATGTTCTATGCACAAGTCTGGTTTCTCTTTTCAGTGGAGTCAGTCAAGCACTGGGTCACTATGCATAGGTTTGGGCATTTTACTCAAAGGCAGCAAATCTGAAATGATAAGCATTGTATTCAAGCAGGGACAAATGTTCTTTTGGACAGTTGACACAACTTTGCAGTACATCTGGAAGCAATCATGGAAGAGCCTGAACAGGGACTTGAACCCTGGACCCTCAGATTAAAAGTCTGATGCTCTACCGACTGAGCTATCCAGGCTCTGCTTGGAAACCCAAGCAATCTAATTAGGAGCCACATGTGCATTACAAGCATGCACAGAACAATTGAAGGGTTTTTCCTAGGTATGACTCCCCATGTGTCCCTTTATTATGCTTTCTAGTCCACATCCTTTTGACCACAAACGGTGCAACTGAAGGGTCACACCATTAGTACTGTCTGACGATTGGCCTGCCGTTGATTGAGCTTCTGATACACCTGCACTAAAGGGGAATTAGCTCAGATGGTAGAGTGCTCGCTTAGCATGCGAGAGGCGGTGGGATCGATACCCACATTCTCCATTTCATCATTTACCATGGCAATGCCTCCTCTTAATTTTATTCAAAATAGCCTTTCACAACCATGGATCCCTACAAATTACGCTAGATTAGATTAATTATTCCCAATGTGTACAAATATTGTGGCATTTTAATGTCACAAGTATAGCTGAGGTTTGTTGCAATACAATGAAGGTTTTTTGTTCAAAGGTAAGAATCCACTTAGCATTTTTTAGTGGAACATGTAGGGGAATCAGCTCACATGTTAGAGCGATTGCTTTGCATGCGGAGGTGGTGGGACTGATGCCTGCATTCTCCAAACCTGAATGTTCTATGCACAAGTCTGGTTTCTCTTTTCAGTGGAGTCAGTCAAGCACTGGGTCACTATGCATAGGTTTGGGCATTTTACTCAAAGGCAGCAAATCTTAAATGATAAGCATTGTATTCAAGCAGGGACAAATGTTCTTTTGGCCAGTTGACACAACTTTGCAGTACATCTGGAAGCAATCATGGAAGAGCCTGAACAGGGACTTGAACCCTGGACCCTCAGATTAAAAATCTGATGCTCTACCGACTGAGCTATCCAGGCTCTGCTTGGAAACCCAAGCAATCTAATTAGGAGCCACATGTGCATTACAAGCATGCACAGAACAATTGAAGGGTTTTTCCTAGGTATGACTCCCCATGTGTCCCTTTATTATGCTTTCTAGTCCACATCCTTTTGACCACAAACGGTGCAACTGAAGGGTCACACCATTAGTACTGTCTGACGATTGGCCTGCCGTTGATTGAGCTTCTGATACACCTGCACTAAAGGGGAATTAGCTCAGATGGTAGAGTGCTCGCTTAGCATGCGAGAGGCGGTGGGATCGATACCCACATTCTCCAATTCATCATTTACCATGGCAATGCCTCGTCTCAATTTTATTCAAAATAGCCTTTCACAACCATGGATCCCTACAAATTACGCTAGATTAGATTAATTATTCCCAATGTGTACAAATATTGTGGCATTTTAATGTCACAAGTATAGCTGAGGTTTGTTGCAATACAATGAAGGTTTTTTGTTCAAAGGTAAGAATCCACTTAGCATTTTTTGGTGGAACATGTAGGGGAATCAGCTCACATGTTAGAGCGATTGCTTTGCATGCGGAGGTGGTGGGACTGATGCCTGCATTCTCCAAACCTGAATGTTCTATGCACAAGTCTGGTTTCTCTTTTCAGTGGAGTCAGTCAAGCACTGGGTCACTATGCATAGGTTTGGGCATTTTACTCAAAGGCAGCAAATCTGAAATGATAAGCATTGTATTCAAGCAGGGACAAATGTTCTTTTGGACAGTTGACACAACTATGCAGTACATCTGGAAGCAATCATGGAAGAGCCTGAACAGGGACTTGAACCCTGGACCCTCAGATTAAAAGTCTGATGCTCTACCGACTGAGCTATCCAGGCTCTGCTTGGAAACCCAAGCAATCTAATTAGGAGCCACATGTGCATTACAAGCATGCACAGAACAATTGAAGGGTTTTTCCTATGTATGACTCCCCATGTGTCCCTTTATTATGCTTTCTAGTCCACATCCTTTTGACCACAAACGGTGCAACTGAAGGGTCACACCATTAGTCGTGTCTGACGATTGGCCTGCCGTTGATTGATCTTCTGATACACCTGCACTAAAGGGGAATTAGCTCAGATGGTAGAGTGCTCGCTTAGCATGCGAGAGGCGGTGGGATCGATACCCACATTCTCCAATTCATCATTTACCATGGCAATGCCTCGTCTCAATTTTATTCAAAATAGCCTTTCACAACCATGGATCCCTACAAATTACGCTAGATTAGATTAATTATTCCCAATGTGTACAAATATTGTGGCATTTTAATGTCACAAGTATAGCTGAGGTTTGTTGCAATACAATGAAGGTTTTTTGTTCAAAGGTAAGAATCCACTTAGCATTTTTTGGTGGAACATGTAGGGGAATCAGCTCACATGTTAGAGCGATTGCTTTGCATGCGGAGGTGGTGTGACTGATGCCTGCATTCTCCAAACCTGAATGTTCTATGCACAAGTCTGGTTTCTCTTTTCAGTGGAGTCAGTCAAGCACTGGGTCACTATGCATAGGTTTGGGCATTTTACTCAAAGGCAGCAAATCTGAAATGATAAGCATTGTATTCAAGCAGGGACAAATGTTCTTTTGGACAGTTGACACAACTTTGCAGTACATCTGGAAGCAATCATGGAAGAGCCTGAACAGGGACTTGAACCCTGGACCCTCAGATTAAAAGTCTGATGCTCTACCGACTGAGCTATCCAGGCTCTGCTTGGAAACCCAAGCAATCTAATTAGGAGCCACATGTGCATTACAAGCATGCACAGAACAATTGAAGGGTTTTTCCTAGGTATGACTCCCCATGTGTCCCTTTATTATGCTTTCTAGTCCACATCCTTTTGACCACAAACGGTGCAACTGAAGGGTCACACCATTAGTACTGTCTGACGATTGGCCTGCCGTTGATTGAGCTTCTGATACACCTGCACTAAAGGGGAATTAGCTCAGATGGTAGAGTGCTCGCTTAGCATGCGAGAGGCGGTGGGATCGATACCCACATTCTCCAATTCATCATTTACCATGGCAATGCCTCGTCTCAATTTTATTCAAAATAGCCTTTCACAACCATGGATCCCTACAAATTACGCTAGATTAGATTAATTATTCCCAATGTGTACAAATATTGTGGCATTTTAATGTCACAAGTATAGCTGAGGTTTGTTGCAATACAATGAAGGTTTTTTGTTCAAAGGTAAGAATCCACTTAGCATTTTTTGGTGGAACATGTAGGGGAATCAGCTCACATGTTAGAGCGATTGCTTTGCATGCGGATGTGGTGGGACTGATGCCTGCATTCTCCAAACCTGAATGTTCTATGCACAAGTCTGGTTTCTCTTTTCAGTGGAGTCAGTCAAGCACTGGGTCACTATGCATAGGTTTGGGCATTTTACTCAAAGGCAGCAAATCTGAAATGATAAGCATTGTATTCAAGCAGGGACAAATGTTCTTTTGGACAGTTGACACAACTATGCAGTACATCTGGAAGCAATCATGGAAGAGCCTGAACAGGGACTTGAACCCTGGACCCTCAGATTAAAAGTCTGATGCTCTACCGACTGAGCTATCCAGGCTCTGCTTGGAAACCCAAGCAATCTAATTAGGAGCCACATGTGCATTACAAGCATGCACAGAACAATTGAAGGGTTTTTCCTATGTATGACTCCCCATGTGTCCCTTTATTATGCTTTCTAGTCCACATCCTTTTGACCACAAACGGTGCAACTGAAGGGTCACACCATTAGTCGTGTCTGACGATTGGCCTGCCGTTGATTGAGCTTCTGATACACCTGCACTAAAGGGGAATTAGCTCAGATGGTAGAGTGCTCGCTTAGCATGCGAGAGGCGGTGGGATCGATACCCACATTCTCCATTTCATCATTTAACATGGAAATGCCTCCTCTTAATTTTATTCAAAATAGCCTTTCACAACCATGGATCCCTACAAATTACGCTAGATTAGATTAATTATTCCCAATGTGTACAAATATTGTGGCATTTTAATGTCACAAGTATAGCTGAGGTTTGTTGCAATACAATGAAGGTTTTTTGTTCAAAGGTAAGAATCCACTTAGCATTTTTTAGTGGAACATGTAGGGGAATCAGCTCACATGTTAGAGCGATTGCTTTGCATGCGGAGGTGGTGGGACTGATGCCTGCATTCTCCAAACCTGAATGTTCTATGCACAAGTCTGGTTTCTCTTTTCAGTGGAGTCAGTCAAGCACTGGGTCACTATGCATAGGTTTGGGCATTTTACTCAAAGGCAGCAAATCTTAAATAATAAGCATTGTATTCAAGCAGGGACAAATGTTCTTTTGGCCAGTTGACACAACTTTGCAGTACATCTGGAAGCAATCATGGAAGAGCCTGAACAGGGACTTGAACCCTGGACCCTCAGATTAAAAGTCTGATGCTCTACCGACTGAGCTATCCAGGCTCTGCTTGGAAAACCAAGCAATCTAATTAGGAGCCACATGTGCATTACAAGCATGCACAGAACAATTGAAGGGTTTTTCCTATGTATGACTCCCCATGTGTCCCTTTATTATGCTTTCTAGTCCACATCCTTTTGACCACAAACGGTGCAACTGAAGGGTCACACCATTAGTACTGTCTGACGATTGGCCTGCCGTTGATTGAGCTTCTGATACACCTGCACTAAAGGGGAATTAGCTCAGATGGTAGAGTGCTTGCTTAGCATGCAAGAGGCGGTTGGATCGATACCCACATTCTCCATTTCATCATTTACCATGGCAATGCCTCCTCTTAATTTTATTTAAAATAGCCTTTCACAACCATGGATCCCTACAAATTACGCTAGATTAGATTAATTATTCCCAATGTGTACAAATATTGTGGCATTTTAATGTCACAAGTATAGCTGAGGTTTGTTGCAATAGAATGAAGGTTTTTTGTTCAAAGGTAAGAATCCACTTAGCATTTTTTAGTGGAACATGTAGGGGAATCAGCTCACATGTTAGAGCGATTGCTTTGCATGCGGAGGTGGTGGGACTGATGCCTGCATTCTCCAAACCTGAATGTTCTATGCACAAGTCTGGTTTCTCTTTTCAGTGGAGTCAGTCAAGCACTGGGTCACTATGCATAGGTTTGGGCATTTTACTCAAAGGCAGCAAATCTTAAATGATAAGCATTGTTTTCAAGCAGGGACAAATGTTCTTTTGGCCAGTTGACACAACTTTGCAGTACATCTGGAAGCAATCATGGAAGAGCCTGAACAGGGACTTGAACCCTGGACCCTCAGATTAAAAGTCTGATGCTCTACCGACTGAGCTATCCAGGCTCTGCTTGGAAACCCAAGCAATCTAATTAGGAGCCACATGTGCATTACAAGCATGCACAGAACAATTGAAGGGTTTTTCCTAGGTATGACTCCCCATGTGTCCCTTTATTATGCTTTCTAGTCCACATCCTTTTGACCACAAACGGTGCAACTGAAGGGTCACACCATTAGTACTGTCTGACGATTGGCCTGCCGTTGATTGAGCTTCTGATACACCTGCACTAAAGGGGAATTAGCTCAGATGGTAGAGTGCTCGCTTAGCATGCGAGAGGCGGTGGGATCGATACCCACATTCTCCAATTCATCATTTACCATGGCAATGCCTCGTCTCAATTTTATTCAAAATAGCCTTTCACAACCATGGATCCCTACAAATTACGCTAGATTAGATTAATTATTCCCAATGTGTACAAATATTGTGGCATTTTAATGTCACAAGTATAGCTGAGGTTTGTTGCAATACAATGAAGGTTTTTTGTTCAAAGGTAAGAATCCACTTAGCATTTTTTGGTGGAACATGTAGGGGAATCAGCTCACATGTTAGAGCGATTGCTTTGCATGCGGAGGTGGTGGGACTGATGCCTGCATTCTCCAAACCTGAATGTTCTATGCACAAGTCTGGTTTCTCTTTTCAGTGGAGTCAGTCAAGCACTGGGTCACTATGCATAGGTTTGGGCATTTTACTCAAAGGCAGCAAATCTGAAATGATAAGCATTGTATTCAAGCAGGGACAAATGTTCTTTTGGACAGTTGACACAACTTTGCAGTACATCTGGAAGCAATCATGGAAGAGCCTGAACAGGGACTTGAACCCTGGACCCTCAGATTAAAAGTCTGATGCTCTACCGACTGAGCTATCCAGGCTCTGCTTGGAAACCCAAGCAATCTAATTAGGAGCCACATGTGCATTACAAGCATGCACAGAACAATTGAAGGGTTTTTCCTAGGTATGACTCCCCATGTGTCCCTTTATTATGCTTTCTAGTCCACATCCTTTTGACCACAAACGGTGCAACTGAAGGGTCACACCATTAGTACTGTCTGACGATTGGCCTGCCGTTGATTGAGCTTCTGATACACCTGCACTAAAGGGGAATTAGCTCAGATGGTAGAGTGCTCGCTTAGCATGCGAGAGGCGGTGGGATCGATACCCACATTCTCCAATTCATCATTTACCATGGCAATGCCTCGTCTCAATTTTATTCAAAATAGCCTTTCACAACCATGGATCCCTACAAATTACGCTAGATTAGATTAATTATTCCCAATGTGTACAAATATTGTGGCATTTTAATGTCACAAGTATAGCTGAGGTTTGTTGCAATACAATGAAGGTTTTTTGTTCAAAGGTAAGAATCCACTTAGCATTTTTTGGTGGAACATGTAGGGGAATCAGCTCACATGTTAGAGCGATTGCTTTGCATGCGGAGGTGGTGGGACTGATGCCTGCATTCTCCAAACCTGAATGTTCTATGCACAAGTCTGGTTTCTCTTTTCAGTGGAGTCAGTCAAGCACTGGGTCACTATGCATAGGTTTGGGCATTTTACTCAAAGGCAGCAAATCTGAAATGATAAGCATTGTATTCAAGCAGGGACAAATGTTCTTTTGGACAGTTGACACAACTTTGCAGTACATCTGGAAGCAATCATGGAAGAGCCTGAACAGGGACTTGAACCCTGGACCCTCAGATTAAAAGTCTGATGCTCTACCGACTGAGCTATCCAGGCTCTGCTTGGAAACCCAAGCAATCTAATTAGGAGCCACATGTGCATTACAAGCATGCACAGAACAATTGAAGGGTTTTTCCTAGGTATGACTCCCCATGTGTCCCTTTATTATGCTTTCTAGTCCACATCCTTTTGACCACAAACGGTGCAACTGAAGGGTCACACCATTAGTACTGTCTGACGATTGGCCTGCCGTTGATTGAGCTTCTGATACACCTGCACTAAAGGGGAATTAGCTCAGATGGTAGAGTGCTCGCTTAGCATGCGAGAGGCGGTGGGATCGATACCCACATTCTCCAATTCATCATTTACCATGGCAATGCCTCGTCTCAATTTTATTCAAAATAGCCTTTCACAACCATGGATCCCTACAAATTACGCTAGATTAGATTAATTATTCCCAATGTGTACAAATATTGTGGCATTTTAATGTCACAAGTATAGCTGAGGTTTGTTGCAATACAATGAAGGTTTTTTGTTCAAAGGTAAGAATCCACTTAGCATTTTTTGGTGGAACATGTAGGGGAATCAGCTCACATGTTAGAGCGATTGCTTTGCATGCGGAGGTGGTGGGACTGATGCCTGCATTCTCCAAACCTGAATGTTCTATGCACAAGTCTGGTTTCTCTTTTCAGTGGAGTCAGTCAAGCACTGGGTCACTATGCATAGGTTTGGGCATTTTACTCAAAGGCAGCAAATCTTAAATAATAAGCATTGTATTCAAGCAGGGACAAATGTTCTTTTGGCCAGTTGACACAACTTTGCAGTACATCTGGAAGCAATCATGGAAGAGCCTGAACAGGGACTTGAACCCTGGACCCTCAGATTAAAAGTCTGATGCTCTACCGACTGAGCTATCCAGGCTCTGCTTGGAAAACCAAGCAATCTAATTAGGAGCCACATGTGCATTACAAGCATGCACAGAACAATTGAAGGGTTTTTCCTATGTATGACTCCCCATGTGTCCCTTTATTATGCTTTCTAGTCCACATCCTTTTGACCACAAACGGTGCAACTGAAGGGTCACACCATTAGTACTGTCTGACGATTGGCCTGCCGTTGATTGAGCTTCTGATACACCTGCACTAAAGGGGAATTAGCTCAGATGGTAGAGTGCTCGCTTAGCATGCGAGAGGCGGTTGGATTGATACCCACATTCTCCATTTCATCATTTACCATGGCAATGCCTCCTCTTAATTTTATTCAAAATAGCCTTTCACAACCATGGATCCCTACAAATTACGCTAGATTAGATTAATTATTCCAAATGTGTACAAATATTGTGGCATTTTAATGTCACAAGTATAGCTGAGGTTTGTTGCAATACAATGAAGGTTTTTTGTTCAAAGGTAAGAATCCACTTAGCATTTTTTAGTGGAACATGTAGGGGAATCAGCTCACATGTTAGAGCGATTGCTTTGCATGCGGAGGTGGTGGGACTGATGCCTGCATTCTCCAAACCTGAATGTTCTATGCACAAGTCTGGTTTCTCTTTTCAGTGGAGTCAGTCAAGCACTGGGTCACTATGCATAGGTTTGGGCATTTTACTCAAAGGCAGCAAATCTTAAATGATAAGCATTGTATTCAAGCAGGGACAAATGTTCTTTTGGCCAGTTGACACAACTTTGCAGTACATCTGGAAGCAATCATGGAAGAGCCTGAACAGGGACTTGAACCCTGGACCCTCAGATTAAAAGTCTGATGCTCTACCGACTGAGCTATCCAGGCTCTGCTTGGAAACCCAAGCAATCTAATTAGGAGCCACATGTGCATTACAAGCATGCACAGAACAATTGAAGGGTTTTTCCTAGGTATGACTCCCCATGTGTCCCTTTATTATGCTTTCTAGTCCACATCCTTTTGACCACAAACGGTGCAACTGAAGGGTCACACCATTAGTACTGTCTGACGATTGGCCTGCCGTTGATTGAGCTTCTGATACACCTGCACTAAAGGGGAATTAGCTCAGATGGTAGAGTGCTCGCTTAGCATGCGAGAGGCGGTGGGATCGATACCCACATTCTCCAATTCATCATTTACCATGGCAATGCCTCGTCTCAATTTTATTCAAAATAGCCTTTCACAACCATGGATCCCTACAAATTACGCTAGATTAGATTAATTATTCCCAATGTGTACAAATATTGTGGCATTTTAATGTCACAAGTATAGCTGAGGTTTGTTGCAATACAATGAAGGTTTTTTGTTCAAAGGTAAGAATCCACTTAGCATTTTTTGGTGGAACATGTAGGGGAATCAGCTCACATGTTAGAGCGATTGCTTTGCATGCGGAGGTGGTGGGACTGATGCCTGCATTCTCCAAACCTGAATGTTCTATGCACAAGTCTGGTTTCTCTTTTCAGTGGAGTCAGTCAAGCACTGGGTCACTATGCATAGGTTTGGGCATTTTACTCAAAGGCAGCAAATCTGAAATGATAAGCATTGTATTCAAGCAGGGACAAATGTTCTTTTGGACAGTTGACACAACTTTGCAGTACATCTGGAAGCAATCATGGAAGAGTCTGAACAGGGACTTGAACCCTGGACCCTCAGATTAAAAGTCTGATGCTCTACCGACTGAGCTATCCAGGCTCTGCTTGGAAACCCAAGCAATCTAATTAGGAGCCACATGTGCATTACAAGCATGCACAGAACAATTGAAGGGTTTTTCCTAGGTATGACTCCCCATGTGTCCCTTTATTATGCTTTCTAGTCCACATCCTTTTGACCACAAACGGTGCAACTGAAGGGTCACACCATTAGTACTGTCTGACGATTGGCCTGCCGTTGATTGAGCTTCTGATACACCTGCACTAAAGGGGAATTAGCTCAGATGGTAGAGTGCTCGCTTAGCATGCGAGAGGCGGTGGGATCGATACCCACATTCTCCAATTCATCATTTACCATGGCAATGCCTCGTCTCAATTTTATTCAAAATAGCCTTTCACAACCATGGATCCCTACAAATTACGCTAGATTAGATTAATTATTCCCAATGTGTACAAATATTGTGGCATTTTAATGTCACAAGTATAGCTGAGGTTTGTTGCAATACAATGAAGGTTTTTTGTTCAAAGGTAAGAATCCACTTAGCATTTTTTGGTGGAACATGTAGGGGAATCAGCTCACATGTTAGAGCGATTGCTTTGCATGCGGAGGTGGTGGGACTGATGCCTGCATTCTCCAAACCTGAATGTTCTATGCACAAGTCTGGTTTCTCTTTTCAGTGGAGTCAGTCAAGCACTGGGTCACTATGCATAGGTTTGGGCATTTTACTCAAAGGCAGCAAATCTGAAATGATAAGCATTGTATTCAAGCAGGGACAAATGTTCTTTTGGACAGTTGACACAACTTTGCAGTACATCTGGAAGCAATCATGGAAGAGCCTGAACAGGGACTTGAACCCTGGACCCTCAGATTAAAAGTCTGATGCTCTACCGACTGAGCTATCCAGGCTCTGCTTGGAAACCCAAGCAATCTAATTAGGAGCCACATGTGCATTACAAGCATGCACAGAACAATTGAAGGGTTTTTCCTATGTATGACTCCCCATGTGTCCCTTTATTATGCTTTCTAGTCCACATCCTTTTGACCACAAACGGTGCAACTGAAGGGTCACACCATTAGTAGTGTCTGACGATTGGCCTGCCGTTGATTGAGCTTCTGATACACCTGCACTAAAGGGGAATTAGCTCAGATGGTAGAGTGCTCGCTTAGCATGCGAGAGGCGGTGGGATCGATACCCACATTCTCCATTTCATCATTTACCATGGCAATGCCTCCTCTTAATTTTATTCAAAATAGCCTTTCACAACCATGGATCCCTACAAATTACGCTAGATTAGATTAATTATTCCCAATGTGTACAAATATTGTGGCATTTTAATGTCACAAGTATAGCTGAGGTTTGTTGCAATACAATGAAGGTTTTTTGTTCAAAGGTAAGAATCCACTTAGCATTTTTTAGTGGAACATGTAGGGGAATCAGCTCACATGTTAGAGCGATTGCTTTGCATGCGGAGGTGGTGGGACTGATGCCTGCATTCTCCAAACCTGAATGTTCTATGCACAAGTCTGGTTTCTCTTTTCAGTGGAGTCAGTCAAGCACTGGGTCACTATGCATAGGTTTGGGCATTTTACTCAAAGGCAGCAAATCTTAAATGATAAGCATTGTATTCAAGCAGGGACAAATGTTCTTTTGGCCAGTTGACACAACTTTGCAGTACATCTGGAAGCAATCATGGAAGAGCCTGAACAGGGACTTGAACCCTGGACCCTCAGATTAAAAATCTGATGCTCTACCGACTGAGCTATCCAGGCTCTGCTTGGAAACCCAAGCAATCTAATTAGGAGCCACATGTGCATTACAAGCATGCACAGAACAATTGAAGGGTTTTTCCTAGGTATGACTCCCCATGTGTCCCTTTATTATGCTTTCTAGTCCACATCCTTTTGACCACAAACGGTGCAACTGAAGGGTCACACCATTAGTACTGTCTGACGATTGGCCTGCCGTTGATTGAGCTTCTGATACACCTGCACTAAAGGGGAATTAGCTCAGATGGTAGAGTGCTCGCTTAGCATGCGAGAGGCGGTGGGATCGATACCCACATTCTCCATTTCATCATTTACCATGGAAATGCCTCCTCTTAATTTTATTCAAAATAGCCTTTCACAACCATGGATCCCTACAAATTACGCTAGATTAGATTAATTATTCCCAATGTGTACAAATATTGTGGCATTTTAATGTCACAAGTATAGCTGAGGTTTGTTGCAATACAATGAAGGTTTTTTGTTCAAAGGTAAGAATCCACTTAGCATTTTTTAGTGGAACATGTAGGGGAATCAGCTCACATGTTAGAGCGATTGCTTTGCATGCGGAGGTGGTGGGACTGATGCCTGCATTCTCCAAACCTGAATGTTCTATGCACAAGTCTGGTTTCTCTTTTCAGTGGAGTCAGTCAAGCACTGGGTCACTATGCATAGGTTTGGGCATTTTACTCAAAGGCAGCAAATCTTAAATAATAAGCATTGTATTCAAGCAGGGACAAATGTTCTTTTGGCCAGTTGACACAACTTTGCAGTACATCTGGAAGCAATCATGGAAGAGCCTGAACAGGGACTTGAACCCTGGACCCTCAGATTAAAAGTCTGATGCTCTACCGACTGAGCTATCCAGGCTCTGCTTGGAAAACCAAGCAATCTAATTAGGAGCCACATGTGCATTACAAGCATGCACAGAACAATTGAAGGGTTTTTCCTATGTATGACTCCCCATGTGTCCCTTTATTATGCTTTCTAGTCCACATCCTTTTGACCACAAACGGTGCAACTGAAGGGTCACACCATTAGTACTGTCTGACGATTGGCCTGCCGTTGATTGAGCTTCTGATACACCTGCACTAAAGGGGAATTAGCTCAGATGGTAGAGTGCTCGCTTAGCATGCGAGAGGCGGTTGGATCGATACCCACATTCTCCATTTCATCATTTACCATGGCAATGCCTCCTCTTAATTTTATTCAAAATAGCCTTTCACAACCATGGATCCCTACAAATTACGCTAGATTAGATTAATTATTCCCAATGTGTACAAATATTGTGGCATTTTAATGTCACAAGTATAGCTGAGGTTTGTTGCAATAGAATGAAGGTTTTTTGTTCAAAGGTAAGAATCCACTTAGCATTTTTTAGTGGAACATGTAGGGGAATCAGCTCACATGTTAGAGCGATTGCTTTGCATGCGGAGGTGGTGGGACTGATGCCTGCATTCTCCAAACCTGAATGTTCTATGCACAAGTCTGGTTTCTCTTTTCAGTGGAGTCAGTCAAGCACTGGGTCACTATGCATAGGTTTGGGCATTTTACTCAAAGGCAGCAAATCTTAAATGATAAGCATTGTATTCAAGCAGGGACAAATGTTCTTTTGGCCAGTTGACACAACTTTGCAGTACATCTGGAAGCAATCATGGAAGAGCCTGAACAGGGACTTGAACCCTGGACCCTCAGATTAAAAGTCTGATGCTCTACCGACTGAGCTATCCAGGCTCTGCTTGGAAACCCAAGCAATCTAATTAGGAGCCACATGTGCATTACAAGCATGCACAGAACAATTGAAGGGTTTTTCCTAGGTATGACTCCCCATGTGTCCCTTTATTATGCTTTCTAGTCGACATCCTTTTGACCACAAACGGTGCAACTGAAGGGTCACACCATTAGTACTGTCTGACGATTGGCCTGCCGTTGATTGAGCTTCTGATACACCTGCACTAAAGGGGAATTAGCTCAGATGGTAGAGTGCTCGCTTAGCATGCGAGAGGCGGTGGGATCGATACCCACATTCTCCAATTCATCATTTACCATGGCAATGCCTCGTCTCAATTTTATTCAAAATAGCCTTTCACAACCATGGATCCCTACAAATTACGCTAGATTAGATTAATTATTCCCAATGTGTACAAATATTGTGGCATTTTAATGTCACAAGTATAGCTGAGGTTTGTTGCAATACAATTAAGGTTTTTTGTTCAAAGGTAAGAATCCACTTAGCATTTTTTGGTGGAACATGTAGGGGAATCAGCTCACATGTTAGAGCGATTGCTTTGCATGCGGAGGTGGTGGGACTGATGCCTGCATTCTCCAAACCTGAATGTTCTATGCACAAGTCTGGTTTCTCTTTTCAGTGGAGTCAGTCAAGCACTGGGTCACTATGCATAGGTTTGGGCATTTTACTCAAAGGCAGCAAATCTGAAATGATAAGCATTGTATTCAAGCAGGGACAAATGTTCTTTTGGACAGTTGACACAACTTTGCAGTACATCTGGAAGCAATCATGGAAGAGCCTGAACAGGGACTTGAACCCTGGACCCTCAGATTAAAAGTCTGATGCTCTACCGACTGAGCTATCCAGGCTCTGCTTGGAAACCCAAGCAATCTAATTAGGAGCCACATGTGCATTACAAGCATGCACAGAACAATTGAAGGGTTTTTCCTAGGTATGACTCCCCATGTGTCCCTTTATTATGCTTTCTAGTCCACATCCTTTTGACCACAAACGGTGCAACTGAAGGGTCACACCATTAGTACTGTCTGACGATTGGCCTGCCGTTGATTGAGCTTCTGATACACCTGCACTAAAGGGGAATTAGCTCAGATGGTAGAGTGCTCGCTTAGCATGCGAGAGGCGGTGGGATCGATACCCACATTCTCCAATTCATCATTTACCATGGCAATGCCTCGTCTCAATTTTATTCAAAATAGCCTTTCACAACCATGGATCCCTACAAATTACGCTAGATTAGATTAATTATTCCCAATGTGTACAAATATTGTGGCATTTTAATGTCACAAGTATAGCTGAGGTTTGTTGCAATACAATGAAGGTTTTTTGTTCAAAGGTAAGAATCCACTTAGCATTTTTTGGTGGAACATGTAGGGGAATCAGCTCACATGTTAGAGCGATTGCTTTGCATGCGGAGGTGGTGGGACTGATGCCTGCATTCTCCAAACCTGAATGTTCTATGCACAAGTCTGGTTTCTCTTTTCAGTGGAGTCAGTCAAGCACTGGGTCACTATGCATAGGTTTGGGCATTTTACTCAAAGGCAGCAAATCTGAAATGATAAGCATTGTATTCAAGCAGGGACAAATGTTCTTTTGGACAGTTGACACAACTTTGCAGTACATCTGGAAGCAATCATGGAAGAGCCTGAACAGGGACTTGAACCCTGGACCCTCAGATTAAAAGTCTGATGCTCTACCGACTGAGCTATCCAGGCTCTGCTTGGAAACCCAAGCAATCTAATTAGGAGCCACATGTGCATTACAAGCATGCACAGAACAATTGAAGGGTTTTTCCTATGTATGACTCCCCATGTGTCCCTTTATTATGCTTTCTAGTCCACATCCTTTTGACCACAAACGGTGCAACTGAAGGGTCACACCATTAGTAGTGTCTGACGATTAGCCTGCCGTTGATTGAGCTTCTGATACACCTGCACTAAAGGGGAATTAGCTCAGATGGTAGAGTGCTCGCTTAGCATGCGAGAGGCGGTGGGATCGATACCCACATTCTCCATTTCATCATTTACCATGGCAATGCCTCCTCTTAATTTTATTCAAAATAGCCTTTCACAACCATGGATCCCTACAAATTACGCTAGATTAGATTAATTATTCCCAATGTGTACAAATATTGTGGCATTTTAATGTCACAAGTATAGCTGAGGTTTGTTGCAATACAATGAAGGTTTTTTGTTCAAAGGTAAGAATCCACTTAGCATTTTTTAGTGGAACATGTAGGGGAATCAGCTCACATGTTAGAGCGATTGCTTTGCATGCAGAGGTGGTGGGACTGATGCCTGCATTCTCCAAACCTGAATGTTCTATGCACAAGTCTGGTTTCTCTTTTCAGTGGAGTCAGTCAAGCACTGGGTCACTATGCATAGGTTTGGGCATTTTACTCAAAGGCAGCAAATCTTAAATGATAAGCATTGTATTCAAGCAGGGACAAATGTTCTTTTGGCCAGTTGACACAACTTTGCAGTACATCTGGAAGCAATCATGGAAGAGCCTGAACAGGGACTTGAACCCTGGACCCTCAGATTAAAAGTCTGATGCTCTACCGACTGAGCTATCCAGGCTCTGCTTGGAAACCCAAGCAATCTAATTAGGAGCCACATGTGCATTACAAGCATGCACAGAACAATTGAAGGGTTTTTCCTAGGTATGACTCCCCATGTGTCCCTTTATTATGCTTTCTAGTCCACATCCTTTTGACCACAAACGGTGCAACTGAAGGGTCACACCATTAGTACTGTCTGACGATTGGCCTGCCGTTGATTGAGCTTCTGATACACCTGCACTAAAGGGGAATTAGCTCAGATGGTAGAGTGCTCGCTTAGCATGCGAGAGGCGGTGGGATCGATACCCACATTCTCCAATTCATCATTTACCATGGCAATGCCTCGTCTCAATTTTATTCAAAATAGCCTTTCACAACCATGGATCCCTACAAATTACGCTAGATTAGATTAATTATTCCCAATGTGTACAAATATTGTGGCATTTTAATGTCACAAGTATAGCTGAGGTTTGTTGCAATACAATGAAGGTTTTTTGTTCAAAGGTAAGAATCCACTTAGCATTTTTTGGTGGAACATGTAGGGGAATCAGCTCACATGTTAGAGCGATTGCTTTGCATGCGGAGGTGGTGGGACTGATGCCTGCATTCTCCAAACCTGAATGTTCTATGCACAAGTCTGGTTTCTCTTTTCAGTGGAGTCAGTCAAGCACTGGGTCACTATGCATAGGTTTGGGCATTTTACTCAAAGGCAGCAAATCTGAAATGATAAGCATTGTATTCAAGCAGGGACAAATGTTCTTTTGGACAGTTGACACAACTTTGCAGTACATCTGGAAGCAATCATGGAAGAGCCTGAACAGGGACTTGAACCCTGGACCCTCAGATTAAAAGTCTGATGCTCTACCGACTGAGCTATCCAGGCTCTGCTTGGAAACCCAAGCAATCTAATTAGGAGCCACATGTGCATTACAAGCATGCACAGAACAATTGAAGGGTTTTTCCTAGGTATGACTCCCCATGTGTCCCTTTATTATGCTTTCTAGTCCACATCCTTTTGACCACAAACGGTGCAACTGAAGGGTCACACCATTAGTACTGTCTGACGATTGGCCTGCCGTTGATTGAGCTTCTGATACACCTGCACTAAAGGGGAATTAGCTCAGATGGTAGAGTGCTCGCTTAGCATGCGAGAGGCGGTGGGATCGATACCCACATTCTCCAATTCATCATTTACCATGGCAATGCCTCGTCTCAATTTTATTCAAAATAGCCTTTCACAACCATGGATCCCTACAAATTACGCTAGATTAGATTAATTATTCCCAATGTGTACAAATATTGTGGCATTTTAATGTCACAAGTATAGCTGAGGTTTGTTGCAATACAATGAAGGTTTTTTGTTCAAAGGTAAGAATCCACTTAGCATTTTTTGGTGGAACATGTAGGGGAATCAGCTCACATGTTAGAGCGATTGCTTTGCATGCGGAGGTGGTGGGACTGATGCCTGCATTCTCCAAACCTGAATGTTCTATGCACAAGTCTGGTTTCTCTTTTCAGTGGAGTCAGTCAAGCACTGGGTCACTATGCATAGGTTTGGGCATTTTACTCAAAGGCAGCAAATCTGAAATGATAAGCATTGTATTCAAGCAGGGACAAATGTTCTTTTGGACAGTTGACACAACTTTGCAGTACATCTGGAAGCAATCATGGAAGAGCCTGAACAGGGACTTGAACCCTGGACCCTCAGATTAAAAGTCTGATGCTCTACCGACTGAGCTATCCAGGCTCTGCTTGGAAACCCAAGCAATCTAATTAGGAGCCACATGTGCATTACAAGCATGCACAGAACAATTGAAGGGTTTTTCCTAGGTATGACTCCCCATGTGTCCCTTTATTATGCTTTCTAGTCCACATCCTTTTGACCACAAACGGTGCAACTGAAGGGTCACACCATTAGTACTGTCTGACGATTGGCCTGCCGTTGATTGAGCTTCTGATACACCTGCACTAAAGGGGAATTAGCTCAGATGGTAGAGTGCTCGCTTAGCATGCGAGAGGCGGTGGGATCGATACCCACATTCTCCAATTCATCATTTACCATGGCAATGCCTCGTCTCAATTTTATTCAAAATAGCCTTTCACAACCATGGATCCCTACAAATTACGCTAGATTAGATTAATTATTCCCAATGTGTACAAATATTGTGGCATTTTAATGTCACAAGTATAGCTGAGGTTTGTTGCAATACAATGAAGGTTTTTTGTTCAAAGGTAAGAATCCACTTAGCATTTTTTGGTGGAACATGTAGGGGAATCAGCTCACATGTTGGAGCGATTGCTTTGCATGCGGAGGTGGTGGGACTGATGCCTGCATTCTCCAAACCTGAATGTTCTATGCACAAGTCTGGTTTCTCTTTTCAGTGGAGTCAGTCAAGCACTGGGTCACTATGCATAGGTTTGGGCATTTTACTCAAAGGCAGCAAATCTTAAATGATAAGCATTGTATTCAAGCAGGGACAAATGTTCTTTTGGCCAGTTGACACAACTTTGCAGTACATCTGGAAGCAATCATGGAAGAGCCTGAACAGGGACTTGAACCCTGGACCCTCAGATTAAAAGTCTGATGCTCTACCGACTGAGCTATCCAGGCTCTGCTTGGAAACCCAAGCAATCTAATTAGGAGCCACATGTGCATTACAAGCATGCACAGAACAATTGAAGGGTTTTTCCTATGTATGACTCCCCATGTGTCCCTTTATTATGCTTTCTAGTCCACATCCTTTTGACCACAAACGGTGCAACTGAAGGGTCACACCATTAGTAGTGTCTGACGATTGGCCTGCCGTTGATTGAGCTTCTGATACACCTGCACTAAAGGGGAATTAGCTCAGATGGTAGAGTGCTCGCTTAGCATGCGAGAGGCGGTGGGATCGATACCCACATTCTCCATTTCATCATTTACCATGGCAATGCCTCCTCTTAATTTTATTCAAAATAGCCTTTCACAACCATGGATCCCTACAAATTACGCTAGATTAGATTAATTATTCCCAATGTGTACAAATATTGTGGCATTTTAATGTCACAAGTATAGCTGAGGTTTGTTGCAATACAATGAAGGTTTTTTGTTCAAAGGTAAGAATCCACTTAGCATTTTTTAGTGGAACATGTAGGGGAATCAGCTCACATGTTAGAGCGATTGCTTTGCATGCGGAGGTGGTGGGACTGATGCCTGCATTCTCCAAACCTGAATGTTCTATGCACAAGTCTGGTTTCTCTTTTCAGTGGAGTCAGTCAAGCACTGGGTCACTATGCATAGGTTTGGGCATTTTACTCAAAGGCAGCAAATCTTAAATGATAAGCATTGTTTTCAAGCAGGGACAAATGTTCTTTTGGCCAGTTGACACAACTTTGCAGTACATCTGGAAGCAATCATGGAAGAGCCTGAACAGGGACTTGAACCCTGGACCCTCAGATTAAAAGTCTGATGCTCTACCGACTGAGCTATCCAGGCTCTGCTTGGAAACCCAAGCAATCTAATTAGGAGCCACATGTGCATTACAAGCATGCACAGAACAATTGAAGGGTTTTTCCTAGGTATGACTCCCCATGTGTCCCTTTATTATGCTTTCTAGTCCACATCCTTTTGACCACAAACGGTGCAACTGAAGGGTCACACCATTAGTACTGTCTGACGATTGGCCTGCCGTTGATTGAGCTTCTGATACACCTGCACTAAAGGGGAATTAGCTCAGATGGTAGAGTGCTCGCTTAGCATGCGAGAGGCGGTGGGATCGATACCCACATTCTCCAATTCATCATTTACCATGGCAATGCCTCGTCTCAATTTTATTCAAAATAGCCTTTCACAACCATGGATCCCTACAAATTACGCTAGATTAGATTAATTATTCCCAATGTGTACAAATATTGTGGCATTTTAATGTCACAAGTATAGCTGAGGTTTGTTGCAATACAATGAAGGTTTTTTGTTCAAAGGTAAGAATCCACTTAGCATTTTTTGGTGGAACATGTAGGGGAATCAGCTCACATGTTGGAGCGATTGCTTTGCATGCGGAGGTGGTGGGACTGATGCCTGCATTCTCCAAACCTGAATGTTCTATGCACAAGTCTGGTTTCTCTTTTCAGTGGAGTCAGTCAAGCACTGGGTCACTATGCATAGGTTTGGGCATTTTACTCAAAGGCAGCAAATCTTAAATGATAAGCATTGTATTCAAGCAGGGACAAATGTTCTTTTGGCCAGTTGACACAACTTTGCAGTACATCTGGAAGCAATCATGGAAGAGCCTGAACAGGGACTTGAACCCTGGACCCTCAGATTAAAAGTCTGATGCTCTACCGACTGAGCTATCCAGGCTCTGCTTGGAAACCCAAGCAATCTAATTAGGAGCCACATGTGCATTACAAGCATGCACAGAACAATTGAAGGGTTTTTCCTATGTATGACTCCCCATGTGTCCTTTTATTATGCTTTCTAGTCCACATCCTTTTGACCACAAACGGTGCAACTGAAGGGTCACACCATTAGTAGTGTCTGACGATTGGCCTGCCGTTGATTGAGCTTCTGATACACCTGCACTAAAGGGGAATTAGCTCAGATGGTAGAGTGCTCGCTTAGCATGCGAGAGGCGGTGGGATCGATACCCACATTCTCCATTTCATCATTTACCATGGCAATGCCTCCTCTTAATTTTATTCAAAATAGCCTTTCACAACCATGGATCCCTACAAATTACGCTAGATTAGATTAATTATTCCCAATGTGTACAAATATTGTGGCATTTTAATGTCACAAGTATAGCTGAGGTTTGTTGCAATACAATGAAGGTTTTTTGTTCAAAGGTAAGAATCCACTTAGCATTTTTTAGTGGAACATGTAGGGGAATCAGCTCACATGTTAGAGCGATTGCTTTGCATGCGGAGGTGGTGGGACTGATGCCTGCATTCTCCAAAACTGAATGTTCTATGCACAAGTCTGGTTTCTCTTTTCAGTGGAGTCAGTCAAGCACTGGGTCACTATGCATAGGTTTGGGCATTTTACTCAAAGGCAGCAAATCTTAAATGATAAGCATTGTATTCAAGCAGGGACAAATGTTCTTTTGGCCAGTTGACACAACTTTGCAGTACATCTGGAAGCAATCATGGAAGAGCCTGAACAGGGACTTGAACCCTGGACCCTCAGATTAAAAGTCTGATGCTCTACCGACTGAGCTATCCAGGCTCTGCTTGGAAACCCAAGCAATCTAATTAGGAGCCACATGTGCATTACAAGCATGCACAGAACAATTGAAGGGTTTTTCCTAGGTATGACTCCCCATGTGTCCCTTTATTATGCTTTCTAGTCCACATCCTTTTGACCACAAACGGTGCAACTGAAGGGTCACACCATTAGTACTGTCTGACGATTGGCCTGCCGTTGATTGAGCTTCTGATACACCTGCACTAAAGGGGAATTAGCTCAGATGGTAGAGTGCTCGCTTAGCATGCGAGAGGCGGTGGGATCGATACCCACATTCTCCAATTCATCATTTACCATGGCAATGCCTCGTCTCAATTTTATTCAAAATAGCCTTTCACAACCATGGATCCCTACAAATTACGCTAGATTAGATTAATTATTCCCAATGTGTACAAATATTGTGGCATTTTAATGTCACAAGTATAGCTGAGGTTTGTTGCAATACAATGAAGGTTTTTTGTTCAAAGGTAAGAATCCACTTAGCATTTTTTGGTGGAACATGTAGGGGAATCAGCTCACATGTTAGAGCGATTGCTTTGCATGCGGAGGTGGTGGGACTGATGCCTGCATTCTCCAAACCTGAATGTTCTATGCACAAGTCTGGTTTCTCTTTTCAGTGGAGTCAGTCAAGCACTGGGTCACTATGCATAGGTTTGGGCATTTTACTCAAAGGCAGCAAATCTTAAATAATAAGCATTGTATTCAAGCAGGGACAAATGTTCTTTTGGCCAGTTGACACAACTTTGCAGTACATCTGGAAGCAATCATGGAAGAGCCTGAACAGGGACTTGAACCCTGGACCCTCAGATTAAAAGTCTGATGCTCTACCGACTGAGCTATCCAGGCTCTGCTTGGAAAACCAAGCAATCTAATTAGGAGCCACATGTGCATTACAAGCATGCACAGAACAATTGAAGGGTTTTTCCTATGTATGACTCCCCATGTGTCCCTTTATTATGCTTTCTAGTCCACATCCTTTTGACCACAAACGGTGCAACTGAAGGGTCACACCATTAGTACTGTCTGACGATTGGCCTGCCGTTGATTGAGCTTCTGATACACCTGCACTAAAGGGGAATTAGCTCAGATGGTAGAGTGCTCGCTTAGCATGCGAGAGGCGGTTGGATTGATACCCACATTCTCCATTTCATCATTTACCATGGCAATGCCTCCTCTTAATTTTATTCAAAATAGCCTTTCACAACCATGGATCCCTACAAATTACGCTAGATTAGATTAATTATTCCAAATGTGTACAAATATTGTGGCATTTTAATGTCACAAGTATAGCTGAGGTTTGTTGCAATACAATGAAGGTTTTTTGTTCAAAGGTAAGAATCCACTTAGCATTTTTTAGTGGAACATGTAGGGGAATCAGCTCACATGTTAGAGCGATTGCTTTGCATGCGGAGGTGGTGGGACTGATGCCTGCATTCTCCAAACCTGAATGTTCTATGCACAAGTCTGGTTTCTCTTTTCAGTGGAGTCAGTCAAGCACTGGGTCACTATGCATAGGTTTGGGCATTTTACTCAAAGGCAGCAAATCTTAAATGATAAGCATTGTATTCAAGCAGGGACAAATGTTCTTTTGGCCAGTTGACACAACTTTGCAGTACATCTGGAAGCAATCATGGAAGAGCCTGAACAGGGACTTGAACCCTGGACCCTCAGATTAAAAGTCTGATGCTCTACCGACTGAGCTATCCAGGCTCTGCTTGGAAACCCAAGCAATCTAATTAGGAGCCACATGTGCATTACAAGCATGCACAGAACAATTGAAGGGTTTTTCCTAGGTATGACTCCCCATGTGTCCCTTTATTATGCTTTCTAGTCCACATCCTTTTGACCACAAACGGTGCAACTGAAGGGTCACACCATTAGTACTGTCTGACGATTGGCCTGCCGTTGATTGAGCTTCTGATACACCTGCACTAAAGGGGAATTAGCTCAGATGGTAGAGTGCTCGCTTAGCATGCGAGAGGCGGTGGGATCGATACCCACATTCTCCAATTCATCATTTACCATGGCAATGCCTCGTCTCAATTTTATTCAAAATAGCCTTTCACAACCATGGATCCCTACAAATTACGCTAGATTAGATTAATTATTCCCAATGTGTACAAATATTGTGGCATTTTAATGTCACAAGTATAGCTGAGGTTTGTTGCAATACAATGAAGGTTTTTTGTTCAAAGGTAAGAATCCACTTAGCATTTTTTGGTGGAACATGTAGGGGAATCAGCTCACATGTTAGAGCGATTGCTTTGCATGCGGAGGTGGTGGGACTGATGCCTGCATTCTCCAAACCTGAATGTTCTATGCACAAGTCTGGTTTCTCTTTTCAGTGGAGTCAGTCAAGCACTGGGTCACTATGCATAGGTTTGGGCATTTTACTCAAAGGCAGCAAATCTGAAATGATAAGCATTGTATTCAAGCAGGGACAAATGTTCTTTTGGACAGTTGACACAACTTTGCAGTACATCTGGAAGCAATCATGGAAGAGTCTGAACAGGGACTTGAACCCTGGACCCTCAGATTAAAAGTCTGATGCTCTACCGACTGAGCTATCCAGGCTCTGCTTGGAAACCCAAGCAATCTAATTAGGAGCCACATGTGCATTACAAGCATGCACAGAACAATTGAAGGGTTTTTCCTAGGTATGACTCCCCATGTGTCCCTTTATTATGCTTTCTAGTCCACATCCTTTTGACCACAAACGGTGCAACTGAAGGGTCACACCATTAGTACTGTCTGACGATTGGCCTGCCGTTGATTGAGCTTCTGATACACCTGCACTAAAGGGGAATTAGCTCAGATGGTAGAGTGCTCGCTTAGCATGCGAGAGGCGGTGGGATCGATACCCACATTCTCCAATTCATCATTTACCATGGCAATGCCTCGTCTCAATTTTATTCAAAATAGCCTTTCACAACCATGGATCCCTACAAATTACGCTAGATTAGATTAATTATTCCCAATGTGTACAAATATTGTGGCATTTTAATGTCACAAGTATAGCTGAGGTTTGTTGCAATACAATGAAGGTTTTTTGTTCAAAGGTAAGAATCCACTTAGCATTTTTTGGTGGAACATGTAGGGGAATCAGCTCACATGTTAGAGCGATTGCTTTGCATGCGGAGGTGGTGGGACTGATGCCTGCATTCTCCAAACCTGAATGTTCTATGCACAAGTCTGGTTTCTCTTTTCAGTGGAGTCAGTCAAGCACTGGGTCACTATGCATAGGTTTGGGCATTTTACTCAAAGGCAGCAAATCTGAAATGATAAGCATTGTATTCAAGCAGGGACAAATGTTCTTTTGGACAGTTGACACAACTTTGCAGTACATCTGGAAGCAATCATGGAAGAGCCTGAACAGGGACTTGAACCCTGGACCCTCAGATTAAAAGTCTGATGCTCTACCGACTGAGCTATCCAGGCTCTGCTTGGAAACCCAAGCAATCTAATTAGGAGCCACATGTGCATTACAAGCATGCACAGAACAATTGAAGGGTTTTTCCTATGTATGACTCCCCATGTGTCCCTTTATTATGCTTTCTAGTCCACATCCTTTTGACCACAAACGGTGCAACTGAAGGGTCACACCATTAGTAGTGTCTGACGATTGGCCTGCCGTTGATTGAGCTTCTGATACACCTGCACTAAAGGGGAATTAGCTCAGATGGTAGAGTGCTCGCTTAGCATGCGAGAGGCGGTGGGATCGATACCCACATTCTCCATTTCATCATTTACCATGGCAATGCCTCCTCTTAATTTTATTCAAAATAGCCTTTCACAACCATGGATCCCTACAAATTACGCTAGATTAGATTAATTATTCCCAATGTGTACAAATATTGTGGCATTTTAATGTCACAAGTATAGCTGAGGTTTGTTGCAATACAATGAAGGTTTTTTGTTCAAAGGTAAGAATCCACTTAGCATTTTTTAGTGGAACATGTAGGGGAATCAGCTCACATGTTAGAGCGATTGCTTTGCATGCGGAGGTGGTGGGACTGATGCCTGCATTCTCCAAACCTGAATGTTCTATGCACAAGTCTGGTTTCTCTTTTCAGTGGAGTCAGTCAAGCACTGGGTCACTATGCATAGGTTTGGGCATTTTACTCAAAGGCAGCAAATCTTAAATGATAAGCATTGTATTCAAGCAGGGACAAATGTTCTTTTGGCCAGTTGACACAACTTTGCAGTACATCTGGAAGCAATCATGGAAGAGCCTGAACAGGGACTTGAACCCTGGACCCTCAGATTAAAAATCTGATGCTCTACCGACTGAGCTATCCAGGCTCTGCTTGGAAACCCAAGCAATCTAATTAGGAGCCACATGTGCATTACAAGCATGCACAGAACAATTGAAGGGTTTTTCCTAGGTATGACTCCCCATGTGTCCCTTTATTATGCTTTCTAGTCCACATCCTTTTGACCACAAACGGTGCAACTGAAGGGTCACACCATTAGTACTGTCTGACGATTGGCCTGCCGTTGATTGAGCTTCTGATACACCTGCACTAAAGGGGAATTAGCTCAGATGGTAGAGTGCTCGCTTAGCATGCGAGAGGCGGTGGGATCGATACCCACATTCTCCAATTCATCATTTACCATGGCAATGCCTCGTCTCAATTTTATTCAAAATAGCCTTTCACAACCATGGATCCCTACAAATTACGCTAGATTAGATTAATTATTCCCAATGTGTACAAATATTGTGGCATTTTAATGTCACAAGTATAGCTGAGGTTTGTTGCAATACAATGAAGGTTTTTTGTTCAAAGGTAAGAATCCACTTAGCATTTTTTGGTGGAACATGTAGGGGAATCAGCTCACATGTTAGAGCGATTGCTTTGCATGCGGAGGTGGTGGGACTGATGCCTGCATTCTCCAAACCTGAATGTTCTATGCACAAGTCTGGTTTCTCTTTTCAGTGGAGTCAGTCAAGCACTGGGTCACTATGCATAGGTTTGGGCATTTTACTCAAAGGCAGCAAATCTGAAATGATAAGCATTGTATTCAAGCAGGGACAAATGTTCTTTTGGACAGTTGACACAACTATGCAGTACATCTGGAAGCAATCATGGAAGAGCCTGAACAGGGACTTGAACCCTGGACCCTCAGATTAAAAGTCTGATGCTCTACCGACTGAGCTATCCAGGCTCTGCTTGGAAACCCAAGCAATCTAATTAGGAGCCACATGTGCATTACAAGCATGCACAGAACAATTGAGGGGTTTTTCCTATGTATGACTCCCCATGTGTCCCTTTATTATGCTTTCTAGTCCACATCCTTTTGACCACAAACGGTGCAACTGAAGGGTCACACCATTAGTCGTGTCTGACGATTGGCCTGCCGTTGATTGAGCTTCTGATACACCTGCACTAAAGGGGAATTAGCTCAGATGGTAGAGTGCTCGCTTAGCATGCGAGAGGCGGTGGGATCGATACCCACATTCTCCATTTCATCATTTACCATGGAAATGCCTCCTCTTAATTTTATTCAAAATAGCCTTTCACAACCATGGATCCCTACAAATTACGCTAGATTAGATTAATTATTCCCAATGTGTACAAATATTGTGGCATTTTAATGTCACAAGTATAGCTGAGGTTTGTTGCAATACAATGAAGGTTTTTTGTTCAAAGGTAAGAATCCACTTAGCATTTTTTAGTGGAACATGTAGGGGAATCAGCTCACATGTTAGAGCGATTGCTTTGCATGCGGAGGTGGTGGGACTGATGCCTGCATTCTCCAAACCTGAATGTTCTATGCACAAGTCTGGTTTCTCTTTTCAGTGGAGTCAGTCAAGCACTGGGTCACTATGCATAGGTTTGGGCATTTTACTCAAAGGCAGCAAATCTTAAATAATAAGCATTGTATTCAAGCAGGGACAAATGTTCTTTTGGCCAGTTGACACAACTTTGCAGTACATCTGGAAGCAATCATGGAAGAGCCTGAACAGGGACTTGAACCCTGGACCCTCAGATTAAAAGTCTGATGCTCTACCGACTGAGCTATCCAGGCTCTGCTTGGAAAACCAAGCAATCTAATTAGGAGCCACATGTGCATTACAAGCATGCACAGAACAATTGAAGGGTTTTTCCTATGTATGACTCCCCATGTGTCCCTTTATTATGCTTTCTAGTCCACATCCTTTTGACCACAAACGGTGCAACTGAAGGGTCACACCATTAGTACTGTCTGACGATTGGCCTGCCGTTGATTGAGCTTCTGATACACCTGCACTAAAGGGGAATTAGCTCAGATGGTAGAGTGCTCGCTTAGCATGCGAGAGGCGGTTGGATCGATACCCACATTCTCCATTTCATCATTTACCATGGCAATGCCTCCTCTTAATTTTATTCAAAATAGCCTTTCACAACCATGGATCCCTACAAATTACGCTAGATTAGATTAATTATTCCCAATGTGTACAAATATTGTGGCATTTTAATGTCACAAGTATAGCTGAGGTTTGTTGCAATAGAATGAAGGTTTTTTGTTCAAAGGTAAGAATCCACTTAGCATTTTTTAGTGGAACATGTAGGGGAATCAGCTCACATGTTAGAGCGATTGCTTTGCATGCGGAGGTGGTGGGACTGATGCCTGCATTCTCCAAACCTGAATGTTCTATGCACAAGTCTGGTTTCTCTTTTCAGTGGAGTCAGTCAAGCACTGGGTCACTATGCATAGGTTTGGGCATTTTACTCAAAGGCAGCAAATCTTAAATGATAAGCATTGTATTCAAGCAGGGACAAATGTTCTTTTGGCCAGTTGACACAACTTTGCAGTACATCTGGAAGCAATCATGGAAGAGCCTGAACAGGGACTTGAACCCTGGACCCTCAGATTAATAGTCTGATGCTCTACCGACTGAGCTATCCAGGCTCTGCTTGGAAACCCAAGCAATCTAATTAGGAGCCACATGTGCATTACAAGCATGCACAGAACAATTGAAGGGTTTTTCCTAGGTATGACTCCCCATGTGTCCCTTTATTATGCTTTCTAGTCCACATCCTTTTGACCACAAACGGTGCAACTGAAGGGTCACACCATTAGTACTGTCTGACGATTGGCCTGCCGTTGATTGAGCTTCTGATACACCTGCACTAAAGGGGAATTAGCTCAGATGGTAGAGTGCTCGCTTAGCATGCGAGAGGCGGTGGGATCGATACCCACATTCTCCAATTCATCATTTACCATGGCAATGCCTCGTCTCAATTTTATTCAAAATAGCCTTTCACAACCATGGATCCCTACAAATTACGCTAGATTAGATTAATTATTCCCAATGTGTACAAATATTGTGGCATTTTAATGTCACAAGTATAGCTGAGGTTTGTTGCAATACAATGAAGGTTTTTTGTTCAAAGGTAAGAATCCACTTAGCATTTTTTGGTGGAACATGTAGGGGAATCAGCTCACATGTTAGAGCGATTGCTTTGCATGCGGAGGTGGTGGGACTGATGCCTGCATTCTCCAAACCTGAATGTTCTATGCACAAGTCTGGTTTCTCTTTTCAGTGGAGTCAGTCAAGCACTGGGTCACTATGCATAGGTTTGGGCATTTTACTCAAAGGCAGCAAATCTGAAATGATAAGCATTGTATTCAAGCAGGGACAAATGTTCTTTTGGACAGTTGACACAACTTTGCAGTACATCTGGAAGCAATCATGGAAGAGCCTGAACAGGGACTTGAACCCTGGACCCTCAGATTAAAAGTCTGATGCTCTACCGACTGAGCTATCCAGGCTCTGCTTGGAAACCCAAGCAATCTAATTAGGAGCCACATGTGCATTACAAGCATGCACAGAACAATTGAAGGGTTTTTCCTAGGTATGACTCCCCATGTGTCCCTTTATTATGCTTTCTAGTCCACATCCTTTTGACCACAAACGGTGCAACTGAAGGGTCACACCATTAGTACTGTCTGACGATTGGCCTGCCGTTGATTGAGCTTCTGATACACCTGCACTAAAGGGGAATTAGCTCAGATGGTAGAGTGCTCGCTTAGCATGCGAGAGGCGGTGGGATCGATACCCACATTCTCCAATTCATCATTTACCATGGCAATGCCTCGTCTCAATTTTATTCAAAATAGCCTTTCACAACCATGGATCCCTACAAATTACGCTAGATTAGATTAATTATTCCCAATGTGTACAAATATTGTGGCATTTTAATGTCACAAGTATAGCTGAGGTTTGTTGCAATACAATGAAGGTTTTTTGTTCAAAGGTAAGAATCCACTTAGCATTTTTTGGTGGAACATGTAGGGGAATCAGCTCACATGTTAGAGCGATTGCTTTGCATGCGGAGGTGGTGGGACTGATGCCTGCATTCTCCAAACCTGAATGTTCTATGCACAAGTCTGGTTTCTCTTTTCAGTGGAGTCAGTCAAGCACTGGGTCACTATGCATAGGTTTGGGCATTTTACTCAAAGGCAGCAAATCTGAAATGATAAGCATTGTATTCAAGCAGGGACAAATGTTCTTTTGGACAGTTGACACAACTTTGCAGTACATCTGGAAGCAATCATGGAAGAGCCTGAACAGGGACTTGAACCCTGGACCCTCAGATTAAAAGTCTGATGCTCTACCGACTGAGCTATCCAGGCTCTGCTTGGAAACCCAAGCAATCTAATTAGGAGCCACATGTGCATTACAAGCATGCACAGAACAATTGAAGGGTTTTTCCTATGTATGACTCCCCATGTGTCCCTTTATTATGCTTTCTAGTCCACATCCTTTTGACCACAAACGGTGCAACTGAAGGGTCACACCATTAGTAGTGTCTGACGATTAGCCTGCCGTTGATTGAGCTTCTGATACACCTGCACTAAAGGGGAATTAGCTCAGATGGTAGAGTGCTCGCTTAGCATGCGAGAGGCGGTGGGATCGATACCCACATTCTCCATTTCATCATTTACCATGGCAATGCCTCCTCTTAATTTTATTCAAAATAGCCTTTCACAACCATGGATCCCTACAAATTACGCTAGATTAGATTAATTATTCCCAATGTGTACAAATATTGTGGCATTTTAATGTCACAAGTATAGCTGAGGTTTGTTGCAATACAATGAAGGTTTTTTGTTCAAAGGTAAGAATCCACTTAGCATTTTTTAGTGGAACATGTAGGGGAATCAGCTCACATGTTAGAGCGATTGCTTTGCATGCAGAGGTGGTGGGACTGATGCCTGCATTCTCCAAACCTGAATGTTCTATGCACAAGTCTGGTTTCTCTTTTCAGTGGAGTCAGTCAAGCACTGGGTCACTATGCATAGGTTTGGGCATTTTACTCAAAGGCAGCAAATCTTAAATGATAAGCATTGTATTCAAGCAGGGACAAATGTTCTTTTGGCCAGTTGACACAACTTTGCAGTACATCTGGAAGCAATCATGGAAGAGCCTGAACAGGGACTTGAACCCTGGACCCTCAGATTAAAAGTCTGATGCTCTACCGACTGAGCTATCCAGGCTCTGCTTGGAAACCCAAGCAATCTAATTAGGAGCCACATGTGCATTACAAGCATGCACAGAACAATTGAAGGGTTTTTCCTAGGTATGACTCCCCATGTGTCCCTTTATTATGCTTTCTAGTCCACATCCTTTTGACCACAAACGGTGCAACTGAAGGGTCACACCATTAGTACTGTCTGACGATTGGCCTGCCGTTGATTGAGCTTCTGATACACCTGCACTAAAGGGGAATTAGCTCAGATGGTAGAGTGCTCGCTTAGCATGCGAGAGGCGGTGGGATCGATACCCACATTCTCCAATTCATCATTTACCATGGCAATGCCTCGTCTCAATTTTATTCAAAATAGCCTTTCACAACCATGGATCCCTACAAATTACGCTAGATTAGATTAATTATTCCCAATGTGTACAAATATTGTGGCATTTTAATGTCACAAGTATAGCTGAGGTTTGTTGCAATACAATGAAGGTTTTTTGTTCAAAGGTAAGAATCCACTTAGCATTTTTTGGTGGAACATGTAGGGGAATCAGCTCACATGTTAGAGCGATTGCTTTGCATGCGGAGGTGGTGGGACTGATGCCTGCATTCTCCAAACCTGAATGTTCTATGCACAAGTCTGGTTTCTCTTTTCAGTGGAGTCAGTCAAGCACTGGGTCACTATGCATAGGTTTGGGCATTTTACTCAAAGGCAGCAAATCTGAAATGATAAGCATTGTATTCAAGCAGGGACAAATGTTCTTTTGGACAGTTGACACAACTTTGCAGTACATCTGGAAGCAATCATGGAAGAGCCTGAACAGGGACTTGAACCCTGGACCCTCAGATTAAAAGTCTGATGCTCTACCGACTGAGCTATCCAGGCTCTGCTTGGAAACCCAAGCAATCTAATTAGGAGCCACATGTGCATTACAAGCATGCACAGAACAATTGAAGGGTTTTTCCTAGGTATGACTCCCCATGTGTCCCTTTATTATGCTTTCTAGTCCACATCCTTTTGACCACAAACGGTGCAACTGAAGGGTCACACCATTAGTACTGTCTGACGATTGGCCTGCCGTTGATTGAGCTTCTGATACACCTGCACTAAAGGGGAATTAGCTCAGATGGTAGAGTGCTCGCTTAGCATGCGAGAGGCGGTGGGATCGATACCCACATTCTCCAATTCATCATTTACCATGGCAATGCCTCGTCTCAATTTTATTCAAAATAGCCTTTCACAACCATGGATCCCTACAAATTACGCTAGATTAGATTAATTATTCCCAATGTGTACAAATATTGTGGCATTTTAATGTCACAAGTATAGCTGAGGTTTGTTGCAATACAATGAAGGTTTTTTGTTCAAAGGTAAGAATCCACTTAGCATTTTTTGGTGGAACATGTAGGGGAATCAGCTCACATGTTAGAGCGATTGCTTTGCATGCGGAGGTGGTGGGACTGATGCCTGCATTCTCCAAACCTGAATGTTCTATGCACAAGTCTGGTTTCTCTTTTCAGTGGAGTCAGTCAAGCACTGGGTCACTATGCATAGGTTTGGGCATTTTACTCAAAGGCAGCAAATCTGAAATGATAAGCATTGTATTCAAGCAGGGACAAATGTTCTTTTGGACAGTTGACACAACTTTGCAGTACATCTGGAAGCAATCATGGAAGAGCCTGAACAGGGACTTGAACCCTGGACCCTCAGATTAAAAGTCTGATGCTCTACCGACTGAGCTATCCAGGCTCTGCTTGGAAACCCAAGCAATCTAATTAGGAGCCACATGTGCATTACAAGCATGCACAGAACAATTGAAGGGTTTTTCCTATGTATGACTCCCCATGTGTCCCTTTATTATGCTTTCTAGTCCACATCCTTTTGACCACAAACGGTGCAACTGAAGGGTCACACCATTAGTAGTGTCTGACGATTGGCCTGCCGTTGATTGAGCTTCTGATACACCTGCACTAAAGGGGAATTAGCTCAGATGGTAGAGTGCTCGCTTAGCATGCGAGAGGCGGTGGGATCGATACCCACATTCTCCATTTCATCATTTACCATGGCAATGCCTCCTCTTAATTTTATTCAAAATAGCCTTTCACAACCATGGATCCCTACAAATTACGCTAGATTAGATTAATTATTCCCAATGTGTACAAATATTGTGGCATTTTAATGTCACAAGTATAGCTGAGGTTTGTTGCAATACAATGAAGGTTTTTTGTTCAAAGGTAAGAATCCACTTAGCATTTTTTAGTGGAACATGTAGGGGAATCAGCTCACATGTTAGAGCGATTGCTTTGCATGCGGAGGTGGTGGGACTGATGCCTGCATTCTCCAAACCTGAATGTTCTATGCACAAGTCTGGTTTCTCTTTTCAGTGGAGTCAGTCAAGCACTGGGTCACTATGCATAGGTTTGGGCATTTTACTCAAAGGCAGCAAATCTTAAATGATAAGCATTGTATTCAAGCAGGGACAAATGTTCTTTTGGCCAGTTGACACAACTTTGCAGTACATCTGGAAGCAATCATGGAAGAGCCTGAACAGGGACTTGAACCCTGGACCCTCAGATTAAAAGTCTGATGCTCTACCGACTGAGCTATCCAGGCTCTGCTTGGAAACCCAAGCAATCTAATTAGGAGCCACATGTGCATTACAAGCATGCACAGAACAATTGAAGGGTTTTTCCTAGGTATGACTCCCCATGTGTCCCTTTATTATGCTTTCTAGTCCACATCCTTTTGACCACAAACGGTGCAACTGAAGGGTCACACCATTAGTACTGTCTGACGATTGGCCTGCCGTTGATTGAGCTTCTGATACACCTGCACTAAAGGGGAATTAGCTCAGATGGTAGAGTGCTCGCTTAGCATGCGAGAGGCGGTGCGATCGATACCCACATTCTCCAATTCATCATTTACCATGGCAATGCCTCGTCTCAATTTTATTCAAAATAGCCTTTCACAACCATGGATCCCTACAAATTACGCTAGATTAGATTAATTATTCCCAATGTGTACAAATATTGTGGCATTTTAATGTCACAAGTATAGCTGAGGTTTGTTGCAATACAATGAAGGTTTTTTGTTCAAAGGTAAGAATCCACTTAGCATTTTTTGGTGGAACATGTAGGGGAATCAGCTCACATGTTAGAGCGATTGCTTTGCATGCGGAGGTGGTGGGACTGATGCCTGCATTCTCCAAACCTGAATGTTCTATGCACAAGTCTGGTTTCTCTTTTCAGTGGAGTCAGTCAAGCACTGGGTCACTATGCATAGGTTTGGGCATTTTACTCAAAGGCAGCAAATCTGAAATGATAAGCATTGTATTCAAGCAGGGACAAATGTTCTTTTGGACAGTTGACACAACTTTGCAGTACATCTGGAAGCAATCATGGAAGAGCCTGAACAGGGACTTGAACCCTGGACCCTCAGATTAAAAGTCTGATGCTCTACCGACTGAGCTATCCAGGCTCTGCTTGGAAACCCAAGCAATCTAATTAGGAGCCACATGTGCATTACAAGCATGCACAGAACAATTGAAGGGTTTTTCCTAGGTATGACTCCCCATGTGTCCCTTTATTATGCTTTCTAGTCCACATCCTTTTGACCACAAACGGTGCAACTGAAGGGTCACACCATTAGTACTGTCTGACGATTGGCCTGCCGTTGATTGAGCTTCTGATACACCTGCACTAAAGGGGAATTAGCTCAGATGGTAGAGTGCTCGCTTAGCATGCGAGAGGCGGTGGGATCGATACCCACATTCTCCAATTCATCATTTACCATGGCAATGCCTCGTCTCAATTTTATTCAAAATAGCCTTTCACAACCATGGATCCCTACAAATTACGCTAGATTAGATTAATTATTCCCAATGTGTACAAATATTGTGGCATTTTAATGTCACAAGTATAGCTGAGGTTTGTTGCAATACAATGAAGGTTTTTTGTTCAAAGGTAAGAATCCACTTAGCATTTTTTGGTGGAACATGTAGGGGAATCAGCTCACATGTTAGAGCGATTGCTTTGCATGCGGAGGTGGTGGGACTGATGCCTGCATTCTCCAAACCTGAATGTTCTATGCACAAGTCTGGTTTCTCTTTTCAGTGGAGTCAGTCAAGCACTGGGTCACTATGCATAGGTTTGGGCATTTTACTCAAAGGCAGCAAATCTGAAATGATAAGCATTGTATTCAAGCAGGGACAAATGTTCTTTTGGACAGTTGACACAACTATGCAGTACATCTGGAAGCAATCATGGAAGAGCCTGAACAGGGACTTGAACCCTGGACCCTCAGATTAAAAGTCTGATGCTCTACCGACTGAGCTATCCAGGCTCTGCTTGGAAACCCAAGCAATCTAATTAGGAGCCACATGTGCATTACAAGCATGCACAGAACAATTGAAGGGTTTTTCCTATGTATGACTCCCCATGTGTCCCTTTATTATGCTTTCTAGTCCACATCCTTTTGACCACAAACGGTGCAACTGAAGGGTCACACCATTAGTAGTGTCTGACGATTGGCCTGCCGTTGATTGAGCTTCTGATACACCTGCACTAAAGGGGAATTAGCTCAGATGGTAGAGTGCTCGCTTAGCATGCGAGAGGCGGTGGGATCGATACCCACATTCTCCATTTCATCATTTACCATGGAAATGCCTCCTCTTAATTTTATTCAAAATAGCCTTTCACAACCATGGATCCCTACAAATTACGCTAGATTAGATTAATTATTCCCAATGTGTACAAATATTGTGGCATTTTAATGTCACAAGTATAGCTGAGGTTTGTTGCAATACAATGAAGGTTTTTTGTTCAAAGGTAAGAATCCACTTTGCATTTTTTAGTGGAACATGTAGGGGAATCAGCTCACATGTTAGAGCGATTGCTTTGCATGCGGAGGTGGTGGGACTGATGCCTGCATTCTCCAAACCTGAATGTTCTATGCACAAGTCTGGTTTCTCTTTTCAGTGGAGTCAGTCAAGCACTGGGTCACTATGCATAGGTTTGGGCATTTTACTCAAAGGCAGCAAATCTTAAATAATAAGCATTGTATTCAAGCAGGGACAAATGTTCTTTTGGCCAGTTGACACAACTTTGCAGTACATCTGGAAGCAATCATGGAAGAGCCTGAACAGGGACTTGAACCCTGGACCCTCAGATTAAAAGTCTGATGCTCTACCGACTGAGCTATCCAGGCTCTGCTTGGAAAACCAAGCAATCTAATTAGGAGCCACATGTGCATTACAAGCATGCACAGAACAATTGAAGGGTTTTTCCTATGTATGACTCCCCATGTGTCCCTTTATTATGCTTTCTAGTCCACATCCTTTTGACCACAAACGGTGCAACTGAAGGGTCACACCATTAGTACTGTCTGACGATTGGCCTGCCGTTGATTGAGCTTCTGATACACCTGCACTAAAGGGGAATTAGCTCAGATGGTAGAGTGCTCGCTTAGCATGCGAGAGGCGGTTGGATCGATACCCACATTCTCCATTTCATCATTTACCATGGCAATGCCTCCTCTTAATTTTATTCAAAATAGCCTTTCACAACCATGGATCCCTACAAATTACGCTAGATTAGATTAATTATTCCAAATGTGTACAAATATTGTGGCATTTTAATGTCACAAGTATAGCTGAGGTTTGTTGCAATACAATGAAGGTTTTTTGTTCAAAGGTAAGAATCCACTTAGCATTTTTTAGTGGAACATGTAGGGGAATCAGCTCACATGTTAGAGCGATTGCTTTGCATGCGGAGGTGGTGGGACTGATGCCTGCATTCTCCAAACCTGAATGTTCTATGCACAAGTCTGGTTTCTCTTTTCAGTGGAGTCAGTCAAGCACTGGGTCACTATGCATAGGTTTGGGCATTTTACTCAAAGGCAGCAAATCTTAAATGATAAGCATTGTATTCAAGCAGGGACAAATGTTCTTTTGGCCAGTTGACACAACTTTGCAGTACATCTGGAAGCAATCATGGAAGAGCCTGAACAGGGACTTGAACCCTGGACCCTCAGATTAAAAGTCTGATGCTCTACCGACTGAGCTATCCAGGCTCTGCTTGGAAACCCAAGCAATCTAATTAGGAGCCACATGTGCATTACAAGCATGCACAGAACAATTGAAGGGTTTTTCCTAGGTATGACTCCCCATGTGTCCCTTTATTATGCTTTCTAGTCCACATCCTTTTGACCACAAACGGTGCAACTGAAGGGTCACACCATTAGTACTGTCTGACGATTGGCCTGCCGTTGATTGAGCTTCTGATACACCTGCACTAAAGGGGAATTATCTCAGATGGTAGAGTGCTCGCTTAGCATGCGAGAGGTGGTGGGATCGATACCCACATTCTCCAATTCATCATTTACCATGGCAATGCCTCGTCTCAATTTTATTCAAAATAGCCTTTCACAACCATGGATCCCTACAAATTACGCTAGATTAGATTAATTATTCCCAATGTGTAAAAATATTGTGGTATTTTAATGTCACAAGTATAGCTGAGGTTTGTTGCAATACAATGAAGGTTTTTTGTTCAAAGGTAAGAATCCACTTAGCATTTTTTTGTGGAACATGTAGGGGAATCAGCTCACATTTTAGAGCGATTGCTTTGCATGCGAGAGGTGGTGGGACTGATGCCTGCATTCTCCAAACCTGAATGTTCTATGCACAAGTCTGGTTTCTCTTTTCAGTGGAGTCAGTCAAGCACTGGGTCACTATGCATAGGTTTGGGCATTTTACTCAAAGGCAGCAAATCTTACATGATAAGCATTGTATTCAAGCAGGGACAAATGTTCTTTTGGCCAGTTGACACAACTTTGCAGTACATCTGGAAGCAATCATGGAAGAGCCTGAACAGGGACTTGAACCCTGGACCCTCAGATTAAAAGTCTGATGCTCTACCGACTGAGCTATCCAGGCTCTGCTTGGAAACCCAAGTAATCTAATTAGGAGCCACATGTGCATTACAAGCATGCACAGAACAATTGAAGGGTTTTTCCTATGTATGACTCCCCATGTGTCCCTTTATTATGCTTTCTAGTCCACATCCTTTTGACCACAAACGGTGCAACTGAAGGGTCACACCATTAGTACTGTCTGACGATTGGCCTGCCGTTGATTGAGCTTCTGATACACCTGCACTAAAGGGGAATTAGCTCAGATGGTAGAGTGCTCGCTTAGCATGCAAGAGGCGGTGGGATCGATACCCACATTCTCCAATTCATCATTCACCATGGCAATGCCTCGTCTCAATTTTATTCAAAATAGCCTTTCACAACCATGGATCCCTACAAATTACGCTAGATTAGATTAATTATTCCCAATGTGTACAAATATTATGTCATTTTAATGTCACAAGTATAGCTGAGGTTTGTTGCAATACAATGAAGGTTTTTTGTTCAAAGGTAAGAATCCACTTAGCATTTTTTAGTGGAACATGTAGGGGAATCAGCTCACATGTTAGAGCGATTGCTTTGCATGCGGAGGTGGTGGGACTGATGCCTGCATTCTCCAAACCTGAATGTTCTATACACAAGTCTGGTTTCTCTTTTCAGTAGAGTCAGTCAAGCACTGGGTCACTATGCATAGGTTTGGGCATTTTACTCAAAGGCAGCAAATCTTACATGATAAGCATTGTATTCAAGCAGGGACAAATGTTCTTTTGGCCAGTTGACACAACTTTGCAGTACATCTGGAAGCAATCATGGAACAGCCTGAACAGGGACTTGAACCCTGGACCCTCAGATTAAAAGTCTGATGCTCTACCGACTGAGCTATCCAGGCTCTGCTTGGAAACCCAAGCAATCTAATTAGGAGCCACATGTGCATTACAAGCATGCACAGAACAATTGAAGGGTTTTTCCTATGTATGACTCCCCATGTGTCCCTTTATTATGCTTTCTAGTCCACATCCTTTTGACCACAAACGGTGCAACTGAAGGGTCACACCATTAGTACTGTCTGACGATTGGCCTGCCGTTGATTGAGCTTCTGATACACCTGCACTAAAGGGGAATTAGCTCAGATGTTAGAGTGCTCGCTTAGCATGCGAGAGGCGGTAGGATCGATACCCACATTCTCCATTTCATCATTTACCATGGCAATGCCTCCTCTCAATTTTATTCAAAATAGCCTTTCACAACCATGGATCCCTACAAATTACGCTAGATTAGATTAATTATTCCCAATGTGTACAAATATTGTGTCATTTTAATGTCACAAGTATAGCTGAGGTTTGTTGCAATACAATGAAGGTTTTTTGTTCAAAGGTAAGAATCCACTTAGCATTTTTTAGTGGAACATGTAGGGGAATCAGCTCACATGTTAGAGCGATTGCTTTGCATGCGAGAGGTGGTGGGACTGATGCCTGCATTCTCCAAACCTGAATGTTCTATGCAGAAGTCTGGTTTCTCTTTTCAGTGGAGTCAGTCAAGCACTGGGTCACTATGCATAGGTTTGGGCATTTTACTCAAAGGCAGCAAATCTTAAATGATAAGCATTGTATTCAAGCAGGGACAAATGTTCTTTTGTCCAGTTGACACAACTTTGCAGTACATCTGGAAGCAATCATGGAAGAGCCTGAACAGGGACTTGAACCCTGGACCCTCAGATTAAAAGTCTGATGCTCTACCGACTGAGCTATCCAGGCTCAACTTGGAAACCCAAGCAATCTAATTAGGAGCCACATGTGCATTACAAGCATGCACAGAACAATTGAAGGGTTTTTCCTATGTATGACTCCCCATGTGTCCCTTTATTATGCTTTCTATTCCACATCCTTTTGACCACAAACGGTGCAACTGAAGGGTCACACCATTAGTACTGTCTGACGATTGGCCTGCCGTTGATTGAGCTTCTGATACACCTGCACTAAAGGGGAATTAGCTCAGATGGTAGAGTGCTCGCTTAGCATGCGAGAGGCGGTGGGATCGATACCCACATTCTCCAAT
Organism: Electrona antarctica; assembly: GCF_951216825.1. Classification (NCBI taxonomy): domain Eukaryota; kingdom Metazoa; phylum Chordata; class Actinopteri; order Myctophiformes; family Myctophidae; genus Electrona; species Electrona antarctica. The sequence goes on from NC_136792.1 coordinate 54,242,653, forward strand.
TCATCATTCACCATGGCAATGCCTCGTCTCAATTGTATTCAAAATAGCCTTTCACAACCATGGATCCCTACAAATTACGCTAGATTAGATTAATTATTCCCAATGTGTACAAATATTGTGACATTTTAATGTCACAAGTATAGCTGAGGTTTGTTGCAATACAATGAAGGTTTTTTGTTCAAAGGTAAGAATCCACTTAACATTTTTTAGTGGAACATGTAGGGGAATCAGCTCACATGTTAGAGCGATTGCTTTGCATGCGGAGGTGGTGGGACTGATGCCTGCATTCTCCAAACCTGAATGTTCTATGCACAAGTCTGGTTTCTCTTTTCAGTGGAGTCAGTCAAGCACTGGGTCACTATGCATAGGTTTGGGCATTTTACTCAAAGGCAGCAAATCTTAAATGATAAGCATTGTATTCAAGCAGGGACAAATGTTATTTTGGCCAGTTGACACAACTTTGCAGTACATCTGGAAGCAATCATGGAAGAGCCTGAACAGGGACTTGAACCCTGGACCCTCAGATTAAAAGTCTGATGCTCTACCGACTGAGCTATCCAGGCTCTGCTTGGAAACCCAAGCAATCTAATTAGGAGCCACATGTGCATTACAAGCATGCACAGAACAATTGAAGGGTTTTTCCTATGTATGACTCCCCATGTGTCCCTTTATTATGCTTTCTAGTCCACATCCTTTTGACCACAAACGGTGCAAATGAAGGGTCACACCATTAGTACTGTCTGACGATTGGCCTGCCGTTGATTGAGCTTCTGATACACCTGCACTAAAGGGGAATTAGCTCAGATGTTAGAGTGCTCGCTTAGCATGCGAGAGGCGGTAGGATCGATACCCACATTCTCCATTTCATCATTTACCATGGCAATGCCTCCTCTCAATTTTATTCAAAATAGCCTTTCACAACCATGGATCCCTACAAATTACGCTAGATTAGATTAATTATTCCCAATGTGTACAAATATTGTGTCATTTTAATGTCACAAGTATAGCTGAGGTTTGTTGCAATACAATGAAGGTTTTTTGTTCAAAGGTAAGAATCCACTTAGCATTTTTTAGTGGAACATGTAGGGGAATCAGCTCACATGTTAGAGCGATTGCTTTGCATGCGAGAGGTGGTGGGACTGATGCCTGCATTCTCCAAACCTGAATGTTCTATGCAGAAGTCTGGTTTCTCTTTTCAGTGGAGTCAGTCAAGCACTGGGTCACTATGCATAGGTTTGGGCATTTTACTCAAAGGCAGCAAATCTTAAATGATAAGCATTGTATTCAAGCAGGGACAAATGTTCTTTTGTCCAGTTGACACAACTTTGCAGTACATCTGGAAGCAATCATGGAAGAGCCTGAACAGGGACTTGAACCCTGGACCCTCAGATTAAAAGTCTGATGCTCTACCGACTGAGCTATCCAGGCTCTGCTTGGAAACCCAAGCAATCTAATTAGGAGCCACATGTGCATTACAAGCATGCACAGAACAATTGAAGGGTTTTTCCTATGTATGACTCCCCATGTGTCCCTTTATTATGCTTTCTATTCCACATCCTTTTGACCACAAACGGTGCAACTGAAGGGTCACACCATTAGTACTGTCTGACGATTGGCCTGCCGTTGATTGAGCTTCTGATACACCTGCACTAAAGGGGAATTAGCTCAGATGGTAGAGTGCTCGCTTAGCATGCGAGAGGCGGTGGGATCGATACCCACATTCTCCAATTCATCATTCACCATGGCAATGCCTCGTCTCAATTGTATTCAAAATAGCCTTTCACAACCATGGATCCCTACAAATTACGCTAGATTAGATTAATTATTCCCAATGTGTACAAATATTGTGGCATTTTAATGTCACAAGTATAGCTGAGGTTTGTTGCAATACAATGAAGGTTTTTTGTTCAAAGGTAAGAATCCACTTAACATTTTTTAGTGGAACATGTAGGGGAATCAGCTCACATGTTAGAGCGATTGCTTTGCATGCGGAGGTGGTGGGACTGATGCCTGCATTCTCCAAACCTGAATGTTCTATGCACAAGTCTGGTTTCTCTTTTCAGTGGAGTCAGTCAAGCACTGGGTCACTATGCATAGGTTTGGGCATTTTACTCAAAGGCAGCAAATCTTAAATGATAAGCATTGTATTCAAGCAGGGACAAATGTTCTTTTGGCCAGTTGACACAACTTTGCAGTACATCTGGAAGCAATCATGGAAGAGCCTGAACAGGGACTTGAACCCTGGACCCTCAGATTAAAAGTCTGATGCTCTACCGACTGAGCTATCCAGGCTCTTCTTGGAAACCCAAGCAATCTAATTAGGAGCCACATGTGCATTACAAGCATGCACAGAACAATTGAAGGGTTTTTCCTATGTATGACTCCCCATGTGTCCCTTTATTATGCTTTCTATTCCACATCCTTTTGACCACAAACGGTGCAACTGAAGGGTCACACCATTAGTACTGTCTGACGATTGGCCTGCCGTTGATTGAGCTTCTGATACACCTGCACTAAAGGGGAATTAGCTCAGATGGTAGAGTGCTCGCTTAGCATGCGAGAGGCGGTGGGATCGATACCCACATTCTCCAATTCATCATTCACCATGGCAATGCCTTGTCTCAATTTTATTCAAAATAGCCTTTCACAACCATGGATCCCTACAAATTACGCTAGATTAGATTAATTATTCCCAATGTGTACAAATATTATGTCATTTTAATGTCACAAGTATAGCTGAGGTTTGTTGCAATACAATGAAGGTTTTTTGTTCAAAGGTAAGAATCCACTTAGCATTTTTTAGTGGAACATGTAGGGGAATCAGCTCACATGTTAGAGCGATTGCTTTGCATGCGGAGGTGGTGGGACTGATGCCTGCATTCTCCAAACCTGAATGTTCTATACACAAGTCTGGTTTCTCTTTTCAGTGGAGTCAGTCAAGCACTGGGTCACTATGCATAGGTTTGGGCATTTTACTCAAAGGCAGCAAATCTTAAATGATAAGCATTGTATTCAAGCAGGGACAAATGTTCTTTTGGCCAGTTGACACAACTTTGCAGTACATCTGGAAGCAATCATGGAAGAGCCTGAACAGGGACTTGAACCCTGGACCCTCAGATTAAAAGTCTGATGCTCTACCGACTGAGCTATCCAGGCTCTGCTTGGAAACCCAAGCAATCTAATTAGGAGCCACATGTGCATTACAAGCATGCACAGAACAATTGAAGGGTTTTTCCTATGTATGACTCCCCATGTGTCCCTTTATTATGCTTTTTGTCCACATCCTTTTGACCACAAACGGTGCAACTGAAGGGTCACACCATTAGTACTGTCTGACGATTGGCCTGCCGTTGATTGAGCTTCTGATACACCTGCACTAAAGGGGAATTAGCTCAGATGGTAGAGTGCTCGCTTAGCATGCGAGAGGTGGTGGGATCGATACCCACATTCTCCAATTCATCATTTACCATGGCAATGCCTCGTCTCAATTTTATTCAAAATAGCCTTTCACAACCATGGATCCGTACAAATTACGCTAGATTAGATTAATTATTCCCAATGTGTACAAATATTGTGGCATTTTAATGTCACAAGTATAGCTGAGGTTTGTTGCAATACAATGAAGGTTTTTTGTTCAAAGGTAAGAATCCACTTAGCATTTTTTAGTGGAACATGTAGGGGAATCAGCTCACATTTTAGAGCGATTGCTTTGCATGCGGAGGTGGTGGGACTGATGCCTGCATTCTCCAAACCTGAATGTTCTATGCACAAGTCTGGTTTCTCTTTTCAGTGGAGTCAGTCAAGCACTGGGTCACTATGCATAGGTTTGGGCATTTTACTCAAAGGCAGCAAATCTTACATGATAAGCATTGTATTCAAGCAGGGACAAATGTTCTTTTGGCCAGTTGACACAACTTTACAGTACATTTGGAAGCAATCATGGAACAGCCTGAACAGGGACTTGAACCCTGGACCCTCAGATTAAAAGTCTGATGCTCTACCGACTGAGCTATCCAGGCTCTACTTGGAAACCCAAGCAATCTAATTAGGAGCCACATGTGCATTACAAGCATGCACAGAACAATTGAAGGGTTTTTCCTATGTATGACTCCCCATGTGTCCCTTTATTATGCTTTCTAGTCCACATCCTTTTGACCACAAACGGTGCAACTGAAGGGTCACACCATTAGTACTGTCTGACGATTGGCCTGCCGTTGATTGAGATTCTGATACACCTGCACTAAAGGGGAATTAGCTCAGATGGTAGAGTGCTCGCTTAGCATGCGAGAGGCGGTGGGATCGATACCCACATTCTCCAATTCATCATTTACCATGGCAATGCCTCGTCTCAATTTTATTCAAAATAGCCTTTCACAACCATGGATCCCTACAAATTACGCTAGATTAGATTAATTATTCCCAATGTGTACAAATTTTGTGGCATTTTAATGTCACAAGTATAGCTGAGGTTTGTTGCAATACAATGAAGGTTTTTTGTTCAAAGGTAAGAATCCACTTAACATTTTTTAGTGGAACATGTAGGGGAATCAGCTCACATGTTAGAGCGATTGCTTTGCATGCGGAGGTGGTGGTACTGATGCCTGCATTCTCTAAACCTGAATGTTCTATGCACAAGTCTGGTTTCTCTTTTCAGTGGAGTCAGTCAAGCACTGGGTCACTATGCATAGGTTTGGGCGTTTTACTCAAAGGCAGCAAATCTTAAATGATAAGCATTGTATTCAAGCAGGGACAAATGTTCTTTTGGCCAGTTGACACAACTTTGCAGTACATCTGGAAGCAATCATGGAAGAGCCTGAACAGGGACTTGAACCCTGGACCCTCAGATTAAAAGTCTGATGCTCTACCGACTGAGCTATCCAGGCTCTGCTTGGAAACCCAAGCAATCTAATTAGGAACCACATGTGCATTACAAGCATGCACAGAACAATTATTGAAGGGTTTTTCCTATGTATGACTCCCCATGTGTCCCTTTATTATGCTTTCTAGTCCACATCCTTTTGACCACAAACAAAAAAAGGGTCACACCATTAGTACTGTCTGACGATTGGCCTGCCGTTGATTGAGCTTCTGATACACCTGCACTAAAGGGGAATTAGCTCAGATGGTAGAGTGCTCGCTTAGGCCTCATTCACACGTACCAAACACCAATCAAGCAATGTTTGGTCGTTTTTTTGTTTTTTTGGGCCACCACAATGCTTTTCCAATGGGAGTCACATGGTTTGATCAAACATTTGTGTTTGATGGCTGATTGCTGATTGCTCCCCCCTCATCAAACAAAAATGTTTGGTCAAACCATGTGACTCCCATTGAAAATGAATTGGAGCAGCAATCAAAAAGCAATCAGGCATCACACACGGACCGAACATTTGTTGTGTAGGTGTGAACTAGGCCTTAGGCTTCGTACACACCTTTCGGACACACAGATCTGTCCGACCGACCACTGATTACATTTTTATGATTTGATGCCTCCATGTCCCACAATGCTTTGCGCGATTTGGGCGGTGCTACTATACGCGGAAATAGATGCACATATGTTCAGTGTAGTTTTCTTGACTGCAGCAGCAGCTAGCGGTAGTTTGTCGAGGCCGTTTTTCACACTCAAAGTTCACTTAGAAGGTCCGGATCAAGGACCAAGGACCAAATATTTGCATTTTGATTTTGGTCCGTTTGGTGTTCACACTGGACTTTGTAAAGCGTACCAAATATGTAAACAAATGACACGTGGACATGTTAAGCGAACCAAATAGTGAAAAAAAGAAAAGAGGTCATTTTACGACGGAGGGAAAAATAACATGAGGGGGTGCGGGAAATCACTGTCTACAATTTTTGGGCGCAACCTTCAGTCACACAGAGAGAAGAGAACAGCAACATGAATCATGATTGCAGCAACAACTTGAAATTGCATTCATTCTTAATAATTATTTTATTAGCCAAATAAGACAACAGATGAACAGAGGAGCAGGTATTTGAACAATAATGTGCTTGCTGCTGGTGCATAGCCTACAACAAAGTATCCCCGAATCCCGATAAAAATGACTTTTCTTCTATGTGTGCACCTTAACCTGATTCGATATAGGCCTATGTTATTTCTGCGCATCAAATCGACGGGCATTTCCATGTCATCTTATGGTTTAAACTTGAAGCCGTACTGGTCAAGTCAGAACAGCTCAGAACAGCTCCGCTGCAGTTGACCTATATCACGTCTTTTGCTATAGTGATGTAATCAATTAATCATTTAGGACCACCTGTGTAGCTTATTTAACATTTGCTCCATTGGCTCTTTATGCGTGCGGCCGTGCGCTAGAGCGAGACAGGATGATTTTAAATATTTCTCTGTCTGCGTCTCTCCCATAGAGCTATAAAATATATCGGGTCTCTCCCCCCACATGTGCGCGCGTCATAACTTTGCGTGGTGGCGGTGGCGCATGCTTAAAATAAACAGATCTACAAGCTTACACCGTGTACCATACTTTAAGTACCATTCGTGTCGATAACTTGTACATCTGTTATATTTGCGCATGTGAACCGACGGATATTTTGGCTATCGTCCTGTATTTCTGTATATAGAATAGAACTTAGTACCAGACTGGACTCATCACTGGAGACAGCCGTGCGCAACTTGGACTCTCCAAGTTACGCACGGCCGTAGCCAAAAGAAGACATACAAACAAGCGATATAATAGTCTGTGTCACGTAACTCAGAAGACTACAGCCTAAACCCCACCCAGTGCTGTCAAGAACGGAAGTTCTCTCCTATTAGTTGGCGGTTAAAAAACACCCTTCTGTCCGATCTGAAGTCCCACCCTGTTCGTTGGCTGTTTTGACTACAAGGTGTCCGGTGTGTTTGTTGTGCCCTCCGCCCCCACATCGGACAGGTTTGTCCGATCAAATGACGTGACTCCCATTGAAAATGATTTGGAGCAGCAATCAAATAGCAATCAGGCATCGCACACGGACCGAACATTTGTTCTTTAGGTGTGTACGCAGCCTTAGCATGCGAGAGGCGGTAGGATCGATACCCACATTCTCCATTTCATCATTTACCATGGCAATGCCTCCTCTCAATTTTATTCAAAATAGCCTTTCACAACCATGGATCCCTACAAATTACGCTAGATTAGATTAATTATTCCCAATGTGTACAAATATTGTGTCATTTTAATGTCACAAGTATAGCTGAGGTTTGTTGCAATACAATGAAGGTTTTTTGTTCAAAGGTAAGAATCCACTTAGCATTTTTTAGTGGAACATGTAGGGGAATCAGCTCACATGTTAGAGCGATTGCTTTGCATGCGAGAGGTGGTGGGACTGATGCCTGCATTCTCCAAACCTGAATGTTCTATGCAAAAGTCTGGTTTCTCTTTTCAGTGGAGTCACTATGCATAGGTTTGGGCATTTTACTCAAAGGCAGCAACTCTTAAATGATAAGCATTGTATTCAAGCAGGGACAAATGTTATTTTGGCCAGTTGACACAACTTTGCAGTACATCTGGAAGCAATCATGGAAGAGCCTGAACAGGGACTTGAACCCTGGACCCTCAGATTAAAAGTCTGATGCTCTACCGACTGAGCTATCCAGGCTCTGCTTGGAAACCCAAGCAATCTAATTAGGAGCCACATGTGCATTACAAGCATGCACAGAACAATTGAAGGGTTTTTCCTATGTATGACTCCCCATGTGACCCTTTATTATGCTTTCTAGTCCACATCCTTTTGACCACAAACGGTGCAACTGAAGGGTCACACCATTAGTACTGTCTGACGATTGGCCTGCCGTTGATTGAGCTTCTGATACACCTGCACTAAAGGGGAATTAGCTCAGATGGTAGAGTGCTCGCTTAGCATGCGAGAGGCCGTGGGATCGATACCCACATTCTCCAATTCATCATTTACCATGGCAATGCCTCGTCTCAATTTTATTCAAAATAGCCTTTCACAACCATGGATCCCTACAAATTACGCTAGATTAGATTTATTATTTCCAATGTGTACAAATATTATGTCATTTTAATGTCACAAGTATAGCTGAGGTTTGTTGCAATACAATGAAGGTTTTTTGTTCAAAGGTAAGAATCCACTTAGCATTTTTTAGTGGAACATGTAGGGGAATCAGCTCACATGTTAGAGCGATTGCTTTGCATGCGAGAGGTGGTGGGACTGATGCCTGCATTCTCCAAACCTGAATGTTCTATGCAGAAGTCTGGTTTCTCTTTTCAGTGGAGTCAGTCAAGCACTGGGTCACTATGCATAGGTTTGGGCATTTTACTCAAAGGCAGCAAATCTTAAATGATAAGCATTGTATTCAAGCAGGGACAAATGTTCTTTTGGCCAGTTGACACAACTTTGCAGTACATCTGGAAGCAATCATGGAAGAGCCTGAACAGGGACTTGAACCCTGGACCCTCAGATTAAAAGTCTGATGCTCTACCGACTGAGCTATCCAGGCTCTGCTTGGAAACCCAAGCAATCTAATTAGGAGCCACATGTGCATTACAAGCATGCACAGAACAATTGAAGGGTTTTTCCTATGTATGACTCCCCATGTGACCCTTTATTATGCTTTCTAGTCCACATCCTTTTGACCACAAACGGTGCAACTGAAGGGTCACACCATTAGTACTGTCTGACGATTGGCCTGCCGTTGATTGAGCTTCTGATACACCTGCACTAAAGGGGAATTAGCTCAGATGGTAGAGTGCTCGCTTAGCATGCGAGAGGCGGTGGGATCGATACCCACATTCTCCAATTCATCATTTACCATGGCAATGCCTCGTCTCAATTTTATTCAAAATAGCCTTTCACAACCATGGATCCCTACAAATTACGCTAGATTAGATTAATTATTCCCAATGTGTACAAATATTGTGTCATTTTAATGTCACAAGTATAGCTGAGGTTTGTTGCAATACAATGAAGGTTTTTTGTTCAAAGGTAAGAATCCACTTAACATTTTTTAGTGGAACATGTAGGGGAATCAGCTCACATGTTAGAGCGATTGCTTTGCATGCGGAGGTGGTGGGACTGATGCCTGCATTCTCCAAACCTGAATGTTCTATGCACAAGTCTGGTTTCTCTTTTCAGTGGAGTCAGTCAAGCACTGGGTCACTATGCATAGGTTTGGGCATTTTACTCAAAGGCAGCAAATCTTAAATGATAAGCATTGTATTCAAGCAGGGACAAATGTTCTTTTGGCCAGTTGACACAACTTTGCAGTACATCTGGAAGCAATCATGGAAGAGCCTGAACAGGGACTTGAACCCTGGACCCTCAGATTAAAAGTCTGATGCTCTACCGACTGAGCTATCCAGGCTCTGCTTGGAAACCCAAGCAATCTAATTAGGAGCCACATGTGCATTACAAGCATGCACAGAACAATTGAAGGGTTTTTCCTATGTATGACTCCCCATGTGTCCCTTTATTATGCTTTCTAGTCCACATCCTTTTGACCACAAACGGTGCAAATGAAGGGTCACACCATTAGTACTGTCTGACGATTGGCCTGCCGTTGATTGAGCTTCTGATACACCTGCACTAAAGGGGAATTAGCTCAGATGTTAGAGTGCTCGCTTAGCATGCGAGAGGCGGTAGGATCGATACCCACATTCTCCATTTCACCATTTACCATGGCAATGCCTCCTCTCAATTTTATTCAAAATAGCCTTTCACAACCATGGATCCCTACAAATTACGCTAGATTAGATTAATTATTCCCAATGTGTACAAATATTGTGTCATTTTAATGTCACAAGTATAGCTGAGGTTTGTTGCAATACAATGAAGGTTTTTTGTTCAAAGGTAAGAATCCACTTAGCATTTTTTAGTGGAACATGTAGGGGAATCAGCTCACATGTTAGAGCGATTGCTTTGCATGCGAGAGGTGGTGGGACTGATGCCTGCATTCTCCAAACCTGAATGTTCTATGCAGAAGTCTGGTTTCTCTTTTCAGTGGAGTCAGTCAAGCACTGGGTCACTATGCATAGGTTTGGGCATTTTACTCAAAGGCAGCAAATCTTAAATGATAAGCATTGTATTCAAGCAGGGACAAATGTTCTTTTGTCCAGTTGACACAACTTTGCAGTACATCTGGAAGCAATCATGGAAGAGCCTGAACAGGGACTTGAACCCTGGACCCTCAGATTAAAAGTCTGATGCTCTACCGACTGAGCTATCCAGGCTCTGCTTGGAAACCCAAGCAATCTAATTAGGAGCCACATGTGCATTACAAGCATGCACAGAACAATTGAAGGGTTTTTCCTATGTATGACTCCCCATGTGTCCCTTTATTATGCTTTCTATTCCACATCCTTTTGACCACAAACGGTGCAACTGAAGGGTCACACCATTAGTACTGTCTGACGATTGGCCTGCCGTTGATTGAGCTTCTGATACACCTGCACTAAAGGGGAATTAGCTCAGATGGTAGAGTGCTCGCTTAGCATGCGAGAGGCGGTGGGATCGATACCCACATTCTCCAATTCATCATTCACCATGGCAATGCCTCGTCTCAATTGTATTCAAAATAGCCTTTCACAACCATGGATCCCTACAAATTACGCTAGATTAGATTAATTATTCCCAATGTGTACAAATATTGTGGCATTTTAATGTCACAAGTATAGCTGAGGTTTGTTGCAATACAATGAAGGTTTTTTGTTCAAAGGTAAGAATCCACTTAACATTTTTTAGTGGAACATGTAGGGGAATCAGCTCACATGTTAGAGCGATTGCTTTGCATGCGGAGGTGGTGGGACTGATGCCTGCATTCTCCAAACCTGAATGTTCTATGCACAAGTCTGGTTTCTCTTTTCAGTGGAGTCAGTCAAGCACTGGGTCACTATGCATAGGTTTGGGCATTTTACTCAAAGGCAGCAAATCTTAAATGATAAGCATTGTATTCAAGCAGGGACAAATGTTCTTTTGGCCAGTTGACACAACTTTGCAGTACATCTGGAAGCAATCATGGAAGAGCCTGAACAGGGACTTGAACCCTGGACCCTCAGATTAAAAGTCTGATGCTCTACCGACTGAGCTATCCAGGCTCTGCTTGGAAACCCAAGCAATCTAATTAGGAGCCACATGTAACAGAAGTCTGGTTTCTCTTTTCAGTGGAGTCAGTCAAGCACTGGGTCACTATGCATAGGTTTGGGCATTTTACTCAAAGGCACCAAATCTTAAATGATAAGCATTGTATTCAAGCAGGGACAAATGTTCTTTTGTCCAGTTGACACAACTTTGCAGTACATCTGGAAGCAATCATGGAAGAGCCTGAACAGGGACTTGAACCCTGGACCCTCAGATTAAAAGTCTGATGCTCTACCGACTGAGCTATCCAGGCTCTGCTTGGAAACCCAAGCAATCTAATTAGGAGCCACATGTGCATTACAAGCATGCACAGAACAATTGAAGGGTTTTTCCTATGTATGACTCCCCATGTGTCCCTTTATTATGCTTTCTATTCCACATCCTTTTGACCACAAACGGTGCAACTGAAGGGTCACACCATTAGTACTGTCTGACGATTGGCCTGCCGTTGATTGAGCTTCTGATACACCTGCACTAAAGGGGAATTAGCTCAGATGGTAGAGTGCTCGCTTAGCATGCGAGAGGCGGTGGGATCGATACCCACATTCTCCAATTCATCATTCACCATGGCAATGCCTCGTCTCAATTTTATTCAAAATAGCCTTTCACAACCATGGATCCCTACAAATTACGCTAGATTAGATTAATTATTCCCAATGTGTACAAATATTATGTCATTTTAATGTCACAAGTATAGCTGAGGTTTGTTGCAATACAATGAAGGTTTTTTGTTCAAAGGTAAGAATCCACTTAGCATTTTTTAGTGGAACATGTAGGGGAATCAGCTCACATGTTAGAGCGATTGCTTTGCATGCGGAGGTGGTGGGACTGATGCCTGCATTCTCCAAACCTGAATGTTCTATACACAAGTCTGGTTTCTCTTTTCAGTGGAGTCAGTCAAGCACTGGGTCACTATGCATAGGTTTGGGCATTTTACTCAAAGGCAGCAAATCTTAAATGATAAGCATTGTATTCAAGCAGGGACAAATGTTCTTTTGGCCAGTTGACACAACTTTGCAGTACATCTGGAAGCAATCATGGAAGAGCCTGAACAGGGACTTGAACCCTGGACCCTCAGATTAAAAGTCTGATGCTCTACCGACTGAGCTATCCAGGCTCTGCTTGGAAACCCAAGCAATCTAATTAGGAGCCACATGTGCATTACAAGCATGCACAGAACAATTGAAGGGTTTTTCCTATGTATGACTCCCCATGTGTCCCTTTATTATGCTTTTTGTCCACATCCTTTTGACCACAAACGGTGCAACTGAAGGGTCACACCATTAGTACTGTCTGACGATTGGCCTGCCGTTGATTGAGCTTCTGATACACCTGCACTAAAGGGGAATTAGCTCAGATGGTAGAGTGCTCGCTTAGCATGCGAGAGGTGGTGGGATCGATACCCACATTCTCCAATTCATCATTTACCATGGCAATGCCTCGTCTCAATTTTATTCAAAATAGCCTTTCACAACCATGGATCCGTATAAATTACGCTAGATTAGATTAATTATTCCCAATGTGTACAAATATTGTGGCATTTTAATGTCACAAGTATAGCTGAGGTTTGTTGCAATACAATGAAGGTTTTTTGTTCAAAGGTAAGAATCCACTTAGCATTTTTTAGTGGAACATGTAGGGGAATCAGCTCACATTTTAGAGCGATTGCTTTGCATGCGGAGGTGGTGGGACTGATGCCTGCATTCTCCAAACCTGAATGTTCTATGCACAAGTCTGGTTTCTCTTTTCAGTGGAGTCAGTCAAGCACTGGGTCACTATGCATAGGTTTGGGCATTTTACTCAAAGGCAGCAAATCTTACATGATAAGCATTGTATTCAAGCAGGGACAAATGTTCTTTTGGCCAGTTGACACAACTTTACAGTACATCTGGAAGCAATCATGGAACAGCCTGAACAGGGACTTGAACCCTGGACCCTCAGATTAAAAGTCTGATGCTCTACCGACTGAGCTATCCAGGCTCTGCTTGGAAACCCAAGCAATCTAATTAGGAGCCACATGTGCATTACAAGCATGCACAGAACAATTGAAGGGTTTTTCCTATGTATGACTCCCCATGTGTCCCTTTATTATGCTTTCTAGTCCACATCCTTTTGACCACAAACGGTGCAACTGAAGGGTCACACCATTAGTACTGTCTGACGATTGGCCTGCCGTTGATTGAGATTCTGATACACCTGCACTAAAGGGGAATTAGCTCAGATGGTAGAGTGCTCGCTTAGCATGCGAGAGGCGGTGGGATCGATACCCACATTCTCCAATTCATCATTTACCATGGCAATGCCTCGTCTCAATTTTATTCAAAATAGCCTTTCACAACCATGGATCCCTACAAATTACGCTAGATTAGATTAATTATTCCCAATGTGTACAAATTTTGTGGCATTTTAATGTCACAAGTATAGCTGAGGTTTGTTGCAATACAATGAAGGTTTTTTGTTCAAAGGTAAGAATCCACTTAACATTTTTTAGTGGAACATGTAGGGGAATCAGCTCACATGTTAGAGCGATTGCTTTGCATGCGGAGGTGGTGGTACTGATGCCTGCATTCTCTAAACCTGAATGTTCTATGCACAAGTCTGGTTTCTCTTTTCAGTGGAGTCAGTCAAGCACTGGGTCACTATGCATAGGTTTGGGCGTTTTACTCAAAGGCAGCAAATCTTAAATGATAAGCATTGTATTCAAGCAGGGACAAATGTTCTTTTGGCCAGTTGACACAACTTTGCAGTACATCTGGAAGCAATCATGGAAGAGCCTGAACAGGGACTTGAACCCTGGACCCTCAGATTAAAAGTCTGATGCTCTACCGACTGAGCTATCCAGGCTCTGCTTGGAAACCCAAGCAATCTAATTAGGAACCACATGTGCATTACAAGCATGCACAGAACAATTATTGAAGGGTTTTTCCTATGTATGACTCCCCATGTGTCCCTTTATTATGCTTTCTAGTCCACATCCTTTTGACCACAAACAAAAAAAGGGTCACACCATTAGTACTGTCTGACGATTGGCCTGCCGTTGATTGAGCTTCTGATACACCTGCACTAAAGGGGAATTAGCTCAGATGGTAGAGTGCTCGCTTAGGCCTCATTCACACGTACCAAACACCAATCAAGCAATGTTTGGTCGTTTTTTTGTTTTTTTGGGCCACCACAATGCTTTTCCAATGGGAGTCACATGGTTTGATCAAACATTTGTGTTTGATGGCTGATTGCTGATTGCTCCCCCCTCATCAAACAAAAATGTTTGGTCAAACCATGTGACTCCCATTGAAAATGAATTGGAGCAGCAATCAAAAAGCAATCAGGCATCACACACGGACCGAACATTTGTTGTGTAGGTGTGAACTAGGCCTTAGGCTTCGTACACACCTTTCGGACACACAGATCTGTCCGACCGACCACTGATTACATTTTTATGATTTGATGCCTCCATGTCCCACAATGCTTTGCGCGATTTGGGCGGTGCTACTATACGCGGAAATAGATGCACATATGTTCAGTGTAGTTTTCTTGACTGCAGCAGCAGCTAGCGGTAGTTTGTCGAGGCCGTTTTTCACACTCAAAGTTCACTTAGAAGGTCCGGATCAAGGACCAAGGACCAAATATTTGCATTTTGATTTTGGTCCGTTTGGTGTTCACACTGGACTTTGTAAAGCGTACCAAATATGTAAACAAATGACACGTGGACATGTTAAGCGAACCAAATAGTGAAAAAAAGAAAAGAGGTCATTTTACGACGGAGGGAAAAATAACATGAGGGGGTGCGGGAAATCACTGTCTACAATTTTTGGGCGCAACCTTCAGTCACACAGAGAGAAGAGAACAGCAACATGAATCATGATTGCAGCAACAACTTGAAATTGCATTCATTCTTAATAATTATTTTATTAGCCAAATAAGACAACAGATGAACAGAGGAGCAGGTATTTGAACAATAATGTGCTTGCTGCTGGTGCATAGCCTACAACAAAGTATCCCCGAATCCCGATAAAAATGACTTTTCTTCTATGTGTGCACCTTAACCTGATTCGATATAGGCCTATGTTATTTCTGCGCATCAAATCGACGGGCATTTCCATGTCATCTTATGGTTTAAACTTGAAGCCGTACTGGTCAAGTCAGAACAGCTCAGAACAGCTCCGCTGCAGTTGACCTATATCACGTCTTTTGCTATAGTGATGTAATCAATTAATCATTTAGGACCACCTGTGTAGCTTATTTAACATTTGCTCCATTGGCTCTTTATGCGTGCGGCCGTGCGCTAGAGCGAGACAGGATGATTTTAAATATTTCTCTGTCTGCGTCTCTCCCATAGAGCTATAAAATATATCGGGTCTCTCCCCCCACATGTGCGCGCGTCATAACTTTGCGTGGTGGCGGTGGCGCATGCTTAAAATAAACAGATCTACAAGCTTACACCGTGTACCATACTTTAAGTACCATTCGTGTCGATAACTTGTACATCTGTTATATTTGCGCATGTGAACCGACGGATATTTTGGCTATCGTCCTGTATTTCTGTATATAGAATAGAACTTAGTACCAGACTGGACTCATCACTGGAGACAGCCGTGCGCAACTTGGACTCTCCAAGTTACGCACGGCCGTAGCCAAAAGAAGACATACAAACAAGCGATATAATAGTCTGTGTCACGTAACTCAGAAGACTACAGCCTAAACCCCACCCAGTGCTGTCAAGAACGGAAGTTCTCTCCTATTAGTTGGCGGTTAAAAAACACCCTTCTGTCCGATCTGAAGTCCCACCCTGTTCGTTGGCTGTTTTGACTACAAGGTGTCCGGTGTGTTTGTTGTGCCCTCCGCCCCCACATCGGACAGGTTTGTCCGATCAAACGACGTGACTCCCATTGAAAATGATTTGGAGCAGCAATCAAATAGCAATCAGGCATCGCACACGGACCGAACATTTGTTCTTTAGGTGTGTACGCAGCCTTAGCATGCGAGAGGCGGTAGGATCGATACCCACATTCTCCATTTCATCATTTACCATGGCAATGCCTCCTCTCAATTTTATTCAAAATAGCCTTTCACAACCATGGATCCCTACAAATTACGCTAGATTAGATTAATTATTCCCAATGTGTACAAATATTGTGTCATTTTAATGTCACAAGTATAGCTGAGGTTTGTTGCAATACAATGAAGGTTTTTTGTTCAAAGGTAAGAATCCACTTAGCATTTTTTAGTGGAACATGTAGGGGAATCAGCTCACATGTTAGAGCGATTGCTTTGCATGCGAGAGGTGGTGGGACTGATGCCTGCATTCTCCAAACCTGAATGTTCTATGCAAAAGTCTGGTTTCTCTTTTCAGTGGAGTCACTATGCATAGGTTTGGGCATTTTACTCAAAGGCAGCAACTCTTAAATGATAAGCATTGTATTCAAGCAGGGACAAATGTTATTTTGGCCAGTTGACACAACTTTGCAGTACATCTGGAAGCAATCATGGAAGAGCCTGAACAGGGACTTGAACCCTGGACCCTCAGATTAAAAGTCTGATGCTCTACCGACTGAGCTATCCAGGCTCTGCTTGGAAACCCAAGCAATCTAATTAGGAGCCACATGTGCATTACAAGCATGCACAGAACAATTGAAGGGTTTTTCCTATGTATGACTCCCCATGTGACCCTTTATTATGCTTTCTAGTCCACATCCTTTTGACCACAAACGGTGCAACTGAAGGGTCACACCATTAGTACTGTCTGACGATTGGCCTGCCGTTGATTGAGCTTCTGATACACCTGCACTAAAGGGGAATTAGCTCAGATGGTAGAGTGCTCGCTTAGCATGCGAGAGGCCGTGGGATCGATACCCACATTCTCCAATTCATCATTTACCATGGCAATGCCTCGTCTCAATTTTATTCAAAATAGCCTTTCACAACCATGGATCCCTACAAATTACGCTAGATTAGATTTATTATTTCCAATGTGTACAAATATTATGTCATTTTAATGTCACAAGTATAGCTGAGGTTTGTTGCAATACAATGAAGGTTTTTTGTTCAAAGGTAAGAATCCACTTAGCATTTTTTAGTGGAACATGTAGGGGAATCAGCTCACATGTTAGAGCGATTGCTTTGCATGCGAGAGGTGGTGGGACTGATGCCTGCATTCTCCAAACCTGAATGTTCTATGCAGAAGTCTGGTTTCTCTTTTCAGTGGAGTCAGTCAAGCACTGGGTCACTATGCATAGGTTTGGGCATTTTACTCAAAGGCAGCAAATCTTAAATGATAAGCATTGTATTCAAGCAGGGACAAATGTTCTTTTGGCCAGTTGACACAACTTTGCAGTACATCTGGAAGCAATCATGGAAGAGCCTGAACAGGGACTTGAACCCTGGACCCTCAGATTAAAAGTCTGATGCTCTACCGACTGAGCTATCCAGGCTCTGCTTGGAAACCCAAGCAATCTAATTAGGAGCCACATGTGCATTACAAGCATGCACAGAAAAATTGAAGGGTTTTTCCTATGTATGACTCCCCATGTGACCCTTTATTATGCTTTCTAGTCCACATCCTTTTGACCACAAACGGTGCAACTGAAGGGTCACACCATTAGTACTGTCTGACGATTGGCCTGCCGTTGATTGAGCTTCTGATACACCTGCACTAAAGGGGAATTAGCTCAGATGGTAGAGTGCTCGCTTAGCATGCGAGAGGCGGTGGGATCGATACCCACATTCTCCAATTCATCATTTACCATGGCAATGCCTCGTCTCAATTTTATTCAAAATAGCCTTTCACAACCATGGATCCCTACAAATTACGCTAGATTAGATTAATTATTCCCAATGTGTACAAATATTGTGTCATTTTAATGTCACAAGTATAGCTGAGGTTTGTTGCAATACAATGAAGGTTTTTTGTTCAAAGGTAAGAATCCACTTAACATTTTTTAGTGGAACATGTAGGGGAATCAGCTCACATGTTAGAGCGATTGCTTTGCATGCGGAGGTGGTGGGACTGATGCCTGCATTCTCCAAACCTGAATGTTCTATGCACAAGTCTGGTTTCTCTTTTCAGTGGAGTCAGTCAAGCACTGGGTCACTATGCATAGGTTTGGGCATTTTACTCAAAGGCAGCAAATCTTAAATGATAAGCATTGTATTCAAGCAGGGACAAATGTTCTTTTGGCCAGTTGACACAACTTTGCAGTACATCTGGAAGCAATCATGGAAGAGCCTGAACAGGGACTTGAACCCTGGACCCTCAGATTAAAAGTCTGATGCTCTACCGACTGAGCTATCCAGGCTCTGCTTGGAAACCCAAGCAATCTAATTAGGAGCCACATGTGCATTACAAGCATGCACAGAACAATTGAAGGGTTTTTCCTATGTATGACTCCCCATGTGTCCCTTTATTATGCTTTCTAGTCCACATCCTTTTGACCACAAACGGTGCAAATGAAGGGTCACACCATTAGTACTGTCTGACGATTGGCCTGCCGTTGATTGAGCTTCTGATACACCTGCACTAAAGGGGAATTAGCTCAGATGTTAGAGTGCTCGCTTAGCATGCGAGAGGCGGTAGGATCGATACCCACATTCTCCATTTCATCATTTACCATGGCAATGCCTCCTCTCAATTTTATTCAAAATAGCCTTTCACAACCATGGATCCCTACAAATTACGCTAGATTAGATTAATTATTCCCAATGTGTACAAATATTGTGTCATTTTAATGTCACAAGTATAGCTGAGGTTTGTTGCAATACAATGAAGGTTTTTTGTTCAAAGGTAAGAATCCACTTAGCATTTTTTAGTGGAACATGTAGGGGAATCAGCTCACATGTTAGAGCGATTGCTTTGCATGCGAGAGGTGGTGGGACTGATGCCTGCATTCTCCAAACCTGAATGTTCTATGCAGAAGTCTGGTTTCTCTTTTCAGTGGAGTCAGTCAAGCACTGGGTCACTATGCATAGGTTTGGGCATTTTACTCAAAGGCAGCAAATCTTAAATGATAAGCATTGTATTCAAGCAGGGACAAATGTTCGTTTGTCCAGTTGACACAACTTTGCAGTACATCTGGAAGCAATCATGGAAGAGCCTGAACAGGGACTTGAACCCTGGACCCTCAGATTAAAAGTCTGATGCTCTACCGACTGAGCTATCCAGGCTCTGCTTGGAAACCCAAGCAATCTAATTAGGAGCCACATGTGCATTACAAGCATGCACAGAACAATTGAAGGGTTTTTCCTATGTATGACTCCCCATGTGTCCCTTTATTATGCTTTCTATTCCACATCCTTTTGACCACAAACGGTGCAACTGAAGGGTCACACCATTAGTACTGTCTGACGATTGGCCTGCCGTTGATTGAGCTTCTGATACACCTGCACTAAAGGGGAATTAGCTCAGATGGTAGAGTGCTCGCTTAGCATGCGCGAGGCGGTGGGATCGATACCCACATTCTCCAATTCATCATTCACCATGGCAATGCCTCGTCTCAATTGTATTCAAAATAGCCTTTCACAACCATGGATCCCTACAAATTACGCTAGATTAGATTAATTATTCCCAATGTGTACAAATATTGTGGCATTTTAATGTCACAAGTATAGCTGAGGTTTGTTGCAATACAATGAAGGTTTTTTGTTCAAAGGTAAGAATCCACTTAACATTTTTTAGTGGAACATGTAGGGGAATCAGCTCACATGTTAGAGCGATTGCTTTGCATGCGGAGGTGGTGGGACTGATGCCTGCATTCTCCAAACCTGAATGTTCTATGCACAAGTCTGGTTTCTCTTTTCAGTGGAGTCAGTCAAGCACTGGGTCACTATGCATAGGTTTGGGCATTTTACTCAAAGGCAGCAAATCTTAAATGATAAGCATTGTATTCAAGCAGGGACAAATGTTCTTTTGGCCAGTTGACACAACTTTGCAGTACATCTGGAAGCAATCATGGAAGAGCCTGAACAGGGACTTGAACCCTGGACCCTCAGATTAAAAGTCTGATGCTCTACCGACTGAGCTATCCAGGCTCTGCTTGGAAACCCAAGCAATCTAATTAGGAGCCACATGTAACAGAAGTCTGGTTTCTCTTTTCAGTGGAGTCAGTCAAGCACTGGGTCACTATGCATAGGTTTGGGCATTTTACTCAAAGGCACCAAATCTTAAATGATAAGCATTGTATTCAAGCAGGGACAAATGTTCTTTTGTCCAGTTGACACAACTTTGCAGTACATCTGGAAGCAATCATGGAAGAGCCTGAACAGGGACTTGAACCCTGGACCCTCAGATTAAAAGTCTGATGCTCTACCGACTGAGCTATCCAGGCTCTGCTTGGAAACCCAAGCAATCTAATTAGGAGCCACATGTGCATTACAAGCATGCACAGAACAATTGAAGGGTTTTTCCTATGTATGACTCCCCATGTGTCCCTTTATTATGCTTTCTATTCCACATCCTTTTGACCACAAACGGTGCAACTGAAGGGTCACACCATTAGTACTGTCTGACGATTGGCCTGCCGTTGATTGAGCTTCTGATACACCTGCACTAAAGGGGAATTAGCTCAGATGGTAGAGTGCTCGCTTAGCATGCGAGAGGCGGTGGGATCGATACCCACATTCTCCAATTCATCATTCACCATGGCAATGCCTCGTCTCAATTTTATTCAAAATAGCCTTTCACAACCATGGATCCCTACAAATTACGCTAGATTAGATTAATTATTCCCAATGTGTACAAATATTATGTCATTTTAATGTCACAAGTATAGCTGAGGTTTGTTGCAATACAATGAAGGTTTTTTGTTCAAAGGTAAGAATCCACTTAGCATTTTTTAGTGGAACATGTAGGGGAATCAGCTCACATGTTAGAGCGATTGCTTTGCATGCGGAGGTGGTGGGACTGATGCCTGCATTCTCCAAACCTGAATGTTCTATACACAAGTCTGGTTTCTCTTTTCAGTGGAGTCAGTCAAGCACTGGGTCACTATGCATAGGTTTGGGCATTTTACTCAAAGGCAGCAAATCTTAAATGATAAGCATTGTATTCAAGCAGGGACAAATGTTCTTTTGGCCAGTTGACACAACTTTGCAGTACATCTGGAAGCAATCATGGAAGAGCCTGAACAGGGACTTGAACCCTGGACCCTCAGATTAAAAGTCTGATGCTCTACCGACTGAGCTATCCAGGCTCTGCTTGAAAACCCAAGCAATCTAATTAGGAGCCACATGTGCATTACAAGCATGCACAGAACAATTGAAGGGTTTTTCCTATGTATGACTCCCCATGTGTCCCTTTATTATGCTTTTTGTCCACATCCTTTTGACCACAAACGGTGCAACTGAAGGGTCACACCATTAGTACTGTCTGACGATTGGCCTGCCGTTGATTGAGCTTCTGATACACCTGCACTAAAGGGGAATTAGCTCAGATGGTAGAGTGCTCGCTTAGCATGCGAGAGGTGGTGGGATCGATACCCACATTCTCCAATTCATCATTTACCATGGCAATGCCTCGTCTCAATTTTATTCAAAATAGCCTTTCACAACCATGGATCCGTATAAATTACGCTAGATTAGATTAATTATTCCCAATGTGTACAAATATTGTGGCATTTTAATGTCACAAGTATAGCTGAGGTTTGTTGCAATACAATGAAGGTTTTTTGTTCAAAGGTAAGAATCCACTTAGCATTTTTTAGTGGAACATGTAGGGGAATCAGCTCACATTTTAGAGCGATTGCTTTGCATGCGGAGGTGGTGGGACTGATGCCTGCATTCTCCAAACCTGAATGTTCTATGCACAAGTCTGGTTTCTCTTTTCAGTGGAGTCAGTCAAGCACTGGGTCACTATGCATAGGTTTGGGCATTTTACTCAAAGGCAGCAAATCTTACATGATAAGCATTGTATTCAAGCAGGGACAAATGTTCTTTTGGCCAGTTGACACAACTTTACAGTACATCTGGAAGCAATCATGGAACAGCCTGAACAGGGACTTGAACCCTGGACCCTCAGATTAAAAGTCTGATGCTCTACCGACTGAGCTATCCAGGCTCTGCTTGGAAACCCAAGCAATCTAATTAGGAGCCACATGTGCATTACAAGCATGCACAGAACAATTGAAGGGTTTTTCCTATGTATGACTCCCCATGTGTCCCTTTATTATGCTTTCTAGTCCACATCCTTTTGACCACAAACGGTGCAACTGAAGGGTCACACCATTAGTACTGTCTGACGATTGGCCTGCCGTTGATTGAGATTCTGATACACCTGCACTAAAGGGGAATTAGCTCAGATGGTAGAGTGCTCGCTTAGCATGCGAGAGGCGGTGGGATCGATACCCACATTCTCCAATTCATCATTTACCATGGCAATGCCTCGTCTCAATTTTATTCAAAATAGCCTTTCACAACCATGGATCCCTACAAATTACGCTAGATTAGATTAATTATTCCCAATGTGTACACATTTTGTGGCATTTTAATGTCACAAGTATAGCTGAGGTTTGTTGCAATACAATGAAGGTTTTTTGTTCAAAGGTAAGAATCCACTTAACATTTTTTAGTGGAACATGTAGGGGAATCAGCTCACATGTTAGAGCGATTGCTTTGCATGCGGAGGTGGTGGTACTGATGCCTGCATTCTCTAAACCTGAATGTTCTATGCACAAGTCTGGTTTCTCTTTTCAGTGGAGTCAGTCAAGCACTGGGTCACTATGCATAGGTTTGGGCGTTTTACTCAAAGGCAGCAAATCTTAAATGATAAGCATTGTATTCAAGCAGGGACAAATGTTCTTTTGGCCAGTTGACACAACTTTGCAGTACATCTGGAAGCAATCATGGAAGAGCCTGAACAGGGACTTGAACCCTGGACCCTCAGATTAAAAGTCTGATGCTCTACCGACTGAGCTATCCAGGCTCTGCTTGGAAACCCAAGCAATCTAATTAGGAACCACATGTGCATTACAAGCATGCACAGAACAATTATTGAAGGGTTTTTCCTATGTATGACTCCCCATGTGTCCCTTTATTATGCTTTCTAGTCCACATCCTTTTGACCACAAACAAAAAAAGGGTCACACCATTAGTACTGTCTGACGATTGGCCTGCCGTTGATTGAGCTTCTGATACACCTGCACTAAAGGGGAATTAGCTCAGATGGTAGAGTGCTCGCTTAGGCCTCATTCACACGTACCAAACACCAATCAAGCAATGTTTGGTCGTTTTTTTGTTTTTTTGGGCCACCACAATGCTTTTCCAATGGGAGTCACATGGTTTGATCAAACATTTGTGTTTGATGGCTGATTGCTGATTGCTCCCCCCTCATCAAACAAAAATGTTTGGTCAAACCATGTGACTCCCATTGAAAATGAATTGGAGCAGCAATCAAAAAGCAATCAGGCATCACACACGGACCGAACATTTGTTGTGTAGGTGTGAACTAGGCCTTAGGCTTCGTACACACCTTTCGGACACACAGATCTGTCCGACCGACCACTGATTACATTTTTATGATTTGATGCCTCCATGTCCCACAATGCTTTGCGCGATTTGGGCGGTGCTACTATACGCGGAAATAGATGCACATATGTTCAGTGTAGTTTTCTTGACTGCAGCAGCAGCTAGCGGTAGTTTGTCGAGGCCGTTTTTCACACTCAAAGTTCACTTAGAAGGTCCGGATCAAGGACCAAGGACCAAATATTTGCATTTTGATTTTGGTCCGTTTGGTGTTCACACTGGACTTTGTAAAGCGTACCAAATATGTAAACAAATGACACGTGGACATGTTAAGCGAACCAAATAGTGAAAAAAAGAAAAGAGGTCATTTTACGACGGAGGGAAAAATAACATGAGGGGGTGCGGGAAATCACTGTCTACAATTTTTGGGCGCAACCTTCAGTCACACAGAGAGAAGAGAACAGCAACATGAATCATGATTGCAGCAACAACTTGAAATTGCATTCATTCTTAATAATTATTTTATTAGCCAAATAAGACAACAGATGAACAGAGGAGCAGGTATTTGAACAATAATGTGCTTGCTGCTGGTGCATAGCCTACAACAAAGTATCCCCGAATCCCGATAAAAATGACTTTTCTTCTATGTGTGCACCTTAACCTGATTCGATATAGGCCTATGTTATTTCTGCGCATCAAATCGACGGGCATTTCCATGTCATCTTATGGTTTAAACTTGAAGCCGTACTGGTCAAGTCAGAACAGCTCAGAACAGCTCCGCTGCAGTTGACCTATATCACGTCTTTTGCTATAGTGATGTAATCAATTAATCATTTAGGACCACCTGTGTAGCTTATTTAACATTTGCTCCATTGGCTCTTTATGCGTGCGGCCGTGCGCTAGAGCGAGACAGGATGATTTTAAATATTTCTCTGTCTGCGTCTCTCCCATAGAGCTATAAAATATATCGGGTCTCTCCCCCCACATGTGCGCGCGTCATAACTTTGCGTGGTGGCGGTGGCGCATGCTTAAAATAAACAGATCTACAAGCTTACACCGTGTACCATACTTTAAGTACCATTCGTGTCGATAACTTGTACATCTGTTATATTTGCGCATGTGAACCGACGGATATTTTGGCTATCGTCCTGTATTTCTGTATATAGAATAGAACTTAGTACCAGACTGGACTCATCACTGGAGACAGCCGTGCGCAACTTGGACTCTCCAAGTTACGCACGGCCGTAGCCAAAAGAAGACATACAAACAAGCGATATAATAGTCTGTGTCACGTAACTCAGAAGACTACAGCCTAAACCCCACCCAGTGCTGTCAAGAACGGAAGTTCTCTCCTATTAGTTGGCGGTTAAAAAACACCCTTCTGTCCGATCTGAAGTCCCACCCTGTTCGTTGGCTGTTTTGACTACAAGGTGTCCGGTGTGTTTGTTGTGCCCTCCGCCCCCACATCGGACAGGTTTGTCCGATCAAACGACGTGACTCCCATTGAAAATGATTTGGAGCAGCAATCAAATAGCAATCAGGCATCGCACACGGACCGAACATTTGTTCTTTAGGTGTGTACGCAGCCTTAGCATGCGAGAGGCGGTAGGATCGATACCCACATTCTCCATTTCATCATTTACCATGGCAATGCCTCCTCTCAATTTTATTCAAAATAGCCTTTCACAACCATGGATCCCTACAAATTACGCTAGATTAGATTAATTATTCCCAATGTGTACAAATATTGTGTCATTTTAATGTCACAAGTATAGCTGAGGTTTGTTGCAATACAATGAAGGTTTTTTGTTCAAAGGTAAGAATCCACTTAGCATTTTTTAGTGGAACATGTAGGGGAATCAGCTCACATGTTAGAGCGATTGCTTTGCATGCGAGAGGTGGTGGGACTGATGCCTGCATTCTCCAAACCTGAATGTTCTATGCAAAAGTCTGGTTTCTCTTTTCAGTGGAGTCACTATGCATAGGTTTGGGCATTTTACTCAAAGGCAGCAACTCTTAAATGATAAGCATTGTATTCAAGCAGGGACAAATGTTATTTTGGCCAGTTGACACAACTTTGCAGTACATCTGGAAGCAATCATGGAAGAGCCTGAACAGGGACTTGAACCCTGGACCCTCAGATTAAAAGTCTGATGCTCTACCGACTGAGCTATCCAGGCTCTGCTTGGAAACCCAAGCAATCTAATTAGGAGCCACATGTGCATTACAAGCATGCACAGAACAATTGAAGGGTTTTTCCTATGTATGACTCCCCATGTGACCCTTTATTATGCTTTCTAGTCCACATCCTTTTGACCACAAACGGTGCAACTGAAGGGTCACACCATTAGTACTGTCTGACGATTGGCCTGCCGTTGATTGAGCTTCTGATACACCTGCACTAAAGGGGAATTAGCTCAGATGGTAGAGTGCTCGCTTAGCATGCGAGAGGCCGTGGGATCGATACCCACATTCTCCAATTCATCATTTACCATGGCAATGCCTCGTCTCAATTTTATTCAAAATAGCCTTTCACAACCATGGATCCCTACAAATTACGCTAGATTAGATTTATTATTTCCAATGTGTACAAATATTATGTCATTTTAATGTCACAAGTATAGCTGAGGTTTGTTGCAATACAATGAAGGTTTTTTGTTCAAAGGTAAGAATCCACTTAGCATTTTTTAGTGGAACATGTAGGGGAATCAGCTCACATGTTAGAGCGATTGCTTTGCATGCGAGAGGTGGTGGGACTGATGCCTGCATTCTCCAAACCTGAATGTTCTATGCAGAAGTCTGGTTTCTCTTTTCAGTGGAGTCAGTCAAGCACTGGGTCACTATGCATAGGTTTGGGCATTTTACTCAAAGGCAGCAAATCTTAAATGATAAGCATTGTATTCAAGCAGGGACAAATGTTCTTTTGGCCAGTTGACACAACTTTGCAGTACATCTGGAAGCAATCATGGAAGAGCCTGAACAGGGACTTGAACCCTGGACCCTCAGATTAAAAGTCTGATGCTCTACCGACTGAGCTATCCAGGCTCTGCTTGGAAACCCAAGCAATCTAATTAGGAGCCACATGTGCATTACAAGCATGCACAGAACAATTGAAGGGTTTTTCCTATGTATGACTCCCCATGTGACCCTTTATTATGCTTTCTAGTCCACATCCTTTTGACCACAAACGGTGCAACTGAAGGGTCACACCATTAGTACTGTCTGACGATTGGCCTGCCGTTGATTGAGCTTCTGATACACCTGCACTAAAGGGGAATTAGCTCAGATGGTAGAGTGCTCGCTTAGCATGCGAGAGGCGGTGGGATCGATACCCACATTCTCCAATTCATCATTTACCATGGCAATGCCTCGTCTCAATTTTATTCAAAATAGCCTTTCACAACCATGGATCCCTACAAATTACGCTAGATTAGATTAATTATTCCCAATGTGTACAAATATTGTGTCATTTTAATGTCACAAGTATAGCTGAGGTTTGTTGCAATACAATGAAGGTTTTTTGTTCAAAGGTAAGAATCCACTTAACATTTTTTAGTGGAACATGTAGGGGAATCAGCTCACATGTTAGAGCGATTGCTTTGCATGCGGAGGTGGTGGGACTGATGCCTGCATTCTCCAAACCTGAATGTTCTATGCACAAGTCTGGTTTCTCTTTTCAGTGGAGTCAGTCAAGCACTGGGTCACTATGCATAGGTTTGGGCATTTTACTCAAAGGCAGCAAATCTTAAATGATAAGCATTGTATTCAAGCAGGGACAAATGTTCTTTTGGCCAGTTGACACAACTTTGCAGTACATCTGGAAGCAATCATGGAAGAGCCTGAACAGGGACTTGAACCCTGGACCCTCAGATTAAAAGTCTGATGCTCTACCGACTGAGCTATCCAGGCTCTGCTTGGAAACCCAAGCAATCTAATTAGGAGCCACATGTGCATTACAAGCATGCACAGAACAATTGAAGGGTTTTTCCTATGTATGACTCCCCATGTGTCCCTTTATTATGCTTTCTATTCCACATCCTTTTGACCACAAACGGTGCAACTGAAGGGTCACACCATTAGTACTGTCTGACGATTGGCCTGCCGTTGATTGAGCTTCTGATACACCTGCACTAAAGGGGAATTAGCTCAGATGGTAGAGTGCTCGCTTAGCATGCGAGAGGCGGTGGGATCGATACCCACATTCTCCAATTCATCATTCACCATGGCAATGCCTCGTCTCAATTGTATTCAAAATAGCCTTTCACAACCATGGATCCCTACAAATTACGCTAGATTAGATTAATTATTCCCAATGTGTACAAATATTGTGGCATTTTAATGTCACAAGTATAGCTGAGGTTTGTTGCAATACAATGAAGGTTTTTTGTTCAAAGGTAAGAATCCACTTAACATTTTTTAGTGGAACATGTAGGGGAATCAGCTCACATGTTAGAGCGATTGCTTTGCATGCGGAGGTGGTGGGACTGATGCCTGCATTCTCCAAACCTGAATGTTCTATGCACAAGTCTGGTTTCTCTTTTCAGTGGAGTCAGTCAAGCACTGGGTCACTATGCATAGGTTTGGGCATTTTACTCAAAGGCAGCAAATCTTAAATGATAAGCATTGTATTCAAGCAGGGACAAATGTTCTTTTGGCCAGTTGACACAACTTTGCAGTACATCTGGAAGCAATCATGGAAGAGCCTGAACAGGGACTTGAACCCTGGACCCTCAGATTAAAAGTCTGATGCTCTACCGACTGAGCTATCCAGGCTCTGCTTGGAAACCCAAGCAATCTAATTAGGAGCCACATGTGCATTACAAGCATGCACAGAACAATTGAAGGGTTTTTCCTATGTATGACTCCCCATGTGTCCCTTTATTATGCTTTCTATTCCACATCCTTTTGACCACAAACGGTGCAACTGAAGGGTCACACCATTAGTACTGTCTGACGATTGGCCTGCCGTTGATTGAGCTTCTGATACACCTGCACTAAAGGGGAATTAGCTCAGATGGTAGAGTGCTCGCTTAGCATGCGAGAGGCGGTGGGATCGATACCCACATTCTCCAATTCATCATTCACCATGGCAATGCCTCGTCTCAATTTTATTCAAAATAGCCTTTCACAACCATGGATCCCTACAAATTACGCTAGATTAGATTAATTATTCCCAATGTGTACAAATATTGTGGCATTTTAATGTCACAAGTATAGCTGAGGTTTGTTGCAATACAATGAAGGTTTTTTGTTCAAAGGTAAGAATCCACTTAGCATTTTTTGGTGGAACATGTAGGGGAATCAGCTCACATGTTAGAGCGATTGCTTTGCATGCGGAGGTGGTGGGACTGATGCCTGCATTCTCCAAACCTGAATGTTCTATGCACAAGTCTGGTTTCTCTTTTCAGTGGAGTCAGTCAAGCACTGGGTCACTATGCATAGGTTTGGGCATTTTACTCAAAGGCAGCAAATCTGAAATGATAAGCATTGTATTCAAGCAGGGACAAATGTTCTTTTGGACAGTTGACACAACTTTGCAGTACATCTGGAAGCAATCATGGAAGAGCCTGAACAGGGACTTGAACCCTGGACCCTCAGATTAAAAGTCTGATGCTCTACCGACTGAGCTATCCAGGCTCTGCTTGGAAACCCAAGCAATCTAATTAGGAGCCACATGTGCATTACAAGCATGCACAGAACAATTGAAGGGTTTTTCCTATGTATGACTCCCCATGTGTCCCTTTATTATGCTTTCTAGTCCACATCCTTTTGACCACAAACGGTGCAACTGAAGGGTCACACCATTAGTAGTGTCTGACGATTGGCCTGCCGTTGATTGAGCTTCTGATACACCTGCACTAAAGGGGAATTAGCTCAGATGGTAGAGTGCTCGCTTAGCATGCGAGAGGCGGTGGGATCGATACCCACATTCTCCATTTCATCATTTACCATGGCAATGCCTCCTCTTAATTTTATTCAAAATAGCCTTTCACAACCATGGATCCCTACAAATTACGCTAGATTAGATTAATTATTCCCAATGTGTACAAATATTGTGGCATTTTAATGTCACAAGTATAGCTGAGGTTTGTTGCAATACAATGAAGGTTTTTTGTTCAAAGGTAAGAATCCACTTAGCATTTTTTAGTGGAACATGTAGGGGAATCAGCTCACATGTTAGAGCGATTGCTTTGCATGCGGAGGTGGTGGGACTGATGCCTGCATTCTCCAAACCTGAATGTTCTATGCACAAGTCTGGTTTCTCTTTTCAGTGGAGTCAGTCAAGCACTGGGTCACTATGCATAGGTTTGGGCATTTTACTCAAAGGCAGCAAATCTTAAATGATAAGCATTGTATTCAAGCAGGGACAAATGTTCTTTTGGCCAGTTGACACAACTTTGCAGTACATCTGGAAGCAATCATGGAAGAGCCTGAACAGGGACTTGAACCCTGGACCCTCAGATTAAAAATCTGATGCTCTACCGACTGAGCTATCCAGGCTCTGCTTGGAAACCCAAGCAATCTAATTAGGAGCCACATGTGCATTACAAGCATGCACAGAACAATTGAAGGGTTTTTCCTAGGTATGACTCCCCATGTGTCCCTTTATTATGCTTTCTAGTCCACATCCTTTTGACCACAAACGGTGCAACTGAAGGGTCACACCATTAGTACTGTCTGACGATTGGCCTGCCGTTGATTGAGCTTCTGATACACCTGCACTAAAGGGGAATTAGCTCAGATGGTAGAGTGCTCGCTTAGCATGCGAGAGGCGGTGGGATCGATACCCACATTCTCCAATTCATCATTTACCATGGCAATGCCTCGTCTCAATTTTATTCAAAATAGCCTTTCACAACCATGGATCCCTACAAATTACGCTAGATTAGATTAATTATTCCCAATGTGTACAAATATTGTGGCATTTTAATGTCACAAGTATAGCTGAGGTTTGTTGCAATACAATGAAGGTTTTTTGTTCAAAGGTAAGAATCCACTTAGCATTTTTTGGTGGAACATGTAGGGGAATCAGCTCACATGTTAGAGCGATTGCTTTGCATGCGGAGGTGGTGGGACTGATGCCTGCATTCTCCAAACCTGAATGTTCTATGCACAAGTCTGGTTTCTCTTTTCAGTGGAGTCAGTCAAGCACTGGGTCACTATGCATAGGTTTGGGCATTTTACTCAAAGGCAGCAAATCTGAAATGATAAGCATTGTATTCAAGCAGGGACAAATGTTCTTTTGGACAGTTGACACAACTATGCAGTACATCTGGAAGCAATCATGGAAGAGCCTGAACAGGGACTTGAACCCTGGACCCTCAGATTAAAAGTCTGATGCTCTACCGACTGAGCTATCCAGGCTCTGCTTGGAAACCCAAGCAATCTAATTAGGAGCCACATGTGCATTACAAGCATGCACAGAACAATTGAGGGGTTTTTCCTATGTATGACTCCCCATGTGTCCCTTTATTATGCTTTCTAGTCCACATCCTTTTGACCACAAACGGTGCAACTGAAGGGTCACACCATTAGTCGTGTCTGACGATTGGCCTGCCGTTGATTGAGCTTCTGATACACCTGCACTAAAGGGGAATTAGCTCAGATGGTAGAGTGCTCGCTTAGCATGCGAGAGGCGGTGGGATCGATACCCACATTCTCCATTTCATCATTTACCATGGAAATGCCTCCTCTTAATTTTATTCAAAATAGCCTTTCACAACCATGGATCCCTACAAATTACGCTAGATTAGATTAATTATTCCCAATGTGTACAAATATTGTGGCATTTTAATGTCACAAGTATAGCTGAGGTTTGTTGCAATACAATGAAGGTTTTTTGTTCAAAGGTAAGAATCCACTTAGCATTTTTTAGTGGAACATGTAGGGGAATCAGCTCACATGTTAGAGCGATTGCTTTGCATGCGGAGGTGGTGGGACTGATGCCTGCATTCTCCAAACCTGAATGTTCTATGCACAAGTCTGGTTTCTCTTTTCAGTGGAGTCAGTCAAGCACTGGGTCACTATGCATAGGTTTGGGCATTTTACTCAAAGGCAGCAAATCTTAAATAATAAGCATTGTATTCAAGCAGGGACAAATGTTCTTTTGGCCAGTTGACACAACTTTGCAGTACATCTGGAAGCAATCATGGAAGAGCCTGAACAGGGACTTGAACCCTGGACCCTCAGATTAAAAGTCTGATGCTCTACCGACTGAGCTATCCAGGCTCTGCTTGGAAAACCAAGCAATCTAATTAGGAGCCACATGTGCATTACAAGCATGCACAGAACAATTGAAGGGTTTTTCCTATGTATGACTCCCCATGTGTCCCTTTATTATGCTTTCTAGTCCACATCCTTTTGACCACAAACGGTGCAACTGAAGGGTCACACCATTAGTACTGTCTGACGATTGGCCTGCCGTTGATTGAGCTTCTGATACACCTGCACTAAAGGGGAATTAGCTCAGATGGTAGAGTGCTCGCTTAGCATGCGAGAGGCGGTTGGATCGATACCCACATTCTCCATTTCATCATTTACCATGGCAATGCCTCCTCTTAATTTTATTCAAAATAGCCTTTCACAACCATGGATCCCTACAAATTACGCTAGATTAGATTAATTATTCCCAATGTGTACAAATATTGTGGCATTTTAATGTCACAAGTATAGCTGAGGTTTGTTGCAATAGAATGAAGGTTTTTTGTTCAAAGGTAAGAATCCACTTAGCATTTTTTAGTGGAACATGTAGGGGAATCAGCTCACATGTTAGAGCGATTGCTTTGCATGCGGAGGTGGTGGGACTGATGCCTGCATTCTCCAAACCTGAATGTTCTATGCACAAGTCTGGTTTCTCTTTTCAGTGGAGTCAGTCAAGCACTGGGTCACTATGCATAGGTTTGGGCATTTTACTCAAAGGCAGCAAATCTTAAATGATAAGCATTGTATTCAAGCAGGGACAAATGTTCTTTTGGCCAGTTGACACAACTTTGCAGTACATCTGGAAGCAATCATGGAAGAGCCTGAACAGGGACTTGAACCCTGGACCCTCAGATTAATAGTCTGATGCTCTACCGACTGAGCTATCCAGGCTCTGCTTGGAAACCCAAGCAATCTAATTAGGAGCCACATGTGCATTACAAGCATGCACAGAACAATTGAAGGGTTTTTCCTAGGTATGACTCCCCATGTGTCCCTTTATTATGCTTTCTAGTCCACATCCTTTTGACCACAAACGGTGCAACTGAAGGGTCACACCATTAGTACTGTCTGACGATTGGCCTGCCGTTGATTGAGCTTCTGATACACCTGCACTAAAGGGGAATTAGCTCAGATGGTAGAGTGCTCGCTTAGCATGCGAGAGGCGGTGGGATCGATACCCACATTCTCCAATTCATCATTTACCATGGCAATGCCTCGTCTCAATTTTATTCAAAATAGCCTTTCACAACCATGGATCCCTACAAATTACGCTAGATTAGATTAATTATTCCCAATGTGTACAAATATTGTGGCATTTTAATGTCACAAGTATAGCTGAGGTTTGTTGCAATACAATGAAGGTTTTTTGTTCAAAGGTAAGAATCCACTTAGCATTTTTTGGTGGAACATGTAGGGGAATCAGCTCACATGTTAGAGCGATTGCTTTGCATGCGGAGGTGGTGGGACTGATGCCTGCATTCTCCAAACCTGAATGTTCTATGCACAAGTCTGGTTTCTCTTTTCAGTGGAGTCAGTCAAGCACTGGGTCACTATGCATAGGTTTGGGCATTTTACTCAAAGGCAGCAAATCTGAAATGATAAGCATTGTATTCAAGCAGGGACAAATGTTCTTTTGGACAGTTGACACAACTTTGCAGTACATCTGGAAGCAATCATGGAAGAGCCTGAACAGGGACTTGAACCCTGGACCCTCAGATTAAAAGTCTGATGCTCTACCGACTGAGCTATCCAGGCTCTGCTTGGAAACCCAAGCAATCTAATTAGGAGCCACATGTGCATTACAAGCATGCACAGAACAATTGAAGGGTTTTTCCTAGGTATGACTCCCCATGTGTCCCTTTATTATGCTTTCTAGTCCACATCCTTTTGACCACAAACGGTGCAACTGAAGGGTCACACCATTAGTACTGTCTGACGATTGGCCTGCCGTTGATTGAGCTTCTGATACACCTGCACTAAAGGGGAATTAGCTCAGATGGTAGAGTGCTCGCTTAGCATGCGAGAGGCGGTGGGATCGATACCCACATTCTCCAATTCATCATTTACCATGGCAATGCCTCGTCTCAATTTTATTCAAAATAGCCTTTCACAACCATGGATCCCTACAAATTACGCTAGATTAGATTAATTATTCCCAATGTGTACAAATATTGTGGCATTTTAATGTCACAAGTATAGCTGAGGTTTGTTGCAATACAATGAAGGTTTTTTGTTCAAAGGTAAGAATCCACTTAGCATTTTTTGGTGGAACATGTAGGGGAATCAGCTCACATGTTAGAGCGATTGCTTTGCATGCGGAGGTGGTGGGACTGATGCCTGCATTCTCCAAACCTGAATGTTCTATGCACAAGTCTGGTTTCTCTTTTCAGTGGAGTCAGTCAAGCACTGGGTCACTATGCATAGGTTTGGGCATTTTACTCAAAGGCAGCAAATCTGAAATGATAAGCATTGTATTCAAGCAGGGACAAATGTTCTTTTGGACAGTTGACACAACTTTGCAGTACATCTGGAAGCAATCATGGAAGAGCCTGAACAGGGACTTGAACCCTGGACCCTCAGATTAAAAGTCTGATGCTCTACCGACTGAGCTATCCAGGCTCTGCTTGGAAACCCAAGCAATCTAATTAGGAGCCACATGTGCATTACAAGCATGCACAGAACAATTGAAGGGTTTTTCCTATGTATGACTCCCCATGTGTCCCTTTATTATGCTTTCTAGTCCACATCCTTTTGACCACAAACGGTGCAACTGAAGGGTCACACCATTAGTAGTGTCTGACGATTAGCCTGCCGTTGATTGAGCTTCTGATACACCTGCACTAAAGGGGAATTAGCTCAGATGGTAGAGTGCTCGCTTAGCATGCGAGAGGCGGTGGGATCGATACCCACATTCTCCATTTCATCATTTACCATGGCAATGCCTCCTCTTAATTTTATTCAAAATAGCCTTTCACAACCATGGATCCCTACAAATTACGCTAGATTAGATTAATTATTCCCAATGTGTACAAATATTGTGGCATTTTAATGTCACAAGTATAGCTGAGGTTTGTTGCAATACAATGAAGGTTTTTTGTTCAAAGGTAAGAATCCACTTAGCATTTTTTAGTGGAACATGTAGGGGAATCAGCTCACATGTTAGAGCGATTGCTTTGCATGCAGAGGTGGTGGGACTGATGCCTGCATTCTCCAAACCTGAATGTTCTATGCACAAGTCTGGTTTCTCTTTTCAGTGGAGTCAGTCAAGCACTGGGTCACTATGCATAGGTTTGGGCATTTTACTCAAAGGCAGCAAATCTTAAATGATAAGCATTGTATTCAAGCAGGGACAAATGTTCTTTTGGCCAGTTGACACAACTTTGCAGTACATCTGGAAGCAATCATGGAAGAGCCTGAACAGGGACTTGAACCCTGGACCCTCAGATTAAAAGTCTGATGCTCTACCGACTGAGCTATCCAGGCTCTGCTTGGAAACCCAAGCAATCTAATTAGGAGCCACATGTGCATTACAAGCATGCACAGAACAATTGAAGGGTTTTTCCTAGGTATGACTCCCCATGTGTCCCTTTATTATGCTTTCTAGTCCACATCCTTTTGACCACAAACGGTGCAACTGAAGGGTCACACCATTAGTACTGTCTGACGATTGGCCTGCCGTTGATTGAGCTTCTGATACACCTGCACTAAAGGGGAATTAGCTCAGATGGTAGAGTGCTCGCTTAGCATGCGAGAGGCGGTGGGATCGATACCCACATTCTCCAATTCATCATTTACCATGGCAATGCCTCGTCTCAATTTTATTCAAAATAGCCTTTCACAACCATGGATCCCTACAAATTACGCTAGATTAGATTAATTATTCCCAATGTGTACAAATATTGTGGCATTTTAATGTCACAAGTATAGCTGAGGTTTGTTGCAATACAATGAAGGTTTTTTGTTCAAAGGTAAGAATCCACTTAGCATTTTTTGGTGGAACATGTAGGGGAATCAGCTCACATGTTAGAGCGATTGCTTTGCATGCGGAGGTGGTGGGACTGATGCCTGCATTCTCCAAACCTGAATGTTCTATGCACAAGTCTGGTTTCTCTTTTCAGTGGAGTCAGTCAAGCACTGGGTCACTATGCATAGGTTTGGGCATTTTACTCAAAGGCAGCAAATCTGAAATGATAAGCATTGTATTCAAGCAGGGACAAATGTTCTTTTGGACAGTTGACACAACTTTGCAGTACATCTGGAAGCAATCATGGAAGAGCCTGAACAGGGACTTGAACCCTGGACCCTCAGATTAAAAGTCTGATGCTCTACCGACTGAGCTATCCAGGCTCTGCTTGGAAACCCAAGCAATCTAATTAGGAGCCACATGTGCATTACAAGCATGCACAGAACAATTGAAGGGTTTTTCCTAGGTATGACTCCCCATGTGTCCCTTTATTATGCTTTCTAGTCCACATCCTTTTGACCACAAACGGTGCAACTGAAGGGTCACACCATTAGTACTGTCTGACGATTGGCCTGCCGTTGATTGAGCTTCTGATACACCTGCACTAAAGGGGAATTAGCTCAGATGGTAGAGTGCTCGCTTAGCATGCGAGAGGCGGTGGGATCGATACCCACATTCTCCAATTCATCATTTACCATGGCAATGCCTCGTCTCAATTTTATTCAAAATAGCCTTTCACAACCATGGATCCCTACAAATTACGCTAGATTAGATTAATTATTCCCAATGTGTACAAATATTGTGGCATTTTAATGTCACAAGTATAGCTGAGGTTTGTTGCAATACAATGAAGGTTTTTTGTTCAAAGGTAAGAATCCACTTAGCATTTTTTGGTGGAACATGTAGGGGAATCAGCTCACATGTTAGAGCGATTGCTTTGCATGCGGAGGTGGTGGGACTGATGCCTGCATTCTCCAAACCTGAATGTTCTATGCACAAGTCTGGTTTCTCTTTTCAGTGGAGTCAGTCAAGCACTGGGTCACTATGCATAGGTTTGGGCATTTTACTCAAAGGCAGCAAATCTGAAATGATAAGCATTGTATTCAAGCAGGGACAAATGTTCTTTTGGACAGTTGACACAACTTTGCAGTACATCTGGAAGCAATCATGGAAGAGCCTGAACAGGGACTTGAACCCTGGACCCTCAGATTAAAAGTCTGATGCTCTACCGACTGAGCTATCCAGGCTCTGCTTGGAAACCCAAGCAATCTAATTAGGAGCCACATGTGCATTACAAGCATGCACAGAACAATTGAAGGGTTTTTCCTATGTATGACTCCCCATGTGTCCCTTTATTATGCTTTCTAGTCCACATCCTTTTGACCACAAACGGTGCAACTGAAGGGTCACACCATTAGTAGTGTCTGACGATTGGCCTGCCGTTGATTGAGCTTCTGATACACCTGCACTAAAGGGGAATTAGCTCAGATGGTAGAGTGCTCGCTTAGCATGCGAGAGGCGGTGGGATCGATACCCACATTCTCCATTTCATCATTTACCATGGCAATGCCTCCTCTTAATTTTATTCAAAATAGCCTTTCACAACCATGGATCCCTACAAATTACGCTAGATTAGATTAATTATTCCCAATGTGTACAAATATTGTGGCATTTTAATGTCACAAGTATAGCTGAGGTTTGTTGCAATACAATGAAGGTTTTTTGTTCAAAGGTAAGAATCCACTTAGCATTTTTTAGTGGAACATGTAGGGGAATCAGCTCACATGTTAGAGCGATTGCTTTGCATGCGGAGGTGGTGGGACTGATGCCTGCATTCTCCAAACCTGAATGTTCTATGCACAAGTCTGGTTTCTCTTTTCAGTGGAGTCAGTCAAGCACTGGGTCACTATG
Organism: Electrona antarctica; assembly: GCF_951216825.1. NCBI lineage: Eukaryota > Metazoa > Chordata > Actinopteri > Myctophiformes > Myctophidae > Electrona > Electrona antarctica. Next base: position 54,280,280 of record NC_136792.1, read on the forward strand.
CATAGGTTTGGGCATTTTACTCAAAGGCAGCAAATCTTAAATGATAAGCATTGTATTCAAGCAGGGACAAATGTTCTTTTGGCCAGTTGACACAACTTTGCAGTACATCTGGAAGCAATCATGGAAGAGCCTGAACAGGGACTTGAACCCTGGACCCTCAGATTAAAAGTCTGATGCTCTACCGACTGAGCTATCCAGGCTCTGCTTGGAAACCCAAGCAATCTAATTAGGAGCCACATGTGCATTACAAGCATGCACAGAACAATTGAAGGGTTTTTCCTAGGTATGACTCCCCATGTGTCCCTTTATTATGCTTTCTAGTCCACATCCTTTTGACCACAAACGGTGCAACTGAAGGGTCACACCATTAGTACTGTCTGACGATTGGCCTGCCGTTGATTGAGCTTCTGATACACCTGCACTAAAGGGGAATTAGCTCAGATGGTAGAGTGCTCGCTTAGCATGCGAGAGGCGGTGCGATCGATACCCACATTCTCCAATTCATCATTTACCATGGCAATGCCTCGTCTCAATTTTATTCAAAATAGCCTTTCACAACCATGGATCCCTACAAATTACGCTAGATTAGATTAATTATTCCCAATGTGTACAAATATTGTGGCATTTTAATGTCACAAGTATAGCTGAGGTTTGTTGCAATACAATGAAGGTTTTTTGTTCAAAGGTAAGAATCCACTTAGCATTTTTTGGTGGAACATGTAGGGGAATCAGCTCACATGTTAGAGCGATTGCTTTGCATGCGGAGGTGGTGGGACTGATGCCTGCATTCTCCAAACCTGAATGTTCTATGCACAAGTCTGGTTTCTCTTTTCAGTGGAGTCAGTCAAGCACTGGGTCACTATGCATAGGTTTGGGCATTTTACTCAAAGGCAGCAAATCTGAAATGATAAGCATTGTATTCAAGCAGGGACAAATGTTCTTTTGGACAGTTGACACAACTTTGCAGTACATCTGGAAGCAATCATGGAAGAGCCTGAACAGGGACTTGAACCCTGGACCCTCAGATTAAAAGTCTGATGCTCTACCGACTGAGCTATCCAGGCTCTGCTTGGAAACCCAAGCAATCTAATTAGGAGCCACATGTGCATTACAAGCATGCACAGAACAATTGAAGGGTTTTTCCTAGGTATGACTCCCCATGTGTCCCTTTATTATGCTTTCTAGTCCACATCCTTTTGACCACAAACGGTGCAACTGAAGGGTCACACCATTAGTACTGTCTGACGATTGGCCTGCCGTTGATTGAGCTTCTGATACACCTGCACTAAAGGGGAATTAGCTCAGATGGTAGAGTGCTCGCTTAGCATGCGAGAGGCGGTGGGATCGATACCCACATTCTCCAATTCATCATTTACCATGGCAATGCCTCGTCTCAATTTTATTCAAAATAGCCTTTCACAACCATGGATCCCTACAAATTACGCTAGATTAGATTAATTATTCCCAATGTGTACAAATATTGTGGCATTTTAATGTCACAAGTATAGCTGAGGTTTGTTGCAATACAATGAAGGTTTTTTGTTCAAAGGTAAGAATCCACTTAGCATTTTTTGGTGGAACATGTAGGGGAATCAGCTCACATGTTAGAGCGATTGCTTTGCATGCGGAGGTGGTGGGACTGATGCCTGCATTCTCCAAACCTGAATGTTCTATGCACAAGTCTGGTTTCTCTTTTCAGTGGAGTCAGTCAAGCACTGGGTCACTATGCATAGGTTTGGGCATTTTACTCAAAGGCAGCAAATCTGAAATGATAAGCATTGTATTCAAGCAGGGACAAATGTTCTTTTGGACAGTTGACACAACTATGCAGTACATCTGGAAGCAATCATGGAAGAGCCTGAACAGGGACTTGAACCCTGGACCCTCAGATTAAAAGTCTGATGCTCTACCGACTGAGCTATCCAGGCTCTGCTTGGAAACCCAAGCAATCTAATTAGGAGCCACATGTGCATTACAAGCATGCACAGAACAATTGAAGGGTTTTTCCTATGTATGACTCCCCATGTGTCCCTTTATTATGCTTTCTAGTCCACATCCTTTTGACCACAAACGGTGCAACTGAAGGGTCACACCATTAGTAGTGTCTGACGATTGGCCTGCCGTTGATTGAGCTTCTGATACACCTGCACTAAAGGGGAATTAGCTCAGATGGTAGAGTGCTCGCTTAGCATGCGAGAGGCGGTGGGATCGATACCCACATTCTCCATTTCATCATTTACCATGGAAATGCCTCCTCTTAATTTTATTCAAAATAGCCTTTCACAACCATGGATCCCTACAAATTACGCTAGATTAGATTAATTATTCCCAATGTGTACAAATATTGTGGCATTTTAATGTCACAAGTATAGCTGAGGTTTGTTGCAATACAATGAAGGTTTTTTGTTCAAAGGTAAGAATCCACTTTGCATTTTTTAGTGGAACATGTAGGGGAATCAGCTCACATGTTAGAGCGATTGCTTTGCATGCGGAGGTGGTGGGACTGATGCCTGCATTCTCCAAACCTGAATGTTCTATGCACAAGTCTGGTTTCTCTTTTCAGTGGAGTCAGTCAAGCACTGGGTCACTATGCATAGGTTTGGGCATTTTACTCAAAGGCAGCAAATCTTAAATAATAAGCATTGTATTCAAGCAGGGACAAATGTTCTTTTGGCCAGTTGACACAACTTTGCAGTACATCTGGAAGCAATCATGGAAGAGCCTGAACAGGGACTTGAACCCTGGACCCTCAGATTAAAAGTCTGATGCTCTACCGACTGAGCTATCCAGGCTCTGCTTGGAAAACCAAGCAATCTAATTAGGAGCCACATGTGCATTACAAGCATGCACAGAACAATTGAAGGGTTTTTCCTATGTATGACTCCCCATGTGTCCCTTTATTATGCTTTCTAGTCCACATCCTTTTGACCACAAACGGTGCAACTGAAGGGTCACACCATTAGTACTGTCTGACGATTGGCCTGCCGTTGATTGAGCTTCTGATACACCTGCACTAAAGGGGAATTAGCTCAGATGGTAGAGTGCTCGCTTAGCATGCGAGAGGCGGTTGGATCGATACCCACATTCTCCATTTCATCATTTACCATGGCAATGCCTCCTCTTAATTTTATTCAAAATAGCCTTTCACAACCATGGATCCCTACAAATTACGCTAGATTAGATTAATTATTCCAAATGTGTACAAATATTGTGGCATTTTAATGTCACAAGTATAGCTGAGGTTTGTTGCAATACAATGAAGGTTTTTTGTTCAAAGGTAAGAATCCACTTAGCATTTTTTAGTGGAACATGTAGGGGAATCAGCTCACATGTTAGAGCGATTGCTTTGCATGCGGAGGTGGTGGGACTGATGCCTGCATTCTCCAAACCTGAATGTTCTATGCACAAGTCTGGTTTCTCTTTTCAGTGGAGTCAGTCAAGCACTGGGTCACTATGCATAGGTTTGGGCATTTTACTCAAAGGCAGCAAATCTTAAATGATAAGCATTGTATTCAAGCAGGGACAAATGTTCTTTTGGCCAGTTGACACAACTTTGCAGTACATCTGGAAGCAATCATGGAAGAGCCTGAACAGGGACTTGAACCCTGGACCCTCAGATTAAAAGTCTGATGCTCTACCGACTGAGCTATCCAGGCTCTGCTTGGAAACCCAAGCAATCTAATTAGGAGCCACATGTGCATTACAAGCATGCACAGAACAATTGAAGGGTTTTTCCTAGGTATGACTCCCCATGTGTCCCTTTATTATGCTTTCTAGTCCACATCCTTTTGACCACAAACGGTGCAACTGAAGGGTCACACCATTAGTACTGTCTGACGATTGGCCTGCCGTTGATTGAGCTTCTGATACACCTGCACTAAAGGGGAATTATCTCAGATGGTAGAGTGCTCGCTTAGCATGCGAGAGGTGGTGGGATCGATACCCACATTCTCCAATTCATCATTTACCATGGCAATGCCTCGTCTCAATTTTATTCAAAATAGCCTTTCACAACCATGGATCCCTACAAATTACGCTAGATTAGATTAATTATTCCCAATGTGTAAAAATATTGTGGTATTTTAATGTCACAAGTATAGCTGAGGTTTGTTGCAATACAATGAAGGTTTTTTGTTCAAAGGTAAGAATCCACTTAGCATTTTTTTGTGGAACATGTAGGGGAATCAGCTCACATTTTAGAGCGATTGCTTTGCATGCGAGAGGTGGTGGGACTGATGCCTGCATTCTCCAAACCTGAATGTTCTATGCACAAGTCTGGTTTCTCTTTTCAGTGGAGTCAGTCAAGCACTGGGTCACTATGCATAGGTTTGGGCATTTTACTCAAAGGCAGCAAATCTTACATGATAAGCATTGTATTCAAGCAGGGACAAATGTTCTTTTGGCCAGTTGACACAACTTTGCAGTACATCTGGAAGCAATCATGGAAGAGCCTGAACAGGGACTTGAACCCTGGACCCTCAGATTAAAAGTCTGATGCTCTACCGACTGAGCTATCCAGGCTCTGCTTGGAAACCCAAGTAATCTAATTAGGAGCCACATGTGCATTACAAGCATGCACAGAACAATTGAAGGGTTTTTCCTATGTATGACTCCCCATGTGTCCCTTTATTATGCTTTCTAGTCCACATCCTTTTGACCACAAACGGTGCAACTGAAGGGTCACACCATTAGTACTGTCTGACGATTGGCCTGCCGTTGATTGAGCTTCTGATACACCTGCACTAAAGGGGAATTAGCTCAGATGGTAGAGTGCTCGCTTAGCATGCAAGAGGCGGTGGGATCGATACCCACATTCTCCAATTCATCATTCACCATGGCAATGCCTCGTCTCAATTTTATTCAAAATAGCCTTTCACAACCATGGATCCCTACAAATTACGCTAGATTAGATTAATTATTCCCAATGTGTACAAATATTATGTCATTTTAATGTCACAAGTATAGCTGAGGTTTGTTGCAATACAATGAAGGTTTTTTGTTCAAAGGTAAGAATCCACTTAGCATTTTTTAGTGGAACATGTAGGGGAATCAGCTCACATGTTAGAGCGATTGCTTTGCATGCGGAGGTGGTGGGACTGATGCCTGCATTCTCCAAACCTGAATGTTCTATACACAAGTCTGGTTTCTCTTTTCAGTAGAGTCAGTCAAGCACTGGGTCACTATGCATAGGTTTGGGCATTTTACTCAAAGGCAGCAAATCTTACATGATAAGCATTGTATTCAAGCAGGGACAAATGTTCTTTTGGCCAGTTGACACAACTTTGCAGTACATCTGGAAGCAATCATGGAACAGCCTGAACAGGGACTTGAACCCTGGACCCTCAGATTAAAAGTCTGATGCTCTACCGACTGAGCTATCCAGGCTCTGCTTGGAAACCCAAGCAATCTAATTAGGAGCCACATGTGCATTACAAGCATGCACAGAACAATTGAAGGGTTTTTCCTATGTATGACTCCCCATGTGTCCCTTTATTATGCTTTCTAGTCCACATCCTTTTGACCACAAACGGTGCAACTGAAGGGTCACACCATTAGTACTGTCTGACGATTGGCCTGCCGTTGATTGAGCTTCTGATACACCTGCACTAAAGGGGAATTAGCTCAGATGTTAGAGTGCTCGCTTAGCATGCGAGAGGCGGTAGGATCGATACCCACATTCTCCATTTCATCATTTACCATGGCAATGCCTCCTCTCAATTTTATTCAAAATAGCCTTTCACAACCATGGATCCCTACAAATTACGCTAGATTAGATTAATTATTCCCAATGTGTACAAATATTGTGTCATTTTAATGTCACAAGTATAGCTGAGGTTTGTTGCAATACAATGAAGGTTTTTTGTTCAAAGGTAAGAATCCACTTAGCATTTTTTAGTGGAACATGTAGGGGAATCAGCTCACATGTTAGAGCGATTGCTTTGCATGCGAGAGGTGGTGGGACTGATGCCTGCATTCTCCAAACCTGAATGTTCTATGCAGAAGTCTGGTTTCTCTTTTCAGTGGAGTCAGTCAAGCACTGGGTCACTATGCATAGGTTTGGGCATTTTACTCAAAGGCAGCAAATCTTAAATGATAAGCATTGTATTCAAGCAGGGACAAATGTTCTTTTGTCCAGTTGACACAACTTTGCAGTACATCTGGAAGCAATCATGGAAGAGCCTGAACAGGGACTTGAACCCTGGACCCTCAGATTAAAAGTCTGATGCTCTACCGACTGAGCTATCCAGGCTCAACTTGGAAACCCAAGCAATCTAATTAGGAGCCACATGTGCATTACAAGCATGCACAGAACAATTGAAGGGTTTTTCCTATGTATGACTCCCCATGTGTCCCTTTATTATGCTTTCTATTCCACATCCTTTTGACCACAAACGGTGCAACTGAAGGGTCACACCATTAGTACTGTCTGACGATTGGCCTGCCGTTGATTGAGCTTCTGATACACCTGCACTAAAGGGGAATTAGCTCAGATGGTAGAGTGCTCGCTTAGCATGCGAGAGGCGGTGGGATCGATACCCACATTCTCCAATTCATCATTCACCATGGCAATGCCTCGTCTCAATTGTATTCAAAATAGCCTTTCACAACCATGGATCCCTACAAATTACGCTAGATTAGATTAATTATTCCCAATGTGTACAAATATTGTGACATTTTAATGTCACAAGTATAGCTGAGGTTTGTTGCAATACAATGAAGGTTTTTTGTTCAAAGGTAAGAATCCACTTAACATTTTTTAGTGGAACATGTAGGGGAATCAGCTCACATGTTAGAGCGATTGCTTTGCATGCGGAGGTGGTGGGACTGATGCCTGCATTCTCCAAACCTGAATGTTCTATGCACAAGTCTGGTTTCTCTTTTCAGTGGAGTCAGTCAAGCACTGGGTCACTATGCATAGGTTTGGGCATTTTACTCAAAGGCAGCAAATCTTAAATGATAAGCATTGTATTCAAGCAGGGACAAATGTTATTTTGGCCAGTTGACACAACTTTGCAGTACATCTGGAAGCAATCATGGAAGAGCCTGAACAGGGACTTGAACCCTGGACCCTCAGATTAAAAGTCTGATGCTCTACCGACTGAGCTATCCAGGCTCTGCTTGGAAACCCAAGCAATCTAATTAGGAGCCACATGTGCATTACAAGCATGCACAGAACAATTGAAGGGTTTTTCCTATGTATGACTCCCCATGTGTCCCTTTATTATGCTTTCTAGTCCACATCCTTTTGACCACAAACGGTGCAAATGAAGGGTCACACCATTAGTACTGTCTGACGATTGGCCTGCCGTTGATTGAGCTTCTGATACACCTGCACTAAAGGGGAATTAGCTCAGATGTTAGAGTGCTCGCTTAGCATGCGAGAGGCGGTAGGATCGATACCCACATTCTCCATTTCATCATTTACCATGGCAATGCCTCCTCTCAATTTTATTCAAAATAGCCTTTCACAACCATGGATCCCTACAAATTACGCTAGATTAGATTAATTATTCCCAATGTGTACAAATATTGTGTCATTTTAATGTCACAAGTATAGCTGAGGTTTGTTGCAATACAATGAAGGTTTTTTGTTCAAAGGTAAGAATCCACTTAGCATTTTTTAGTGGAACATGTAGGGGAATCAGCTCACATGTTAGAGCGATTGCTTTGCATGCGAGAGGTGGTGGGACTGATGCCTGCATTCTCCAAACCTGAATGTTCTATGCAGAAGTCTGGTTTCTCTTTTCAGTGGAGTCAGTCAAGCACTGGGTCACTATGCATAGGTTTGGGCATTTTACTCAAAGGCAGCAAATCTTAAATGATAAGCATTGTATTCAAGCAGGGACAAATGTTCTTTTGTCCAGTTGACACAACTTTGCAGTACATCTGGAAGCAATCATGGAAGAGCCTGAACAGGGACTTGAACCCTGGACCCTCAGATTAAAAGTCTGATGCTCTACCGACTGAGCTATCCAGGCTCTGCTTGGAAACCCAAGCAATCTAATTAGGAGCCACATGTGCATTACAAGCATGCACAGAACAATTGAAGGGTTTTTCCTATGTATGACTCCCCATGTGTCCCTTTATTATGCTTTCTATTCCACATCCTTTTGACCACAAACGGTGCAACTGAAGGGTCACACCATTAGTACTGTCTGACGATTGGCCTGCCGTTGATTGAGCTTCTGATACACCTGCACTAAAGGGGAATTAGCTCAGATGGTAGAGTGCTCGCTTAGCATGCGAGAGGCGGTGGGATCGATACCCACATTCTCCAATTCATCATTCACCATGGCAATGCCTCGTCTCAATTGTATTCAAAATAGCCTTTCACAACCATGGATCCCTACAAATTACGCTAGATTAGATTAATTATTCCCAATGTGTACAAATATTGTGGCATTTTAATGTCACAAGTATAGCTGAGGTTTGTTGCAATACAATGAAGGTTTTTTGTTCAAAGGTAAGAATCCACTTAACATTTTTTAGTGGAACATGTAGGGGAATCAGCTCACATGTTAGAGCGATTGCTTTGCATGCGGAGGTGGTGGGACTGATGCCTGCATTCTCCAAACCTGAATGTTCTATGCACAAGTCTGGTTTCTCTTTTCAGTGGAGTCAGTCAAGCACTGGGTCACTATGCATAGGTTTGGGCATTTTACTCAAAGGCAGCAAATCTTAAATGATAAGCATTGTATTCAAGCAGGGACAAATGTTCTTTTGGCCAGTTGACACAACTTTGCAGTACATCTGGAAGCAATCATGGAAGAGCCTGAACAGGGACTTGAACCCTGGACCCTCAGATTAAAAGTCTGATGCTCTACCGACTGAGCTATCCAGGCTCTTCTTGGAAACCCAAGCAATCTAATTAGGAGCCACATGTGCATTACAAGCATGCACAGAACAATTGAAGGGTTTTTCCTATGTATGACTCCCCATGTGTCCCTTTATTATGCTTTCTATTCCACATCCTTTTGACCACAAACGGTGCAACTGAAGGGTCACACCATTAGTACTGTCTGACGATTGGCCTGCCGTTGATTGAGCTTCTGATACACCTGCACTAAAGGGGAATTAGCTCAGATGGTAGAGTGCTCGCTTAGCATGCGAGAGGCGGTGGGATCGATACCCACATTCTCCAATTCATCATTCACCATGGCAATGCCTTGTCTCAATTTTATTCAAAATAGCCTTTCACAACCATGGATCCCTACAAATTACGCTAGATTAGATTAATTATTCCCAATGTGTACAAATATTATGTCATTTTAATGTCACAAGTATAGCTGAGGTTTGTTGCAATACAATGAAGGTTTTTTGTTCAAAGGTAAGAATCCACTTAGCATTTTTTAGTGGAACATGTAGGGGAATCAGCTCACATGTTAGAGCGATTGCTTTGCATGCGGAGGTGGTGGGACTGATGCCTGCATTCTCCAAACCTGAATGTTCTATACACAAGTCTGGTTTCTCTTTTCAGTGGAGTCAGTCAAGCACTGGGTCACTATGCATAGGTTTGGGCATTTTACTCAAAGGCAGCAAATCTTAAATGATAAGCATTGTATTCAAGCAGGGACAAATGTTCTTTTGGCCAGTTGACACAACTTTGCAGTACATCTGGAAGCAATCATGGAAGAGCCTGAACAGGGACTTGAACCCTGGACCCTCAGATTAAAAGTCTGATGCTCTACCGACTGAGCTATCCAGGCTCTGCTTGGAAACCCAAGCAATCTAATTAGGAGCCACATGTGCATTACAAGCATGCACAGAACAATTGAAGGGTTTTTCCTATGTATGACTCCCCATGTGTCCCTTTATTATGCTTTTTGTCCACATCCTTTTGACCACAAACGGTGCAACTGAAGGGTCACACCATTAGTACTGTCTGACGATTGGCCTGCCGTTGATTGAGCTTCTGATACACCTGCACTAAAGGGGAATTAGCTCAGATGGTAGAGTGCTCGCTTAGCATGCGAGAGGTGGTGGGATCGATACCCACATTCTCCAATTCATCATTTACCATGGCAATGCCTCGTCTCAATTTTATTCAAAATAGCCTTTCACAACCATGGATCCGTACAAATTACGCTAGATTAGATTAATTATTCCCAATGTGTACAAATATTGTGGCATTTTAATGTCACAAGTATAGCTGAGGTTTGTTGCAATACAATGAAGGTTTTTTGTTCAAAGGTAAGAATCCACTTAGCATTTTTTAGTGGAACATGTAGGGGAATCAGCTCACATTTTAGAGCGATTGCTTTGCATGCGGAGGTGGTGGGACTGATGCCTGCATTCTCCAAACCTGAATGTTCTATGCACAAGTCTGGTTTCTCTTTTCAGTGGAGTCAGTCAAGCACTGGGTCACTATGCATAGGTTTGGGCATTTTACTCAAAGGCAGCAAATCTTACATGATAAGCATTGTATTCAAGCAGGGACAAATGTTCTTTTGGCCAGTTGACACAACTTTACAGTACATTTGGAAGCAATCATGGAACAGCCTGAACAGGGACTTGAACCCTGGACCCTCAGATTAAAAGTCTGATGCTCTACCGACTGAGCTATCCAGGCTCTACTTGGAAACCCAAGCAATCTAATTAGGAGCCACATGTGCATTACAAGCATGCACAGAACAATTGAAGGGTTTTTCCTATGTATGACTCCCCATGTGTCCCTTTATTATGCTTTCTAGTCCACATCCTTTTGACCACAAACGGTGCAACTGAAGGGTCACACCATTAGTACTGTCTGACGATTGGCCTGCCGTTGATTGAGATTCTGATACACCTGCACTAAAGGGGAATTAGCTCAGATGGTAGAGTGCTCGCTTAGCATGCGAGAGGCGGTGGGATCGATACCCACATTCTCCAATTCATCATTTACCATGGCAATGCCTCGTCTCAATTTTATTCAAAATAGCCTTTCACAACCATGGATCCCTACAAATTACGCTAGATTAGATTAATTATTCCCAATGTGTACAAATTTTGTGGCATTTTAATGTCACAAGTATAGCTGAGGTTTGTTGCAATACAATGAAGGTTTTTTGTTCAAAGGTAAGAATCCACTTAACATTTTTTAGTGGAACATGTAGGGGAATCAGCTCACATGTTAGAGCGATTGCTTTGCATGCGGAGGTGGTGGTACTGATGCCTGCATTCTCTAAACCTGAATGTTCTATGCACAAGTCTGGTTTCTCTTTTCAGTGGAGTCAGTCAAGCACTGGGTCACTATGCATAGGTTTGGGCGTTTTACTCAAAGGCAGCAAATCTTAAATGATAAGCATTGTATTCAAGCAGGGACAAATGTTCTTTTGGCCAGTTGACACAACTTTGCAGTACATCTGGAAGCAATCATGGAAGAGCCTGAACAGGGACTTGAACCCTGGACCCTCAGATTAAAAGTCTGATGCTCTACCGACTGAGCTATCCAGGCTCTGCTTGGAAACCCAAGCAATCTAATTAGGAACCACATGTGCATTACAAGCATGCACAGAACAATTATTGAAGGGTTTTTCCTATGTATGACTCCCCATGTGTCCCTTTATTATGCTTTCTAGTCCACATCCTTTTGACCACAAACAAAAAAAGGGTCACACCATTAGTACTGTCTGACGATTGGCCTGCCGTTGATTGAGCTTCTGATACACCTGCACTAAAGGGGAATTAGCTCAGATGGTAGAGTGCTCGCTTAGGCCTCATTCACACGTACCAAACACCAATCAAGCAATGTTTGGTCGTTTTTTTGTTTTTTTGGGCCACCACAATGCTTTTCCAATGGGAGTCACATGGTTTGATCAAACATTTGTGTTTGATGGCTGATTGCTGATTGCTCCCCCCTCATCAAACAAAAATGTTTGGTCAAACCATGTGACTCCCATTGAAAATGAATTGGAGCAGCAATCAAAAAGCAATCAGGCATCACACACGGACCGAACATTTGTTGTGTAGGTGTGAACTAGGCCTTAGGCTTCGTACACACCTTTCGGACACACAGATCTGTCCGACCGACCACTGATTACATTTTTATGATTTGATGCCTCCATGTCCCACAATGCTTTGCGCGATTTGGGCGGTGCTACTATACGCGGAAATAGATGCACATATGTTCAGTGTAGTTTTCTTGACTGCAGCAGCAGCTAGCGGTAGTTTGTCGAGGCCGTTTTTCACACTCAAAGTTCACTTAGAAGGTCCGGATCAAGGACCAAGGACCAAATATTTGCATTTTGATTTTGGTCCGTTTGGTGTTCACACTGGACTTTGTAAAGCGTACCAAATATGTAAACAAATGACACGTGGACATGTTAAGCGAACCAAATAGTGAAAAAAAGAAAAGAGGTCATTTTACGACGGAGGGAAAAATAACATGAGGGGGTGCGGGAAATCACTGTCTACAATTTTTGGGCGCAACCTTCAGTCACACAGAGAGAAGAGAACAGCAACATGAATCATGATTGCAGCAACAACTTGAAATTGCATTCATTCTTAATAATTATTTTATTAGCCAAATAAGACAACAGATGAACAGAGGAGCAGGTATTTGAACAATAATGTGCTTGCTGCTGGTGCATAGCCTACAACAAAGTATCCCCGAATCCCGATAAAAATGACTTTTCTTCTATGTGTGCACCTTAACCTGATTCGATATAGGCCTATGTTATTTCTGCGCATCAAATCGACGGGCATTTCCATGTCATCTTATGGTTTAAACTTGAAGCCGTACTGGTCAAGTCAGAACAGCTCAGAACAGCTCCGCTGCAGTTGACCTATATCACGTCTTTTGCTATAGTGATGTAATCAATTAATCATTTAGGACCACCTGTGTAGCTTATTTAACATTTGCTCCATTGGCTCTTTATGCGTGCGGCCGTGCGCTAGAGCGAGACAGGATGATTTTAAATATTTCTCTGTCTGCGTCTCTCCCATAGAGCTATAAAATATATCGGGTCTCTCCCCCCACATGTGCGCGCGTCATAACTTTGCGTGGTGGCGGTGGCGCATGCTTAAAATAAACAGATCTACAAGCTTACACCGTGTACCATACTTTAAGTACCATTCGTGTCGATAACTTGTACATCTGTTATATTTGCGCATGTGAACCGACGGATATTTTGGCTATCGTCCTGTATTTCTGTATATAGAATAGAACTTAGTACCAGACTGGACTCATCACTGGAGACAGCCGTGCGCAACTTGGACTCTCCAAGTTACGCACGGCCGTAGCCAAAAGAAGACATACAAACAAGCGATATAATAGTCTGTGTCACGTAACTCAGAAGACTACAGCCTAAACCCCACCCAGTGCTGTCAAGAACGGAAGTTCTCTCCTATTAGTTGGCGGTTAAAAAACACCCTTCTGTCCGATCTGAAGTCCCACCCTGTTCGTTGGCTGTTTTGACTACAAGGTGTCCGGTGTGTTTGTTGTGCCCTCCGCCCCCACATCGGACAGGTTTGTCCGATCAAATGACGTGACTCCCATTGAAAATGATTTGGAGCAGCAATCAAATAGCAATCAGGCATCGCACACGGACCGAACATTTGTTCTTTAGGTGTGTACGCAGCCTTAGCATGCGAGAGGCGGTAGGATCGATACCCACATTCTCCATTTCATCATTTACCATGGCAATGCCTCCTCTCAATTTTATTCAAAATAGCCTTTCACAACCATGGATCCCTACAAATTACGCTAGATTAGATTAATTATTCCCAATGTGTACAAATATTGTGTCATTTTAATGTCACAAGTATAGCTGAGGTTTGTTGCAATACAATGAAGGTTTTTTGTTCAAAGGTAAGAATCCACTTAGCATTTTTTAGTGGAACATGTAGGGGAATCAGCTCACATGTTAGAGCGATTGCTTTGCATGCGAGAGGTGGTGGGACTGATGCCTGCATTCTCCAAACCTGAATGTTCTATGCAAAAGTCTGGTTTCTCTTTTCAGTGGAGTCACTATGCATAGGTTTGGGCATTTTACTCAAAGGCAGCAACTCTTAAATGATAAGCATTGTATTCAAGCAGGGACAAATGTTATTTTGGCCAGTTGACACAACTTTGCAGTACATCTGGAAGCAATCATGGAAGAGCCTGAACAGGGACTTGAACCCTGGACCCTCAGATTAAAAGTCTGATGCTCTACCGACTGAGCTATCCAGGCTCTGCTTGGAAACCCAAGCAATCTAATTAGGAGCCACATGTGCATTACAAGCATGCACAGAACAATTGAAGGGTTTTTCCTATGTATGACTCCCCATGTGACCCTTTATTATGCTTTCTAGTCCACATCCTTTTGACCACAAACGGTGCAACTGAAGGGTCACACCATTAGTACTGTCTGACGATTGGCCTGCCGTTGATTGAGCTTCTGATACACCTGCACTAAAGGGGAATTAGCTCAGATGGTAGAGTGCTCGCTTAGCATGCGAGAGGCCGTGGGATCGATACCCACATTCTCCAATTCATCATTTACCATGGCAATGCCTCGTCTCAATTTTATTCAAAATAGCCTTTCACAACCATGGATCCCTACAAATTACGCTAGATTAGATTTATTATTTCCAATGTGTACAAATATTATGTCATTTTAATGTCACAAGTATAGCTGAGGTTTGTTGCAATACAATGAAGGTTTTTTGTTCAAAGGTAAGAATCCACTTAGCATTTTTTAGTGGAACATGTAGGGGAATCAGCTCACATGTTAGAGCGATTGCTTTGCATGCGAGAGGTGGTGGGACTGATGCCTGCATTCTCCAAACCTGAATGTTCTATGCAGAAGTCTGGTTTCTCTTTTCAGTGGAGTCAGTCAAGCACTGGGTCACTATGCATAGGTTTGGGCATTTTACTCAAAGGCAGCAAATCTTAAATGATAAGCATTGTATTCAAGCAGGGACAAATGTTCTTTTGGCCAGTTGACACAACTTTGCAGTACATCTGGAAGCAATCATGGAAGAGCCTGAACAGGGACTTGAACCCTGGACCCTCAGATTAAAAGTCTGATGCTCTACCGACTGAGCTATCCAGGCTCTGCTTGGAAACCCAAGCAATCTAATTAGGAGCCACATGTGCATTACAAGCATGCACAGAACAATTGAAGGGTTTTTCCTATGTATGACTCCCCATGTGACCCTTTATTATGCTTTCTAGTCCACATCCTTTTGACCACAAACGGTGCAACTGAAGGGTCACACCATTAGTACTGTCTGACGATTGGCCTGCCGTTGATTGAGCTTCTGATACACCTGCACTAAAGGGGAATTAGCTCAGATGGTAGAGTGCTCGCTTAGCATGCGAGAGGCGGTGGGATCGATACCCACATTCTCCAATTCATCATTTACCATGGCAATGCCTCGTCTCAATTTTATTCAAAATAGCCTTTCACAACCATGGATCCCTACAAATTACGCTAGATTAGATTAATTATTCCCAATGTGTACAAATATTGTGTCATTTTAATGTCACAAGTATAGCTGAGGTTTGTTGCAATACAATGAAGGTTTTTTGTTCAAAGGTAAGAATCCACTTAACATTTTTTAGTGGAACATGTAGGGGAATCAGCTCACATGTTAGAGCGATTGCTTTGCATGCGGAGGTGGTGGGACTGATGCCTGCATTCTCCAAACCTGAATGTTCTATGCACAAGTCTGGTTTCTCTTTTCAGTGGAGTCAGTCAAGCACTGGGTCACTATGCATAGGTTTGGGCATTTTACTCAAAGGCAGCAAATCTTAAATGATAAGCATTGTATTCAAGCAGGGACAAATGTTCTTTTGGCCAGTTGACACAACTTTGCAGTACATCTGGAAGCAATCATGGAAGAGCCTGAACAGGGACTTGAACCCTGGACCCTCAGATTAAAAGTCTGATGCTCTACCGACTGAGCTATCCAGGCTCTGCTTGGAAACCCAAGCAATCTAATTAGGAGCCACATGTGCATTACAAGCATGCACAGAACAATTGAAGGGTTTTTCCTATGTATGACTCCCCATGTGTCCCTTTATTATGCTTTCTAGTCCACATCCTTTTGACCACAAACGGTGCAAATGAAGGGTCACACCATTAGTACTGTCTGACGATTGGCCTGCCGTTGATTGAGCTTCTGATACACCTGCACTAAAGGGGAATTAGCTCAGATGTTAGAGTGCTCGCTTAGCATGCGAGAGGCGGTAGGATCGATACCCACATTCTCCATTTCACCATTTACCATGGCAATGCCTCCTCTCAATTTTATTCAAAATAGCCTTTCACAACCATGGATCCCTACAAATTACGCTAGATTAGATTAATTATTCCCAATGTGTACAAATATTGTGTCATTTTAATGTCACAAGTATAGCTGAGGTTTGTTGCAATACAATGAAGGTTTTTTGTTCAAAGGTAAGAATCCACTTAGCATTTTTTAGTGGAACATGTAGGGGAATCAGCTCACATGTTAGAGCGATTGCTTTGCATGCGAGAGGTGGTGGGACTGATGCCTGCATTCTCCAAACCTGAATGTTCTATGCAGAAGTCTGGTTTCTCTTTTCAGTGGAGTCAGTCAAGCACTGGGTCACTATGCATAGGTTTGGGCATTTTACTCAAAGGCAGCAAATCTTAAATGATAAGCATTGTATTCAAGCAGGGACAAATGTTCTTTTGTCCAGTTGACACAACTTTGCAGTACATCTGGAAGCAATCATGGAAGAGCCTGAACAGGGACTTGAACCCTGGACCCTCAGATTAAAAGTCTGATGCTCTACCGACTGAGCTATCCAGGCTCTGCTTGGAAACCCAAGCAATCTAATTAGGAGCCACATGTGCATTACAAGCATGCACAGAACAATTGAAGGGTTTTTCCTATGTATGACTCCCCATGTGTCCCTTTATTATGCTTTCTATTCCACATCCTTTTGACCACAAACGGTGCAACTGAAGGGTCACACCATTAGTACTGTCTGACGATTGGCCTGCCGTTGATTGAGCTTCTGATACACCTGCACTAAAGGGGAATTAGCTCAGATGGTAGAGTGCTCGCTTAGCATGCGAGAGGCGGTGGGATCGATACCCACATTCTCCAATTCATCATTCACCATGGCAATGCCTCGTCTCAATTGTATTCAAAATAGCCTTTCACAACCATGGATCCCTACAAATTACGCTAGATTAGATTAATTATTCCCAATGTGTACAAATATTGTGGCATTTTAATGTCACAAGTATAGCTGAGGTTTGTTGCAATACAATGAAGGTTTTTTGTTCAAAGGTAAGAATCCACTTAACATTTTTTAGTGGAACATGTAGGGGAATCAGCTCACATGTTAGAGCGATTGCTTTGCATGCGGAGGTGGTGGGACTGATGCCTGCATTCTCCAAACCTGAATGTTCTATGCACAAGTCTGGTTTCTCTTTTCAGTGGAGTCAGTCAAGCACTGGGTCACTATGCATAGGTTTGGGCATTTTACTCAAAGGCAGCAAATCTTAAATGATAAGCATTGTATTCAAGCAGGGACAAATGTTCTTTTGGCCAGTTGACACAACTTTGCAGTACATCTGGAAGCAATCATGGAAGAGCCTGAACAGGGACTTGAACCCTGGACCCTCAGATTAAAAGTCTGATGCTCTACCGACTGAGCTATCCAGGCTCTGCTTGGAAACCCAAGCAATCTAATTAGGAGCCACATGTAACAGAAGTCTGGTTTCTCTTTTCAGTGGAGTCAGTCAAGCACTGGGTCACTATGCATAGGTTTGGGCATTTTACTCAAAGGCACCAAATCTTAAATGATAAGCATTGTATTCAAGCAGGGACAAATGTTCTTTTGTCCAGTTGACACAACTTTGCAGTACATCTGGAAGCAATCATGGAAGAGCCTGAACAGGGACTTGAACCCTGGACCCTCAGATTAAAAGTCTGATGCTCTACCGACTGAGCTATCCAGGCTCTGCTTGGAAACCCAAGCAATCTAATTAGGAGCCACATGTGCATTACAAGCATGCACAGAACAATTGAAGGGTTTTTCCTATGTATGACTCCCCATGTGTCCCTTTATTATGCTTTCTATTCCACATCCTTTTGACCACAAACGGTGCAACTGAAGGGTCACACCATTAGTACTGTCTGACGATTGGCCTGCCGTTGATTGAGCTTCTGATACACCTGCACTAAAGGGGAATTAGCTCAGATGGTAGAGTGCTCGCTTAGCATGCGAGAGGCGGTGGGATCGATACCCACATTCTCCAATTCATCATTCACCATGGCAATGCCTCGTCTCAATTTTATTCAAAATAGCCTTTCACAACCATGGATCCCTACAAATTACGCTAGATTAGATTAATTATTCCCAATGTGTACAAATATTATGTCATTTTAATGTCACAAGTATAGCTGAGGTTTGTTGCAATACAATGAAGGTTTTTTGTTCAAAGGTAAGAATCCACTTAGCATTTTTTAGTGGAACATGTAGGGGAATCAGCTCACATGTTAGAGCGATTGCTTTGCATGCGGAGGTGGTGGGACTGATGCCTGCATTCTCCAAACCTGAATGTTCTATACACAAGTCTGGTTTCTCTTTTCAGTGGAGTCAGTCAAGCACTGGGTCACTATGCATAGGTTTGGGCATTTTACTCAAAGGCAGCAAATCTTAAATGATAAGCATTGTATTCAAGCAGGGACAAATGTTCTTTTGGCCAGTTGACACAACTTTGCAGTACATCTGGAAGCAATCATGGAAGAGCCTGAACAGGGACTTGAACCCTGGACCCTCAGATTAAAAGTCTGATGCTCTACCGACTGAGCTATCCAGGCTCTGCTTGGAAACCCAAGCAATCTAATTAGGAGCCACATGTGCATTACAAGCATGCACAGAACAATTGAAGGGTTTTTCCTATGTATGACTCCCCATGTGTCCCTTTATTATGCTTTTTGTCCACATCCTTTTGACCACAAACGGTGCAACTGAAGGGTCACACCATTAGTACTGTCTGACGATTGGCCTGCCGTTGATTGAGCTTCTGATACACCTGCACTAAAGGGGAATTAGCTCAGATGGTAGAGTGCTCGCTTAGCATGCGAGAGGTGGTGGGATCGATACCCACATTCTCCAATTCATCATTTACCATGGCAATGCCTCGTCTCAATTTTATTCAAAATAGCCTTTCACAACCATGGATCCGTATAAATTACGCTAGATTAGATTAATTATTCCCAATGTGTACAAATATTGTGGCATTTTAATGTCACAAGTATAGCTGAGGTTTGTTGCAATACAATGAAGGTTTTTTGTTCAAAGGTAAGAATCCACTTAGCATTTTTTAGTGGAACATGTAGGGGAATCAGCTCACATTTTAGAGCGATTGCTTTGCATGCGGAGGTGGTGGGACTGATGCCTGCATTCTCCAAACCTGAATGTTCTATGCACAAGTCTGGTTTCTCTTTTCAGTGGAGTCAGTCAAGCACTGGGTCACTATGCATAGGTTTGGGCATTTTACTCAAAGGCAGCAAATCTTACATGATAAGCATTGTATTCAAGCAGGGACAAATGTTCTTTTGGCCAGTTGACACAACTTTACAGTACATCTGGAAGCAATCATGGAACAGCCTGAACAGGGACTTGAACCCTGGACCCTCAGATTAAAAGTCTGATGCTCTACCGACTGAGCTATCCAGGCTCTGCTTGGAAACCCAAGCAATCTAATTAGGAGCCACATGTGCATTACAAGCATGCACAGAACAATTGAAGGGTTTTTCCTATGTATGACTCCCCATGTGTCCCTTTATTATGCTTTCTAGTCCACATCCTTTTGACCACAAACGGTGCAACTGAAGGGTCACACCATTAGTACTGTCTGACGATTGGCCTGCCGTTGATTGAGATTCTGATACACCTGCACTAAAGGGGAATTAGCTCAGATGGTAGAGTGCTCGCTTAGCATGCGAGAGGCGGTGGGATCGATACCCACATTCTCCAATTCATCATTTACCATGGCAATGCCTCGTCTCAATTTTATTCAAAATAGCCTTTCACAACCATGGATCCCTACAAATTACGCTAGATTAGATTAATTATTCCCAATGTGTACAAATTTTGTGGCATTTTAATGTCACAAGTATAGCTGAGGTTTGTTGCAATACAATGAAGGTTTTTTGTTCAAAGGTAAGAATCCACTTAACATTTTTTAGTGGAACATGTAGGGGAATCAGCTCACATGTTAGAGCGATTGCTTTGCATGCGGAGGTGGTGGTACTGATGCCTGCATTCTCTAAACCTGAATGTTCTATGCACAAGTCTGGTTTCTCTTTTCAGTGGAGTCAGTCAAGCACTGGGTCACTATGCATAGGTTTGGGCGTTTTACTCAAAGGCAGCAAATCTTAAATGATAAGCATTGTATTCAAGCAGGGACAAATGTTCTTTTGGCCAGTTGACACAACTTTGCAGTACATCTGGAAGCAATCATGGAAGAGCCTGAACAGGGACTTGAACCCTGGACCCTCAGATTAAAAGTCTGATGCTCTACCGACTGAGCTATCCAGGCTCTGCTTGGAAACCCAAGCAATCTAATTAGGAACCACATGTGCATTACAAGCATGCACAGAACAATTATTGAAGGGTTTTTCCTATGTATGACTCCCCATGTGTCCCTTTATTATGCTTTCTAGTCCACATCCTTTTGACCACAAACAAAAAAAGGGTCACACCATTAGTACTGTCTGACGATTGGCCTGCCGTTGATTGAGCTTCTGATACACCTGCACTAAAGGGGAATTAGCTCAGATGGTAGAGTGCTCGCTTAGGCCTCATTCACACGTACCAAACACCAATCAAGCAATGTTTGGTCGTTTTTTTGTTTTTTTGGGCCACCACAATGCTTTTCCAATGGGAGTCACATGGTTTGATCAAACATTTGTGTTTGATGGCTGATTGCTGATTGCTCCCCCCTCATCAAACAAAAATGTTTGGTCAAACCATGTGACTCCCATTGAAAATGAATTGGAGCAGCAATCAAAAAGCAATCAGGCATCACACACGGACCGAACATTTGTTGTGTAGGTGTGAACTAGGCCTTAGGCTTCGTACACACCTTTCGGACACACAGATCTGTCCGACCGACCACTGATTACATTTTTATGATTTGATGCCTCCATGTCCCACAATGCTTTGCGCGATTTGGGCGGTGCTACTATACGCGGAAATAGATGCACATATGTTCAGTGTAGTTTTCTTGACTGCAGCAGCAGCTAGCGGTAGTTTGTCGAGGCCGTTTTTCACACTCAAAGTTCACTTAGAAGGTCCGGATCAAGGACCAAGGACCAAATATTTGCATTTTGATTTTGGTCCGTTTGGTGTTCACACTGGACTTTGTAAAGCGTACCAAATATGTAAACAAATGACACGTGGACATGTTAAGCGAACCAAATAGTGAAAAAAAGAAAAGAGGTCATTTTACGACGGAGGGAAAAATAACATGAGGGGGTGCGGGAAATCACTGTCTACAATTTTTGGGCGCAACCTTCAGTCACACAGAGAGAAGAGAACAGCAACATGAATCATGATTGCAGCAACAACTTGAAATTGCATTCATTCTTAATAATTATTTTATTAGCCAAATAAGACAACAGATGAACAGAGGAGCAGGTATTTGAACAATAATGTGCTTGCTGCTGGTGCATAGCCTACAACAAAGTATCCCCGAATCCCGATAAAAATGACTTTTCTTCTATGTGTGCACCTTAACCTGATTCGATATAGGCCTATGTTATTTCTGCGCATCAAATCGACGGGCATTTCCATGTCATCTTATGGTTTAAACTTGAAGCCGTACTGGTCAAGTCAGAACAGCTCAGAACAGCTCCGCTGCAGTTGACCTATATCACGTCTTTTGCTATAGTGATGTAATCAATTAATCATTTAGGACCACCTGTGTAGCTTATTTAACATTTGCTCCATTGGCTCTTTATGCGTGCGGCCGTGCGCTAGAGCGAGACAGGATGATTTTAAATATTTCTCTGTCTGCGTCTCTCCCATAGAGCTATAAAATATATCGGGTCTCTCCCCCCACATGTGCGCGCGTCATAACTTTGCGTGGTGGCGGTGGCGCATGCTTAAAATAAACAGATCTACAAGCTTACACCGTGTACCATACTTTAAGTACCATTCGTGTCGATAACTTGTACATCTGTTATATTTGCGCATGTGAACCGACGGATATTTTGGCTATCGTCCTGTATTTCTGTATATAGAATAGAACTTAGTACCAGACTGGACTCATCACTGGAGACAGCCGTGCGCAACTTGGACTCTCCAAGTTACGCACGGCCGTAGCCAAAAGAAGACATACAAACAAGCGATATAATAGTCTGTGTCACGTAACTCAGAAGACTACAGCCTAAACCCCACCCAGTGCTGTCAAGAACGGAAGTTCTCTCCTATTAGTTGGCGGTTAAAAAACACCCTTCTGTCCGATCTGAAGTCCCACCCTGTTCGTTGGCTGTTTTGACTACAAGGTGTCCGGTGTGTTTGTTGTGCCCTCCGCCCCCACATCGGACAGGTTTGTCCGATCAAACGACGTGACTCCCATTGAAAATGATTTGGAGCAGCAATCAAATAGCAATCAGGCATCGCACACGGACCGAACATTTGTTCTTTAGGTGTGTACGCAGCCTTAGCATGCGAGAGGCGGTAGGATCGATACCCACATTCTCCATTTCATCATTTACCATGGCAATGCCTCCTCTCAATTTTATTCAAAATAGCCTTTCACAACCATGGATCCCTACAAATTACGCTAGATTAGATTAATTATTCCCAATGTGTACAAATATTGTGTCATTTTAATGTCACAAGTATAGCTGAGGTTTGTTGCAATACAATGAAGGTTTTTTGTTCAAAGGTAAGAATCCACTTAGCATTTTTTAGTGGAACATGTAGGGGAATCAGCTCACATGTTAGAGCGATTGCTTTGCATGCGAGAGGTGGTGGGACTGATGCCTGCATTCTCCAAACCTGAATGTTCTATGCAAAAGTCTGGTTTCTCTTTTCAGTGGAGTCACTATGCATAGGTTTGGGCATTTTACTCAAAGGCAGCAACTCTTAAATGATAAGCATTGTATTCAAGCAGGGACAAATGTTATTTTGGCCAGTTGACACAACTTTGCAGTACATCTGGAAGCAATCATGGAAGAGCCTGAACAGGGACTTGAACCCTGGACCCTCAGATTAAAAGTCTGATGCTCTACCGACTGAGCTATCCAGGCTCTGCTTGGAAACCCAAGCAATCTAATTAGGAGCCACATGTGCATTACAAGCATGCACAGAACAATTGAAGGGTTTTTCCTATGTATGACTCCCCATGTGACCCTTTATTATGCTTTCTAGTCCACATCCTTTTGACCACAAACGGTGCAACTGAAGGGTCACACCATTAGTACTGTCTGACGATTGGCCTGCCGTTGATTGAGCTTCTGATACACCTGCACTAAAGGGGAATTAGCTCAGATGGTAGAGTGCTCGCTTAGCATGCGAGAGGCCGTGGGATCGATACCCACATTCTCCAATTCATCATTTACCATGGCAATGCCTCGTCTCAATTTTATTCAAAATAGCCTTTCACAACCATGGATCCCTACAAATTACGCTAGATTAGATTTATTATTTCCAATGTGTACAAATATTATGTCATTTTAATGTCACAAGTATAGCTGAGGTTTGTTGCAATACAATGAAGGTTTTTTGTTCAAAGGTAAGAATCCACTTAGCATTTTTTAGTGGAACATGTAGGGGAATCAGCTCACATGTTAGAGCGATTGCTTTGCATGCGAGAGGTGGTGGGACTGATGCCTGCATTCTCCAAACCTGAATGTTCTATGCAGAAGTCTGGTTTCTCTTTTCAGTGGAGTCAGTCAAGCACTGGGTCACTATGCATAGGTTTGGGCATTTTACTCAAAGGCAGCAAATCTTAAATGATAAGCATTGTATTCAAGCAGGGACAAATGTTCTTTTGGCCAGTTGACACAACTTTGCAGTACATCTGGAAGCAATCATGGAAGAGCCTGAACAGGGACTTGAACCCTGGACCCTCAGATTAAAAGTCTGATGCTCTACCGACTGAGCTATCCAGGCTCTGCTTGGAAACCCAAGCAATCTAATTAGGAGCCACATGTGCATTACAAGCATGCACAGAAAAATTGAAGGGTTTTTCCTATGTATGACTCCCCATGTGACCCTTTATTATGCTTTCTAGTCCACATCCTTTTGACCACAAACGGTGCAACTGAAGGGTCACACCATTAGTACTGTCTGACGATTGGCCTGCCGTTGATTGAGCTTCTGATACACCTGCACTAAAGGGGAATTAGCTCAGATGGTAGAGTGCTCGCTTAGCATGCGAGAGGCGGTGGGATCGATACCCACATTCTCCAATTCATCATTTACCATGGCAATGCCTCGTCTCAATTTTATTCAAAATAGCCTTTCACAACCATGGATCCCTACAAATTACGCTAGATTAGATTAATTATTCCCAATGTGTACAAATATTGTGTCATTTTAATGTCACAAGTATAGCTGAGGTTTGTTGCAATACAATGAAGGTTTTTTGTTCAAAGGTAAGAATCCACTTAACATTTTTTAGTGGAACATGTAGGGGAATCAGCTCACATGTTAGAGCGATTGCTTTGCATGCGGAGGTGGTGGGACTGATGCCTGCATTCTCCAAACCTGAATGTTCTATGCACAAGTCTGGTTTCTCTTTTCAGTGGAGTCAGTCAAGCACTGGGTCACTATGCATAGGTTTGGGCATTTTACTCAAAGGCAGCAAATCTTAAATGATAAGCATTGTATTCAAGCAGGGACAAATGTTCTTTTGGCCAGTTGACACAACTTTGCAGTACATCTGGAAGCAATCATGGAAGAGCCTGAACAGGGACTTGAACCCTGGACCCTCAGATTAAAAGTCTGATGCTCTACCGACTGAGCTATCCAGGCTCTGCTTGGAAACCCAAGCAATCTAATTAGGAGCCACATGTGCATTACAAGCATGCACAGAACAATTGAAGGGTTTTTCCTATGTATGACTCCCCATGTGTCCCTTTATTATGCTTTCTAGTCCACATCCTTTTGACCACAAACGGTGCAAATGAAGGGTCACACCATTAGTACTGTCTGACGATTGGCCTGCCGTTGATTGAGCTTCTGATACACCTGCACTAAAGGGGAATTAGCTCAGATGTTAGAGTGCTCGCTTAGCATGCGAGAGGCGGTAGGATCGATACCCACATTCTCCATTTCATCATTTACCATGGCAATGCCTCCTCTCAATTTTATTCAAAATAGCCTTTCACAACCATGGATCCCTACAAATTACGCTAGATTAGATTAATTATTCCCAATGTGTACAAATATTGTGTCATTTTAATGTCACAAGTATAGCTGAGGTTTGTTGCAATACAATGAAGGTTTTTTGTTCAAAGGTAAGAATCCACTTAGCATTTTTTAGTGGAACATGTAGGGGAATCAGCTCACATGTTAGAGCGATTGCTTTGCATGCGAGAGGTGGTGGGACTGATGCCTGCATTCTCCAAACCTGAATGTTCTATGCAGAAGTCTGGTTTCTCTTTTCAGTGGAGTCAGTCAAGCACTGGGTCACTATGCATAGGTTTGGGCATTTTACTCAAAGGCAGCAAATCTTAAATGATAAGCATTGTATTCAAGCAGGGACAAATGTTCGTTTGTCCAGTTGACACAACTTTGCAGTACATCTGGAAGCAATCATGGAAGAGCCTGAACAGGGACTTGAACCCTGGACCCTCAGATTAAAAGTCTGATGCTCTACCGACTGAGCTATCCAGGCTCTGCTTGGAAACCCAAGCAATCTAATTAGGAGCCACATGTGCATTACAAGCATGCACAGAACAATTGAAGGGTTTTTCCTATGTATGACTCCCCATGTGTCCCTTTATTATGCTTTCTATTCCACATCCTTTTGACCACAAACGGTGCAACTGAAGGGTCACACCATTAGTACTGTCTGACGATTGGCCTGCCGTTGATTGAGCTTCTGATACACCTGCACTAAAGGGGAATTAGCTCAGATGGTAGAGTGCTCGCTTAGCATGCGCGAGGCGGTGGGATCGATACCCACATTCTCCAATTCATCATTCACCATGGCAATGCCTCGTCTCAATTGTATTCAAAATAGCCTTTCACAACCATGGATCCCTACAAATTACGCTAGATTAGATTAATTATTCCCAATGTGTACAAATATTGTGGCATTTTAATGTCACAAGTATAGCTGAGGTTTGTTGCAATACAATGAAGGTTTTTTGTTCAAAGGTAAGAATCCACTTAACATTTTTTAGTGGAACATGTAGGGGAATCAGCTCACATGTTAGAGCGATTGCTTTGCATGCGGAGGTGGTGGGACTGATGCCTGCATTCTCCAAACCTGAATGTTCTATGCACAAGTCTGGTTTCTCTTTTCAGTGGAGTCAGTCAAGCACTGGGTCACTATGCATAGGTTTGGGCATTTTACTCAAAGGCAGCAAATCTTAAATGATAAGCATTGTATTCAAGCAGGGACAAATGTTCTTTTGGCCAGTTGACACAACTTTGCAGTACATCTGGAAGCAATCATGGAAGAGCCTGAACAGGGACTTGAACCCTGGACCCTCAGATTAAAAGTCTGATGCTCTACCGACTGAGCTATCCAGGCTCTGCTTGGAAACCCAAGCAATCTAATTAGGAGCCACATGTAACAGAAGTCTGGTTTCTCTTTTCAGTGGAGTCAGTCAAGCACTGGGTCACTATGCATAGGTTTGGGCATTTTACTCAAAGGCACCAAATCTTAAATGATAAGCATTGTATTCAAGCAGGGACAAATGTTCTTTTGTCCAGTTGACACAACTTTGCAGTACATCTGGAAGCAATCATGGAAGAGCCTGAACAGGGACTTGAACCCTGGACCCTCAGATTAAAAGTCTGATGCTCTACCGACTGAGCTATCCAGGCTCTGCTTGGAAACCCAAGCAATCTAATTAGGAGCCACATGTGCATTACAAGCATGCACAGAACAATTGAAGGGTTTTTCCTATGTATGACTCCCCATGTGTCCCTTTATTATGCTTTCTATTCCACATCCTTTTGACCACAAACGGTGCAACTGAAGGGTCACACCATTAGTACTGTCTGACGATTGGCCTGCCGTTGATTGAGCTTCTGATACACCTGCACTAAAGGGGAATTAGCTCAGATGGTAGAGTGCTCGCTTAGCATGCGAGAGGCGGTGGGATCGATACCCACATTCTCCAATTCATCATTCACCATGGCAATGCCTCGTCTCAATTTTATTCAAAATAGCCTTTCACAACCATGGATCCCTACAAATTACGCTAGATTAGATTAATTATTCCCAATGTGTACAAATATTATGTCATTTTAATGTCACAAGTATAGCTGAGGTTTGTTGCAATACAATGAAGGTTTTTTGTTCAAAGGTAAGAATCCACTTAGCATTTTTTAGTGGAACATGTAGGGGAATCAGCTCACATGTTAGAGCGATTGCTTTGCATGCGGAGGTGGTGGGACTGATGCCTGCATTCTCCAAACCTGAATGTTCTATACACAAGTCTGGTTTCTCTTTTCAGTGGAGTCAGTCAAGCACTGGGTCACTATGCATAGGTTTGGGCATTTTACTCAAAGGCAGCAAATCTTAAATGATAAGCATTGTATTCAAGCAGGGACAAATGTTCTTTTGGCCAGTTGACACAACTTTGCAGTACATCTGGAAGCAATCATGGAAGAGCCTGAACAGGGACTTGAACCCTGGACCCTCAGATTAAAAGTCTGATGCTCTACCGACTGAGCTATCCAGGCTCTGCTTGAAAACCCAAGCAATCTAATTAGGAGCCACATGTGCATTACAAGCATGCACAGAACAATTGAAGGGTTTTTCCTATGTATGACTCCCCATGTGTCCCTTTATTATGCTTTTTGTCCACATCCTTTTGACCACAAACGGTGCAACTGAAGGGTCACACCATTAGTACTGTCTGACGATTGGCCTGCCGTTGATTGAGCTTCTGATACACCTGCACTAAAGGGGAATTAGCTCAGATGGTAGAGTGCTCGCTTAGCATGCGAGAGGTGGTGGGATCGATACCCACATTCTCCAATTCATCATTTACCATGGCAATGCCTCGTCTCAATTTTATTCAAAATAGCCTTTCACAACCATGGATCCGTATAAATTACGCTAGATTAGATTAATTATTCCCAATGTGTACAAATATTGTGGCATTTTAATGTCACAAGTATAGCTGAGGTTTGTTGCAATACAATGAAGGTTTTTTGTTCAAAGGTAAGAATCCACTTAGCATTTTTTAGTGGAACATGTAGGGGAATCAGCTCACATTTTAGAGCGATTGCTTTGCATGCGGAGGTGGTGGGACTGATGCCTGCATTCTCCAAACCTGAATGTTCTATGCACAAGTCTGGTTTCTCTTTTCAGTGGAGTCAGTCAAGCACTGGGTCACTATGCATAGGTTTGGGCATTTTACTCAAAGGCAGCAAATCTTACATGATAAGCATTGTATTCAAGCAGGGACAAATGTTCTTTTGGCCAGTTGACACAACTTTACAGTACATCTGGAAGCAATCATGGAACAGCCTGAACAGGGACTTGAACCCTGGACCCTCAGATTAAAAGTCTGATGCTCTACCGACTGAGCTATCCAGGCTCTGCTTGGAAACCCAAGCAATCTAATTAGGAGCCACATGTGCATTACAAGCATGCACAGAACAATTGAAGGGTTTTTCCTATGTATGACTCCCCATGTGTCCCTTTATTATGCTTTCTAGTCCACATCCTTTTGACCACAAACGGTGCAACTGAAGGGTCACACCATTAGTACTGTCTGACGATTGGCCTGCCGTTGATTGAGATTCTGATACACCTGCACTAAAGGGGAATTAGCTCAGATGGTAGAGTGCTCGCTTAGCATGCGAGAGGCGGTGGGATCGATACCCACATTCTCCAATTCATCATTTACCATGGCAATGCCTCGTCTCAATTTTATTCAAAATAGCCTTTCACAACCATGGATCCCTACAAATTACGCTAGATTAGATTAATTATTCCCAATGTGTACACATTTTGTGGCATTTTAATGTCACAAGTATAGCTGAGGTTTGTTGCAATACAATGAAGGTTTTTTGTTCAAAGGTAAGAATCCACTTAACATTTTTTAGTGGAACATGTAGGGGAATCAGCTCACATGTTAGAGCGATTGCTTTGCATGCGGAGGTGGTGGTACTGATGCCTGCATTCTCTAAACCTGAATGTTCTATGCACAAGTCTGGTTTCTCTTTTCAGTGGAGTCAGTCAAGCACTGGGTCACTATGCATAGGTTTGGGCGTTTTACTCAAAGGCAGCAAATCTTAAATGATAAGCATTGTATTCAAGCAGGGACAAATGTTCTTTTGGCCAGTTGACACAACTTTGCAGTACATCTGGAAGCAATCATGGAAGAGCCTGAACAGGGACTTGAACCCTGGACCCTCAGATTAAAAGTCTGATGCTCTACCGACTGAGCTATCCAGGCTCTGCTTGGAAACCCAAGCAATCTAATTAGGAACCACATGTGCATTACAAGCATGCACAGAACAATTATTGAAGGGTTTTTCCTATGTATGACTCCCCATGTGTCCCTTTATTATGCTTTCTAGTCCACATCCTTTTGACCACAAACAAAAAAAGGGTCACACCATTAGTACTGTCTGACGATTGGCCTGCCGTTGATTGAGCTTCTGATACACCTGCACTAAAGGGGAATTAGCTCAGATGGTAGAGTGCTCGCTTAGGCCTCATTCACACGTACCAAACACCAATCAAGCAATGTTTGGTCGTTTTTTTGTTTTTTTGGGCCACCACAATGCTTTTCCAATGGGAGTCACATGGTTTGATCAAACATTTGTGTTTGATGGCTGATTGCTGATTGCTCCCCCCTCATCAAACAAAAATGTTTGGTCAAACCATGTGACTCCCATTGAAAATGAATTGGAGCAGCAATCAAAAAGCAATCAGGCATCACACACGGACCGAACATTTGTTGTGTAGGTGTGAACTAGGCCTTAGGCTTCGTACACACCTTTCGGACACACAGATCTGTCCGACCGACCACTGATTACATTTTTATGATTTGATGCCTCCATGTCCCACAATGCTTTGCGCGATTTGGGCGGTGCTACTATACGCGGAAATAGATGCACATATGTTCAGTGTAGTTTTCTTGACTGCAGCAGCAGCTAGCGGTAGTTTGTCGAGGCCGTTTTTCACACTCAAAGTTCACTTAGAAGGTCCGGATCAAGGACCAAGGACCAAATATTTGCATTTTGATTTTGGTCCGTTTGGTGTTCACACTGGACTTTGTAAAGCGTACCAAATATGTAAACAAATGACACGTGGACATGTTAAGCGAACCAAATAGTGAAAAAAAGAAAAGAGGTCATTTTACGACGGAGGGAAAAATAACATGAGGGGGTGCGGGAAATCACTGTCTACAATTTTTGGGCGCAACCTTCAGTCACACAGAGAGAAGAGAACAGCAACATGAATCATGATTGCAGCAACAACTTGAAATTGCATTCATTCTTAATAATTATTTTATTAGCCAAATAAGACAACAGATGAACAGAGGAGCAGGTATTTGAACAATAATGTGCTTGCTGCTGGTGCATAGCCTACAACAAAGTATCCCCGAATCCCGATAAAAATGACTTTTCTTCTATGTGTGCACCTTAACCTGATTCGATATAGGCCTATGTTATTTCTGCGCATCAAATCGACGGGCATTTCCATGTCATCTTATGGTTTAAACTTGAAGCCG
Organism: Electrona antarctica; assembly: GCF_951216825.1. NCBI lineage: Eukaryota > Metazoa > Chordata > Actinopteri > Myctophiformes > Myctophidae > Electrona > Electrona antarctica. The sequence continues at coordinate 54,311,126 of NC_136792.1, forward strand.
TACTGGTCAAGTCAGAACAGCTCAGAACAGCTCCGCTGCAGTTGACCTATATCACGTCTTTTGCTATAGTGATGTAATCAATTAATCATTTAGGACCACCTGTGTAGCTTATTTAACATTTGCTCCATTGGCTCTTTATGCGTGCGGCCGTGCGCTAGAGCGAGACAGGATGATTTTAAATATTTCTCTGTCTGCGTCTCTCCCATAGAGCTATAAAATATATCGGGTCTCTCCCCCCACATGTGCGCGCGTCATAACTTTGCGTGGTGGCGGTGGCGCATGCTTAAAATAAACAGATCTACAAGCTTACACCGTGTACCATACTTTAAGTACCATTCGTGTCGATAACTTGTACATCTGTTATATTTGCGCATGTGAACCGACGGATATTTTGGCTATCGTCCTGTATTTCTGTATATAGAATAGAACTTAGTACCAGACTGGACTCATCACTGGAGACAGCCGTGCGCAACTTGGACTCTCCAAGTTACGCACGGCCGTAGCCAAAAGAAGACATACAAACAAGCGATATAATAGTCTGTGTCACGTAACTCAGAAGACTACAGCCTAAACCCCACCCAGTGCTGTCAAGAACGGAAGTTCTCTCCTATTAGTTGGCGGTTAAAAAACACCCTTCTGTCCGATCTGAAGTCCCACCCTGTTCGTTGGCTGTTTTGACTACAAGGTGTCCGGTGTGTTTGTTGTGCCCTCCGCCCCCACATCGGACAGGTTTGTCCGATCAAACGACGTGACTCCCATTGAAAATGATTTGGAGCAGCAATCAAATAGCAATCAGGCATCGCACACGGACCGAACATTTGTTCTTTAGGTGTGTACGCAGCCTTAGCATGCGAGAGGCGGTAGGATCGATACCCACATTCTCCATTTCATCATTTACCATGGCAATGCCTCCTCTCAATTTTATTCAAAATAGCCTTTCACAACCATGGATCCCTACAAATTACGCTAGATTAGATTAATTATTCCCAATGTGTACAAATATTGTGTCATTTTAATGTCACAAGTATAGCTGAGGTTTGTTGCAATACAATGAAGGTTTTTTGTTCAAAGGTAAGAATCCACTTAGCATTTTTTAGTGGAACATGTAGGGGAATCAGCTCACATGTTAGAGCGATTGCTTTGCATGCGAGAGGTGGTGGGACTGATGCCTGCATTCTCCAAACCTGAATGTTCTATGCAAAAGTCTGGTTTCTCTTTTCAGTGGAGTCACTATGCATAGGTTTGGGCATTTTACTCAAAGGCAGCAACTCTTAAATGATAAGCATTGTATTCAAGCAGGGACAAATGTTATTTTGGCCAGTTGACACAACTTTGCAGTACATCTGGAAGCAATCATGGAAGAGCCTGAACAGGGACTTGAACCCTGGACCCTCAGATTAAAAGTCTGATGCTCTACCGACTGAGCTATCCAGGCTCTGCTTGGAAACCCAAGCAATCTAATTAGGAGCCACATGTGCATTACAAGCATGCACAGAACAATTGAAGGGTTTTTCCTATGTATGACTCCCCATGTGACCCTTTATTATGCTTTCTAGTCCACATCCTTTTGACCACAAACGGTGCAACTGAAGGGTCACACCATTAGTACTGTCTGACGATTGGCCTGCCGTTGATTGAGCTTCTGATACACCTGCACTAAAGGGGAATTAGCTCAGATGGTAGAGTGCTCGCTTAGCATGCGAGAGGCCGTGGGATCGATACCCACATTCTCCAATTCATCATTTACCATGGCAATGCCTCGTCTCAATTTTATTCAAAATAGCCTTTCACAACCATGGATCCCTACAAATTACGCTAGATTAGATTTATTATTTCCAATGTGTACAAATATTATGTCATTTTAATGTCACAAGTATAGCTGAGGTTTGTTGCAATACAATGAAGGTTTTTTGTTCAAAGGTAAGAATCCACTTAGCATTTTTTAGTGGAACATGTAGGGGAATCAGCTCACATGTTAGAGCGATTGCTTTGCATGCGAGAGGTGGTGGGACTGATGCCTGCATTCTCCAAACCTGAATGTTCTATGCAGAAGTCTGGTTTCTCTTTTCAGTGGAGTCAGTCAAGCACTGGGTCACTATGCATAGGTTTGGGCATTTTACTCAAAGGCAGCAAATCTTAAATGATAAGCATTGTATTCAAGCAGGGACAAATGTTCTTTTGGCCAGTTGACACAACTTTGCAGTACATCTGGAAGCAATCATGGAAGAGCCTGAACAGGGACTTGAACCCTGGACCCTCAGATTAAAAGTCTGATGCTCTACCGACTGAGCTATCCAGGCTCTGCTTGGAAACCCAAGCAATCTAATTAGGAGCCACATGTGCATTACAAGCATGCACAGAACAATTGAAGGGTTTTTCCTATGTATGACTCCCCATGTGACCCTTTATTATGCTTTCTAGTCCACATCCTTTTGACCACAAACGGTGCAACTGAAGGGTCACACCATTAGTACTGTCTGACGATTGGCCTGCCGTTGATTGAGCTTCTGATACACCTGCACTAAAGGGGAATTAGCTCAGATGGTAGAGTGCTCGCTTAGCATGCGAGAGGCGGTGGGATCGATACCCACATTCTCCAATTCATCATTTACCATGGCAATGCCTCGTCTCAATTTTATTCAAAATAGCCTTTCACAACCATGGATCCCTACAAATTACGCTAGATTAGATTAATTATTCCCAATGTGTACAAATATTGTGTCATTTTAATGTCACAAGTATAGCTGAGGTTTGTTGCAATACAATGAAGGTTTTTTGTTCAAAGGTAAGAATCCACTTAACATTTTTTAGTGGAACATGTAGGGGAATCAGCTCACATGTTAGAGCGATTGCTTTGCATGCGGAGGTGGTGGGACTGATGCCTGCATTCTCCAAACCTGAATGTTCTATGCACAAGTCTGGTTTCTCTTTTCAGTGGAGTCAGTCAAGCACTGGGTCACTATGCATAGGTTTGGGCATTTTACTCAAAGGCAGCAAATCTTAAATGATAAGCATTGTATTCAAGCAGGGACAAATGTTCTTTTGGCCAGTTGACACAACTTTGCAGTACATCTGGAAGCAATCATGGAAGAGCCTGAACAGGGACTTGAACCCTGGACCCTCAGATTAAAAGTCTGATGCTCTACCGACTGAGCTATCCAGGCTCTGCTTGGAAACCCAAGCAATCTAATTAGGAGCCACATGTGCATTACAAGCATGCACAGAACAATTGAAGGGTTTTTCCTATGTATGACTCCCCATGTGTCCCTTTATTATGCTTTCTATTCCACATCCTTTTGACCACAAACGGTGCAACTGAAGGGTCACACCATTAGTACTGTCTGACGATTGGCCTGCCGTTGATTGAGCTTCTGATACACCTGCACTAAAGGGGAATTAGCTCAGATGGTAGAGTGCTCGCTTAGCATGCGAGAGGCGGTGGGATCGATACCCACATTCTCCAATTCATCATTCACCATGGCAATGCCTCGTCTCAATTGTATTCAAAATAGCCTTTCACAACCATGGATCCCTACAAATTACGCTAGATTAGATTAATTATTCCCAATGTGTACAAATATTGTGGCATTTTAATGTCACAAGTATAGCTGAGGTTTGTTGCAATACAATGAAGGTTTTTTGTTCAAAGGTAAGAATCCACTTAACATTTTTTAGTGGAACATGTAGGGGAATCAGCTCACATGTTAGAGCGATTGCTTTGCATGCGGAGGTGGTGGGACTGATGCCTGCATTCTCCAAACCTGAATGTTCTATGCACAAGTCTGGTTTCTCTTTTCAGTGGAGTCAGTCAAGCACTGGGTCACTATGCATAGGTTTGGGCATTTTACTCAAAGGCAGCAAATCTTAAATGATAAGCATTGTATTCAAGCAGGGACAAATGTTCTTTTGGCCAGTTGACACAACTTTGCAGTACATCTGGAAGCAATCATGGAAGAGCCTGAACAGGGACTTGAACCCTGGACCCTCAGATTAAAAGTCTGATGCTCTACCGACTGAGCTATCCAGGCTCTGCTTGGAAACCCAAGCAATCTAATTAGGAGCCACATGTGCATTACAAGCATGCACAGAACAATTGAAGGGTTTTTCCTATGTATGACTCCCCATGTGTCCCTTTATTATGCTTTCTATTCCACATCCTTTTGACCACAAACGGTGCAACTGAAGGGTCACACCATTAGTACTGTCTGACGATTGGCCTGCCGTTGATTGAGCTTCTGATACACCTGCACTAAAGGGGAATTAGCTCAGATGGTAGAGTGCTCGCTTAGCATGCGAGAGGCGGTGGGATCGATACCCACATTCTCCAATTCATCATTCACCATGGCAATGCCTCGTCTCAATTTTATTCAAAATAGCCTTTCACAACCATGGATCCCTACAAATTACGCTAGATTAGATTAATTATTCCCAATGTGTACAAATATTATGTCATTTTAATGTCACAAGTATAGCTGAGGTTTGTTGCAATACAATGAAGGTTTTTTGTTCAAAGGTAAGAATCCACTTAGCATTTTTTAGTGGAACATGTAGGGGAATCAGCTCACATGTTAGAGCGATTGCTTTGCATGCGGAGGTGGTGGGACTGATGCCTGCATTCTCCAAACCTGAATGTTCTATACACAAGTCTGGTTTCTCTTTTCAGTGGAGTCAGTCAAGCACTGGGTCACTATGCATAGGTTTGGGCATTTTACTCAAAGGCAGCAAATCTTAAATGATAAGCATTGTATTCAAGCAGGGACAAATGTTCTTTTGGCCAGTTGACACAACTTTGCAGTACATCTGGAAGCAATCATGGAAGAGCCTGAACAGGGACTTGAACCCTGGACCCTCAGATTAAAAGTCTGATGCTCTACCGACTGAGCTATCCAGGCTCTGCTTGGAAACCCAAGCAATCTAATTAGGAGCCACATGTGCATTACAAGCATGCACAGAACAATTGAAGGGTTTTTCCTATGTATGACTCCCCATGTGTCCCTTTATTATGCTTTTTGTCCACATCCTTTTGACCACAAACGGTGCAACTGAAGGGTCACACCATTAGTACTGTCTGACGATTGGCCTGCCGTTGATTGAGCTTCTGATACACCTGCACTAAAGGGGAATTAGCTCAGATGGTAGAGTGCTCGCTTAGCATGCGAGAGGTGGTGGGATCGATACCCACATTCTCCAATTCATCATTTACCATGGCAATGCCTCGTCTCAATTTTATTCAAAATAGCCTTTCACAACCATGGATCCGTATAAATTACGCTAGATTAGATTAATTATTCCCAATGTGTACAAATATTGTGGCATTTTAATGTCACAAGTATAGCTGAGGTTTGTTGCAATACAATGAAGGTTTTTTGTTCAAAGGTAAGAATCCACTTAGCATTTTTTAGTGGAACATGTAGGGGAATCAGCTCACATTTTAGAGCGATTGCTTTGCATGCGGAGGTGGTGGGACTGATGCCTGCATTCTCCAAACCTGAATGTTCTATGCACAAGTCTGGTTTCTCTTTTCAGTGGAGTCAGTCAAGCACTGGGTCACTATGCATAGGTTTGGGCATTTTACTCAAAGGCAGCAAATCTTAAATGATAAGCATTGTATTCAAGCAGGGACAAATGTTCTTTTGGCCAGTTGACACAACTTTGCAGTACATCTGGAAGCAATCATGGAAGAGCCTGAACAGGGACTTGAACCCTGGACCCTCAGATTAAAAGTCTGATGCTCTACCGACTGAGCTATCCAGGCTCTGCTTGGAAACCCAAGCAATCTAATTAGGAGCCACATGTAACAGAAGTCTGGTTTCTCTTTTCAGTGGAGTCAGTCAAGCACTGGGTCACTATGCATAGGTTTGGGCATTTTACTCAAAGGCACCAAATCTTAAATGATAAGCATTGTATTCAAGCAGGGACAAATGTTCTTTTGTCCAGTTGACACAACTTTGCAGTACATCTGGAAGCAATCATGGAAGAGCCTGAACAGGGACTTGAACCCTGGACCCTCAGATTAAAAGTCTGATGCTCTACCGACTGAGCTATCCAGGCTCTGCTTGGAAACCCAAGCAATCTAATTAGGAGCCACATGTGCATTACAAGCATGCACAGAACAATTGAAGGGTTTTTCCTATGTATGACTCCCCATGTGTCCCTTTATTATGCTTTCTATTCCACATCCTTTTGACCACAAACGGTGCAACTGAAGGGTCACACCATTAGTACTGTCTGACGATTGGCCTGCCGTTGATTGAGCTTCTGATACACCTGCACTAAAGGGGAATTAGCTCAGATGGTAGAGTGCTCGCTTAGCATGCGAGAGGCGGTGGGATCGATACCCACATTCTCCAATTCATCATTCACCATGGCAATGCCTCGTCTCAATTTTATTCAAAATAGCCTTTCACAACCATGGATCCCTACAAATTACGCTAGATTAGATTAATTATTCCCAATGTGTACAAATATTATGTCATTTTAATGTCACAAGTATAGCTGAGGTTTGTTGCAATACAATGAAGGTTTTTTGTTCAAAGGTAAGAATCCACTTAGCATTTTTTAGTGGAACATGTAGGGGAATCAGCTCACATGTTAGAGCGATTGCTTTGCATGCGGAGGTGGTGGGACTGATGCCTGCATTCTCCAAACCTGAATGTTCTATACACAAGTCTGGTTTCTCTTTTCAGTGGAGTCAGTCAAGCACTGGGTCACTATGCATAGGTTTGGGCATTTTACTCAAAGGCAGCAAATCTTAAATGATAAGCATTGTATTCAAGCAGGGACAAATGTTCTTTTGGCCAGTTGACACAACTTTGCAGTACATCTGGAAGCAATCATGGAAGAGCCTGAACAGGGACTTGAACCCTGGACCCTCAGATTAAAAGTCTGATGCTCTACCGACTGAGCTATCCAGGCTCTGCTTGGAAACCCAAGCAATCTAATTAGGAGCCACATGTGCATTACAAGCATGCACAGAACAATTGAAGGGTTTTTCCTATGTATGACTCCCCATGTGTCCCTTTATTATGCTTTTTGTCCACATCCTTTTGACCACAAACGGTGCAACTGAAGGGTCACACCATTAGTACTGTCTGACGATTGGCCTGCCGTTGATTGAGCTTCTGATACACCTGCACTAAAGGGGAATTAGCTCAGATGGTAGAGTGCTCGCTTAGCATGCGAGAGGTGGTGCGATCGATACCCACATTCTCCAATTCATCATTTACCATGGCAATGCCTCGTCTCAATTTTATTCAAAATAGCCTTTCACAACCATGGATCCGTACAAATTACGCTAGATTAGATTAATTATTCCCAATGTGTACAAATATTGTGGCATTTTAATGTCACAAGTATAGCTGAGGTTTGTTGCAATACAATGAAGGTTTTTTGTTCAAAGGTAAGAATCCACTTAGCATTTTTTAGTGGAACATGTAGGGGAATCAGCTCACATTTTAGAGCGATTGCTTTGCATGCGGAGGTGGTGGGACTGATGCCTGCATTCTCCAAACCTGAATGTTCTATGCACAAGTCTGGTTTCTCTTTTCAGTGGAGTCAGTCAAGCACTGGGTCACTATGCATAGGTTTGGGCATTTTACTCAAAGGCAGCAAATCTTACATGATAAGCATTGTATTCAAGCAGGGACAAATGTTCTTTTGGCCAGTTGACACAACTTTACAGTACATCTGGAAGCAATCATGGAACAGCCTGAACAGGGACTTGAACCCTGGACCCTCAGATTAAAAGTCTGATGCTCTACCGACTGAGCTATCCAGGCTCTGCTTGGAAACCCAAGCAATCTAATTAGGAGCCACATGTGCATTACAAGCATGCACAGAACAATTGAAGGGTTTTTCCTATGTATGACTCCCCATGTGTCCCTTTATTATGCTTTCTAGTCCACATCCTTTTGACCACAAACGGTGCAACTGAAGGGTCACACCATTAGTAGTGTCTGACGATTGGCCTGCCGTTGATTGAGCTTCTGATACACCTGCACTAAAGGGGAATTAGCTCAGATGGTAGAGTGCTCGCTTAGCATGCGAGAGGCGGTGGGATCGATACCCACATTCTCCATTTCATCATTTACCATGGAAATGCCTCCTCTTAATTTTATTCAAAATAGCCTTTCACAACCATGGATCCCTACAAATTACGCTAGATTAGATTAATTATTCCCAATGTGTACAAATATTGTGGCATTTTAATGTCACAAGTATAGCTGAGGTTTGTTGCAATACAATGAAGGTTTTTTGTTCAAAGGTAAGAATCCACTTTGCATTTTTTAGTGGAACATGTAGGGGAATCAGCTCACATGTTAGAGCGATTGCTTTGCATGCGGAGGTGGTGGGACTGATGCCTGCATTCTCCAAACCTGAATGTTCTATGCACAAGTCTGGTTTCTCTTTTCAGTGGAGTCAGTCAAGCACTGGGTCACTATGCATAGGTTTGGGCATTTTACTCAAAGGCAGCAAATCTTAAATAATAAGCATTGTATTCAAGCAGGGACAAATGTTCTTTTGGCCAGTTGACACAACTTTGCAGTACATCTGGAAGCAATCATGGAAGAGCCTGAACAGGGACTTGAACCCTGGACCCTCAGATTAAAAGTCTGATGCTCTACCGACTGAGCTATCCAGGCTCTGCTTGGAAAACCAAGCAATCTAATTAGGAGCCACATGTGCATTACAAGCATGCACAGAACAATTGAAGGGTTTTTCCTATGTATGACTCCCCATGTGTCCCTTTATTATGCTTTCTAGTCCACATCCTTTTGACCACAAACGGTGCAACTGAAGGGTCACACCATTAGTACTGTCTGACGATTGGCCTGCCGTTGATTGAGCTTCTGATACACCTGCACTAAAGGGGAATTAGCTCAGATGGTAGAGTGCTCGCTTAGCATGCGAGAGGCGGTTGGATCGATACCCACATTCTCCATTTCATCATTTACCATGGCAATGCCTCCTCTTAATTTTATTCAAAATAGCCTTTCACAACCATGGATCCCTACAAATTACGCTAGATTAGATTAATTATTCCAAATGTGTACAAATATTGTGGCATTTTAATGTCACAAGTATAGCTGAGGTTTGTTGCAATACAATGAAGGTTTTTTGTTCAAAGGTAAGAATCCACTTAGCATTTTTTAGTGGAACATGTAGGGGAATCAGCTCACATGTTAGAGCGATTGCTTTGCATGCGGAGGTGGTGGGACTGATGCCTGCATTCTCCAAACCTGAATGTTCTATGCACAAGTCTGGTTTCTCTTTTCAGTGGAGTCAGTCAAGCACTGGGTCACTATGCATAGGTTTGGGCATTTTACTCAAAGGCAGCAAATCTTAAATGATAAGCATTGTATTCAAGCAGGGACAAATGTTCTTTTGGCCAGTTGACACAACTTTGCAGTACATCTGGAAGCAATCATGGAAGAGCCTGAACAGGGACTTGAACCCTGGACCCTCAGATTAAAAGTCTGATGCTCTACCGACTGAGCTATCCAGGCTCTGCTTGGAAACCCAAGCAATCTAATTAGGAGCCACATGTGCATTACAAGCATGCACAGAACAATTGAAGGGTTTTTCCTAGGTATGACTCCCCATGTGTCCCTTTATTATGCTTTCTAGTCCACATCCTTTTGACCACAAACGGTGCAACTGAAGGGTCACACCATTAGTACTGTCTGACGATTGGCCTGCCGTTGATTGAGCTTCTGATACACCTGCACTAAAGGGGAATTATCTCAGATGGTAGAGTGCTCGCTTAGCATGCGAGAGGTGGTGGGATCGATACCCACATTCTCCAATTCATCATTTACCATGGCAATGCCTCGTCTCAATTTTATTCAAAATAGCCTTTCACAACCATGGATCCCTACAAATTACGCTAGATTAGATTAATTATTCCCAATGTGTACAAATATTGTGGTATTTTAATGTCACAAGTATAGCTGAGGTTTGTTGCAATACAATGAAGGTTTTTTGTTCAAAGGTAAGAATCCACTTAGCATTTTTTAGTGGAACATGTAGGGGAATCAGCTCACATTTTAGAGCGATTGCTTTGCATGCGAGAGGTGGTGGGACTGATGCCTGCATTCTCCAAACCTGAATGTTCTATGCACAAGTCTGGTTTCTCTTTTCAGTGGAGTCAGTCAAGCACTGGGTCACTATGCATAGGTTTGGGCATTTTACTCAAAGGCAGCAAATCTTACATGATAAGCATTGTATTCAAGCAGGGACAAATGTTATTTTGGCCAGTTGACACAACTTTGCAGTACATCTGGAAGCAATCATGGAAGAGCCTGAACAGGGACTTGAACCCTGGACCCTCAGATTAAAAGTCTGATGCTCTACCGACTGAGCTATCCAGGCTCTGCTTGGAAACCCAAGTAATCTAATTAGGAGCCACATGTGCATTACAAGCATGCACAGAACAATTGAAGGGTTTTTCCTATGTATGACTCCCCATGTGTCCCTTTATTATGCTTTCTAGTCCACATCCTTTTGACCACAAACGGTGCAACTGAAGGGTCACACCATTAGTACTGTCTGACGATTGGCCTGCCGTTGATTGAGCTTCTGATACACCTGCACTAAAGGGGAATTAGCTCAGATGGTAGAGTGCTCGCTTAGCATGCAAGAGGCGGTGGGATCGATACCCACATTCTCCAATTCATCATTCACCATGGCAATGCCTCGTCTCAATTTTATTCAAAATAGCCTTTCACAACCATGGATCCCTACAAATTACGCTAGATTAGATTAATTATTCCCAATGTGTACAAATATTATGTCATTTTAATGTCACAAGTATAGCTGAGGTTTGTTGCAATACAATGAAGGTTTTTTGTTCAAAGGTAAGAATCCACTTAGCATTTTTTAGTGGAACATGTAGGGGAATCAGCTCACATGTTAGAGCGATTGCTTCTCATGCGGAGGTGGTGGGACTGATGCCTGCATTATCCAAACCTGAATGTTCTATACACAAGTCTGGTTTCTCTTTTCAGTAGAGTCAGTCAAGCACTGGGTCACTATGCATAGGTTTGGGCATTTTACTCAAAGGCAGCAAATCTTACATGATAAGCATTGTATTCAAGCAGGGACAAATGTTCTTTTGGCCAGTTGACACAACTTTGCAGTACATCTGGAAGCAATCATGGAACAGCCTGAACAGGGACTTGAACCCTGGACCCTCAGATTAAAAGTCTGATGCTCTACCGACTGAGCTATCCAGGCTCTGCTTGGAAACCCAAGCAATCTAATTAGGAGCCACATGTGCATTACAAGCATGCACAGAACAATTGAAGGGTTTTTCCTATGTATGACTCCCCATGTGTCCCTTTATTATGCTTTCTAGTCCACATCCTTTTGACCACAAACGGTGCAACTGAAGGGTCACACCATTAGTACTGTCTGACGATTGGCCTGCCGTTGATTGAGCTTCTGATACACCTGCACTAAAGGGGAATTAGCTCAGATGTTAGAGTGCTCGCTTAGCATGCGAGAGGCGGTAGGATCGATACCCACATTCTCCATTTCATCATTTACCATGGCAATGCCTCCTCTCAATTTTATTCAAAATAGCCTTTCACAACCATGGATCCCTACAAATTACGCTAGATTAGATTAATTATTCCCAATGTGTACAAATATTGTGTCATTTTAATGTCACAAGTATAGCTGAGGTTTGTTGCAATACAATGAAGGTTTTTTGTTCAAAGGTAAGAATCCACTTAGCATTTTTTAGTGGAACATGTAGGGGAATCAGCTCACATGTTAGAGCGATTGCTTTGCATGCGAGAGGTGGGGGGACTGATGCCTGCATTCTCCAAACCTGAATGTTCTATGCAGAAGTCTGGTTTCTCTTTTCAGTGGAGTCAGTCAAGCACTGGGTCACTATGCATAGGTTTGGGCATTTTACTCAAAGGCAGCAAATCTTAAATGATAAGCATTGTATTCAAGCAGGGACAAATGTTCTTTTGTCCAGTTGACACAACTTTGCAGTACATCTGGAAGCAATCATGGAAGAGCCTGAACAGGGACTTGAACCCTGGACCCTCAGATTAAAAGTCTGATGCTCTACCGACTGAGCTATCCAGGCTCTGCTTGGAAACCCAAGCAATCTAATTAGGAGCCACATGTGCATTACAAGCATGCACAGAACAATTGAAGGGTTTTTCCTATGTATGACTCCCCATGTGTCCCTTTATTATGCTTTCTAGTCCACATCCTTTTGACCACAAACGGTGCAACTGAAGGGTCACACCATTAGTACTGTCTGACGATTGGCCTGCCGTTGATTGAGCTTCTGATACACCTGCACTAAAGGGGAATTAGCTCAGATGTTAGAGTGCTCGCTTAGCATGCGAGAGGCGGTAGGATCGATACCCACATTCTCCATTTCATCATTTACCATGGCAATGCCTCCTCTCAATTTTATTCAAAATAGCCTTTCACAACCATGGATCCCTACAAATTACGCTAGATTAGATTAATTATTCCCAATGTGTACAAATATTGTGTCATTTTAATGTCACAAGTATAGCTGAGGTTTGTTGCAATACAATGAAGGTTTTTTGTTCAAAGGTAAGAATCCACTTAGCATTTTTTAGTGGAACATGTAGGGGAATCAGCTCACATGTTAGAGCGATTGCTTTGCATGCGAGAGGTGGGGGGACTGATGCCTGCATTCTCCAAACCTGAATGTTCTATGCAGAAGTCTGGTTTCTCTTTTCAGTGGAGTCAGTCAAGCACTGGGTCACTATGCATAGGTTTGGGCATTTTACTCAAAGGCAGCAAATCTTAAATGATAAGCATTGTATTCAAGCAGGGACAAATGTTCTTTTGTCCAGTTGACACAACTTTGCAGTACATCTGGAAGCAATCATGGAAGAGCCTGAACAGGGACTTGAACCCTGGACCCTCAGATTAAAAGTCTGATGCTCTACCGACTGAGCTATCCAGGCTCTGCTTGGAAACCCAAGCAATCTAATTAGGAGCCACATGTGCATTACAAGCATGCACAGAACAATTGAAGGGTTTTTCCTATGTATGACTCCCCATGTGTCCCTTTATTATGCTTTCTATTCCACATCCTTTTGACCACAAACGGTGCAACTGAAGGGTCACACCATTAGTACTGTCTGACGATTGGCCTGCCGTTGATTGAGCTTCTGATACACCTGCACTAAAGGGGAATTAGCTCAGATGGTAGAGTGCTCGCTTAGCATGCGAGAGGCGGTGGGATCGATACCCACATTCTCCAATTCATCATTCACCATGGCAATGCCTCGTCTCAATTGTATTCAAAATAGCCTTTCACAACCATGGATCCCTACAAATTACGCTAGATTAGATTAATTATTCCCAATGTGTACAAATATTGTGACATTTTAATGTCACAAGTATAGCTGAGGTTTGTTGCAATACAATGAAGGTTTTTTGTTCAAAGGTAAGAATCCACTTAACATTTTTTAGTGGAACATGTAGGGGAATCAGCTCACATGTTAGAGCGATTGCTTTGCATGCGGAGGTGGTGGGACTGATGCCTGCATTCTCCAAACCTGAATGTTCTATGCACAAGTCTGGTTTCTCTTTTCAGTGGAGTCAGTCAAGCACTGGGTCACTATGCATAGGTTTGGGCATTTTACTCAAAGGCAGCAAATCTTAAATGATAAGCATTGTATTCAAGCAGGGACAAATGTTATTTTGGCCAGTTGACACAACTTTGCAGTACATCTGGAAGCAATCATTGAAGAGCCTGAACAGGGACTTGAACCCTGGACCCTCAGATTAAAAGTCTGATGCTCTACCGACTGAGCTATCCAGGCTCTGCTTGGAAACCCAAGCAATCTAATTAGGAGCCACATGTGCATTACAAGCATGCACAGAACAATTGAAGGGTTTTTCCTATGTATGACTCCCCATGTGTCCCTTTATTATGCTTTCTAGTCCACATCCTTTTGACCACAAACGGTGCAAATGAAGGGTCACACCATTAGTACTGTCTGACGATTGGCCTGCCGTTGATTGAGCTTCTGATACACCTGCACTAAAGGGGAATTAGCTCAGATGTTAGAGTGCTCGCTTAGCATGCGAGAGGCGGTAGGATCGATACCCACATTCTCCATTTCATCATTTACCATGGCAATGCCTCCTCTCAATTTTATTCAAAATAGCCTTTCACAACCATGGATCCCTACAAATTACGCTAGATTAGATTAATTATTCCCAATGTGTACAAATATTGTGTCATTTTAATGTCACAAGTATAGCTGAGGTTTGTTGCAATACAATGAAGGTTTTTTGTTCAAAGGTAAGAATCCACTTAGCATTTTTTAGTGGAACATGTAGGGGAATCAGCTCACATGTTAGAGCGATTGCTTTGCATGCGAGAGGTGGTGGGACTGATGCCTGCATTCTCCAAACCTGAATGTTCTATGCAGAAGTCTGGTTTCTCTTTTCAGTGGAGTCAGTCAAGCACTGGGTCACTATGCATAGGTTTGGGCATTTTACTCAAAGGCAGCAAATCTTAAATGATAAGCATTGTATTCAAGCAGGGACAAATGTTATTTTGGTCAGTTGACACAACTTTGCAGTACATCTGGAAGCAATCATGGAAGAGCCTGAACAGGGACTTGAACCCTGGACCCTCAGATTAAAAGTCTGATGCTCTACCGACTGAGCTATCCAGGCTCTGCTTGGAAACCCAAGCAATCTAATTAGGAGCCACATGTGCATTACAAGCATGCACAGAACAATTGAAGGGTTTTTCCTATGTATGACTCCCCATGTGTCCCTTTATTATGCTTTCTATTCCACATCCTTTTGACCACAAACGGTGCAACTGAAGGGTCACACCATTAGTACTGTCTGACGATTGGCCTGCCGTTGATTGAGCTTCTGATACACCTGCACTAAAGGGGAATTAGCTCAGATGGTAGAGTGCTCGCTTAGCATGCGAGAGGCGGTGGGATCGATACCCACATTCTCCAATTCATCATTCACCATGGCAATGCCTCGTCTCAATTGTATTCAAAATAGCCTTTCACAACCATGGATCCCTACAAATTACGCTAGATTAGATTAATTATTCCCAATGTGTACAAATATTGTGGCATTTTAATGTCACAAGTATAGCTGAGGTTTGTTGCAATACAATGAAGGTTTTTTGTTCAAAGGTAAGAATCCACTTAACATTTTTTAGTGGAACATGTAGGGGAATCAGCTCACATGTTAGAGCGATTGCTTTGCATGCGGAGGTGGTGGGACTGATGCCTGCATTCTCCAAACCTGAATGTTCTATGCACAAGTCTGGTTTCTCTTTTCAGTGGAGTCAGTCAAGCACTGGGTCACTATGCATAGGTTTGGGCATTTTACTCAAAGGCAGCAAATCTTAAATGATAAGCATTGTATTCAAGCAGGGACAAATGTTCTTTTGGCCAGTTGACACAACTTTGCAGTACATCTGGAAGCAATCATGGAAGAGCCTGAACAGGGACTTGAACCCTGGACCCTCAGATTAAAAGTCTGATGCTCTACCGACTGAGCTATCCAGGCTCTGCTTGGAAACCCAAGCAATCTAATTAGGAGCCACATGTGCATTACAAGCATGCACAGAACAATTGAAGGGTTTTTCCTATGTATGACTCCCCATGTGTCCCTTTATTATGCTTTCTATTCCACATCCTTTTGACCACAAACGGTGCAACTGAAGGGTCACACCATTAGTACTGTCTGACGATTGGCCTGCCGTTGATTGAGCTTCTGATACACCTGCACTAAAGGGGAATTAGCTCAGATGGTAGAGTGCTCGCTTAGCATGCGAGAGGCGGTGGGATCGATACCCACATTCTCCAATTCATCATTCACCATGGCAATGCCTCGTCTCAATTTTATTCAAAATAGCCTTTCACAACCATGGATCCCTACAAATTACGCTAGATTAGATTAATTATTCCCAATGTGTACAAATATTATGTCATTTTAATGTCACAAGTATAGCTGAGGTTTGTTGCAATACAATGAAGGTTTTTTGTTCAAAGGTAAGAATCCACTTAGCATTTTTTAGTGGAACATGTAGGGGAATCAGCTCACATGTTAGAGCGATTGCTTTGCATGCGGAGGTGGTGGGACTGATGCCTGCATTCTCCAAACCTGAATGTTCTATACACAAGTCTGGTTTCTCTTTTCAGTGGAGTCAGTCAAGCACTGGGTCACTATGCATAGGTTTGGGCATTTTACTCAAAGGCAGCAAATCTTAAATGATAAGCATTGTATTCAAGCAGGGACAAATGTTCTTTTGGCCAGTTGACACAACTTTGCAGTACATCTGGAAGCAATCATGGAAGAGCCTGAACAGGGACTTGAACCCTGGACCCTCAGATTAAAAGTCTGATGCTCTACCGACTGAGCTATCCAGGCTCTGCTTGGAAACCCAAGCAATCTAATTAGGAGCAACATGTGCATTACAAGCATGCACAGAACAATTGAAGGGTTTTTCCTATGTATGACTCCCCATGTGTCCCTTTATTATGCTTTTTGTCCACATCCTTTTGACCACAAACGGTGCAACTGAAGGGTCACACCATTAGTACTGTCTGACGATTGGCCTGCCGTTGATTGAGCTTCTGATACACCTGCACTAAAGGGGAATTAGCTCAGATGGTAGAGTGCTCGCTTAGCATGCGAGAGGTGGTGGGATCGATACCCACATTCTCCAATTCATCATTTACCATGGCAATGCCTCGTCTCAATTTTATTCAAAATAGCCTTTCACAACCATGGATCCGTACAAATTACGCTAGATTAGATTAATTATTCCCAATGTGTACAAATATTGTGGCATTTTAATGTCACAAGTATAGCTGAGGTTTGTTGCAATACAATGAAGGTTTTTTGTTCAAAGGTAAGAATCCACTTAGCATTTTTTTGTGGAACATGTAGGGGAATCAGCTCACATTTTAGAGCGATTGCTTTGCATGCGGAGGTGGTGGGACTGATGCCTGCATTCTCCAAACCTGAATGTTCTATGCACAAGTCTGGTTTCTCTTTTCAGTGGAGTCAGTCAAGCACTGGGTCACTATGCATAGGTTTGGGCATTTTACTCAAAGGCAGCAAATCTTAAATGATAAGCATTGTATTCAAGCAGGGACAAATGTTATTTTGGTCAGTTGACACAACTTTGCAGTACATCTGGAAGCAATCATGGAAGAGCCTGAACAGGGACTTGAACCCTGGACCCTCAGATTAAAAGTCTGATGCTCTACCGACTGAGCTATCCAGGCTCTGCTTGGAAACCCAAGCAATCTAATTAGGAGCCACATGTGCATTACAAGCATGCACAGAACAATTGAAGGGTTTTTCCTATGTATGACTCCCCATGTGTCCCTTTATTATGCTTTCTATTCCACATCCTTTTGACCACAAACGGTGCAACTGAAGGGTCACACCATTAGTACTGTCTGACGATTGGCCTGCCGTTGATTGAGCTTCTGATACACCTGCACTAAAGGGGAATTAGCTCAGATGGTAGAGTGCTCGCTTAGCATGCGAGAGGCGGTGGGATCGATACCCACATTCTCCAATTCATCATTCACCATGGCAATGCCTCGTCTCAATTGTATTCAAAATAGCCTTTCACAACCATGGATCCCTACAAATTACGCTAGATTAGATTAATTATTCCCAATGTGTACAAATATTGTGGCATTTTAATGTCACAAGTATAGCTGAGGTTTGTTGCAATACAATGAAGGTTTTTTGTTCAAAGGTAAGAATCCACTTAACATTTTTTAGTGGAACATGTAGGGGAATCAGCTCACATGTTAGAGCGATTGCTTTGCATGCGGAGGTGGTGGGACTGATGCCTGCATTCTCCAAACCTGAATGTTCTATGCACAAGTCTGGTTTCTCTTTTCAGTGGAGTCAGTCAAGCACTGGGTCACTATGCATAGGTTTGGGCATTTTACTCAAAGGCAGCAAATCTTAAATGATAAGCATTGTATTCAAGCAGGGACAAATGTTCTTTTGGCCAGTTGACACAACTTTGCAGTACATCTGGAAGCAATCATGGAAGAGCCTGAACAGGGACTTGAACCCTGGACCCTCAGATTAAAAGTCTGATGCTCTACCGACTGAGCTATCCAGGCTCTGCTTGGAAACCCAAGCAATCTAATTAGGAGCCACATGTGCATTACAAGCATGCACAGAACAATTGAAGGGTTTTTCCTATGTATGACTCCCCATGTGTCCCTTTATTATGCTTTCTATTCCACATCCTTTTGACCACAAACGGTGCAACTGAAGGGTCACACCATTAGTACTGTCTGACGATTGGCCTGCCGTTGATTGAGCTTCTGATACACCTGCACTAAAGGGGAATTAGCTCAGATGGTAGAGTGCTCGCTTAGCATGCGAGAGGCGGTGGGATCGATACCCACATTCTCCAATTCATCATTCACCATGGCAATGCCTCGTCTCAATTTTATTCAAAATAGCCTTTCACAACCATGGATCCCTACAAATTACGCTAGATTAGATTAATTATTCCCAATGTGTACAAATATTATGTCATTTTAATGTCACAAGTATAGCTGAGGTTTGTTGCAATACAATGAAGGTTTTTTGTTCAAAGGTAAGAATCCACTTAGCATTTTTTAGTGGAACATGTAGGGGAATCAGCTCACATGTTAGAGCGATTGCTTTGCATGCGGAGGTGGTGGGACTGATGCCTGCATTCTCCAAACCTGAATGTTCTATACACAAGTCTGGTTTCTCTTTTCAGTGGAGTCAGTCAAGCACTGGGTCACTATGCATAGGTTTGGGCATTTTACTCAAAGGCAGCAAATCTTAAATGATAAGCATTGTATTCAAGCAGGGACAAATGTTCTTTTGGCCAGTTGACACAACTTTGCAGTACATCTGGAAGCAATCATGGAAGAGCCTGAACAGGGACTTGAACCCTGGACCCTCAGATTAAAAGTCTGATGCTCTACCGACTGAGCTATCCAGGCTCTGCTTGGAAACCCAAGCAATCTAATTAGGAGCAACATGTGCATTACAAGCATGCACAGAACAATTGAAGGGTTTTTCCTATGTATGACTCCCCATGTGTCCCTTTATTATGCTTTTTGTCCACATCCTTTTGACCACAAACGGTGCAACTGAAGGGTCACACCATTAGTACTGTCTGACGATTGGCCTGCCGTTGATTGAGCTTCTGATACACCTGCACTAAAGGGGAATTAGCTCAGATGGTAGAGTGCTCGCTTAGCATGCGAGAGGTGGTGGGATCGATACCCACATTCTCCAATTCATCATTTACCATGGCAATGCCTCGTCTCAATTTTATTCAAAATAGCCTTTCACAACCATGGATCCGTACAAATTACGCTAGATTAGATTAATTATTCCCAATGTGTACAAATATTGTGGCATTTTAATGTCACAAGTATAGCTGAGGTTTGTTGCAATACAATGAAGGTTTTTTGTTCAAAGGTAAGAATCCACTTAGCATTTTTTTGTGGAACATGTAGGGGAATCAGCTCACATTTTAGAGCGATTGCTTTGCATGCGGAGGTGGTGGGACTGATGCCTGCATTCTCCAAACCTGAATGTTCTATGCACAAGTCTGGTTTCTCTTTTCAGTGGAGTCAGTCAAGCACTGGGTCACTATGCATAGGTTTGGGCATTTTACTCAAAGGCAGCAAATCTTACATGATAAGCATTGTATTCAAGCAGGGACAAATGTTCTTTTGGCCAGTTGACACAACTTTACAGTACATCTGGAAGCAATCATGGAACAGCCTGAACAGGGACTTGAACCCTGGACCCTCAGATTAAAAGTCTGATGCTCTACCGACTGAGCTATCCAGGCTCTGCTTGGAAACCCAAGCAATCTAATTAGGAGCCACATGTGCATTACAAGCATGCACAGAACAATTGAAGGGTTTTTCCTATGTATGACTCCCCATGTGTCCCTTTATTATGCTTTCTAGTCCACATCCTTTTGACCACAAACGGTGCAACTGAAGGGTCACACCATTAGTACTGTCTGACGATTGGCCTGCCGTTGATTGAGATTCTGATACACCTGCACTAAAGGGGAATTAGCTCAGATGGTAGAGTGCTCGCTTAGCATGCGAGAGGCGGTGGGATCGATACCCACATTCTCCAATTCATCATTTACCATGGCAATGCCTCGTCTCAATTTTATTCAAAATAGCCTTTCACAACCATGGATCCCTACAAATTACGCTAGATTAGATTAATTATTCCCAATGTGTACAAATTTTGTGGCATTTTAATGTCACAAGTATAGCTGAGGTTTGTTGCAATACAATGAAGGTTTTTTGTTCAAAGGTAAGAATCCACTTAACATTTTTTAGTGGAACATGTAGGGGAATCAGCTCACATGTTAGAGCGATTGCTTTGCATGCGGAGGTGGTGGTACTGATGCCTGCATTCTCTAAACCTGAATGTTCTATGCACAAGTCTGGTTTCTCTTTTCAGTGGAGTCAGTCAAGCACTGGGTCACTATGCATAGGTTTGGGCGTTTTACTCAAAGGCAGCAAATCTTAAATGATAAGCATTGTATTCAAGCAGGGACAAATGTTCTTTTGGCCAGTTGACACAACTTTGCAGTACATCTGGAAGCAATCATGGAAGAGCCTGAACAGGGACTTGAACCCTGGACCCTCAGATTAAAAGTCTGATGCTCTACCGACTGAGCTATCCAGGCTCTGCTTGGAAACCCAAGCAATCTAATTAGGAACCACATGTGCATTACAAGCATGCACAGAACAATTATTGAAGGGTTTTTCCTATGTATGACTCCCCATGTGTCCCTTTATTATGCTTTCTAGTCCACATCCTTTTGACCACAAACAAAAAAAGGGTCACACCATTAGTACTGTCTGACGATTGGCCTGCCGTTGATTGAGCTTCTGATACACCTGCACTAAAGGGGAATTAGCTCAGATGGTAGAGTGCTCGCTTAGGCCTCATTCACACGTACCAAACACCAATCAAGCAATGTTTGGTCGTTTTTTTGTTTTTTTGGGCCACCACAATGCTTTTCCAATGGGAGTCACATGGTTTGATCAAACATTTGTGTTTGATGGCTGATTGCTGATTGCTCCCCCCTCATCAAACAAAAATGTTTGGTCAAACCATGTGACTCCCATTGAAAATGAATTGGAGCAGCAATCAAAAAGCAATCAGGCATCACACACGGACCGAACATTTGTTGTGTAGGTGTGAACTAGGCCTTAGGCTTCGTACACACCTTTCGGACACACAGATCTGTCCGACCGACCACTGATTACATTTTTATGATTTGATGCCTCCATGTCCCACAATGCTTTGCGCGATTTGGGCGGTGCTACTATACGCGGAAATAGATGCACATATGTTCAGTGTAGTTTTCTTGACTGCAGCAGCAGCTAGCGGTAGTTTGTCGAGGCCGTTTTTCACACTCAAAGTTCACTTAGAAGGTCCGGATCAAGGACCAAGGACCAAATATTTGCATTTTGATTTTGGTCCGTTTGGTGTTCACACTGGACTTTGTAAAGCGTACCAAATATGTAAACAAATGACACGTGGACATGTTAAGCGAACCAAATAGTGAAAAAAAGAAAAGAGGTCATTTTACGACGGAGGGAAAAATAACATGAGGGGGTGCGGGAAATCACTGTCTACAATTTTTGGGCGCAACCTTCAGTCACACAGAGAGAAGAGAACAGCAACATGAATCATGATTGCAGCAACAACTTGAAATTGCATTCATTCTTAATAATTATTTTATTAGCCAAATAAGACAACAGATGAACAGAGGAGCAGGTATTTGAACAATAATGTGCTTGCTGCTGGTGCATAGCCTACAACAAAGTATCCCCGAATCCCGATAAAAATGACTTTTCTTCTATGTGTGCACCTTAACCTGATTCGATATAGGCCTATGTTATTTCTGCGCATCAAATCGACGGGCATTTCCATGTCATCTTATGGTTTAAACTTGAAGCCGTACTGGTCAAGTCAGAACAGCTCAGAACAGCTCCGCTGCAGTTGACCTATATCACGTCTTTTGCTATAGTGATGTAATCAATTAATCATTTAGGACCACCTGTGTAGCTTATTTAACATTTGCTCCATTGGCTCTTTATGCGTGCGGCCGTGCGCTAGAGCGAGACAGGATGATTTTAAATATTTCTCTGTCTGCGTCTCTCCCATAGAGCTATAAAATATATCGGGTCTCTCCCCCCACATGTGCGCGCGTCATAACTTTGCGTGGTGGCGGTGGCGCATGCTTAAAATAAACAGATCTACAAGCTTACACCGTGTACCATACTTTAAGTACCATTCGTGTCGATAACTTGTACATCTGTTATATTTGCGCATGTGAACCGACGGATATTTTGGCTATCGTCCTGTATTTCTGTATATAGAATAGAACTTAGTACCAGACTGGACTCATCACTGGAGACAGCCGTGCGCAACTTGGACTCTCCAAGTTACGCACGGCCGTAGCCAAAAGAAGACATACAAACAAGCGATATAATAGTCTGTGTCACGTAACTCAGAAGACTACAGCCTAAACCCCACCCAGTGCTGTCAAGAACGGAAGTTCTCTCCTATTAGTTGGCGGTTAAAAAACACCCTTCTGTCCGATCTGAAGTCCCACCCTGTTCGTTGGCTGTTTTGACTACAAGGTGTCCGGTGTGTTTGTTGTGCCCTCCGCCCCCACATCGGACAGGTTTGTCCGATCAAACGACGTGACTCCCATTGAAAATGATTTGGAGCAGCAATCAAATAGCAATCAGGCATCGCACACGGACCGAACATTTGTTCTTTAGGTGTGTACGCAGCCTTAGCATGCGAGAGGCGGTAGGATCGATACCCACATTCTCCATTTCATCATTTACCATGGCAATGCCTCCTCTCAATTTTATTCAAAATAGCCTTTCACAACCATGGATCCCTACAAATTACGCTAGATTAGATTAATTATTCCCAATGTGTACAAATATTGTGTCATTTTAATGTCACAAGTATAGCTGAGGTTTGTTGCAATACAATGAAGGTTTTTTGTTCAAAGGTAAGAATCCACTTAGCATTTTTTAGTGGAACATGTAGGGGAATCAGCTCACATGTTAGAGCGATTGCTTTGCATGCGAGAGGTGGTGGGACTGATGCCTGCATTCTCCAAACCTGAATGTTCTATGCAAAAGTCTGGTTTCTCTTTTCAGTGGAGTCACTATGCATAGGTTTGGGCATTTTACTCAAAGGCAGCAACTCTTAAATGATAAGCATTGTATTCAAGCAGGGACAAATGTTATTTTGGCCAGTTGACACAACTTTGCAGTACATCTGGAAGCAATCATGGAAGAGCCTGAACAGGGACTTGAACCCTGGACCCTCAGATTAAAAGTCTGATGCTCTACCGACTGAGCTATCCAGGCTCTGCTTGGAAACCCAAGCAATCTAATTAGGAGCCACATGTGCATTACAAGCATGCACAGAACAATTGAAGGGTTTTTCCTATGTATGACTCCCCATGTGACCCTTTATTATGCTTTCTAGTCCACATCCTTTTGACCACAAACGGTGCAACTGAAGGGTCACACCATTAGTACTGTCTGACGATTGGCCTGCCGTTGATTGAGCTTCTGATACACCTGCACTAAAGGGGAATTAGCTCAGATGGTAGAGTGCTCGCTTAGCATGCGAGAGGCGGTGGGATCGATACCCACATTCTCCAATTCATCATTTACCATGGCAATGCCTCGTCTCAATTTTATTCAAAATAGCCTTTCACAACCATGGATCCCTACAAATTACGCTAGATTAGATTAATTATTCCCAATGTGTACAAATATTGTGTCATTTTAATGTCACAAGTATAGCTGAGGTTTGTTGCAATACAATGAAGGTTTTTTGTTCAAAGGTAAGAATCCACTTAACATTTTTTAGTGGAACATGTAGGGGAATCAGCTCACATGTTAGAGCGATTGCTTTGCATGCGGAGGTGGTGGGACTGATGCCTGCATTCTGCAAACCTGAATGTTCTATGCAGAAGTCTGGTTTCTCTTTTCAGTGGAGTCAGTCAAGCACTGGGTCACTATGCATTGGTTTGGGCATTTTACTCAAAGGCAGCAAATCTTAAATGATAAGCATTGTATTCAAGCAGGGACAAATGTTCTTTTGGCCAGTTGACACAACTTTGCAGTACATCTGGAAGCAATCATGGAAGAGCCTGAACAGGGACTTGAACCCTGGACCCTCAGATTAAAAGTCTGATGCTCTACCGACTGAGCTATCCAGGCTCTGCTTGGAAACCCAAGCAATCTAATTAGGAGCCCCATGTGCATTACAAGCATGCACAGAACAATTGAAGGGTTTTTCCTATGTATGACTCCCCATGTGTCCCTTTATTATGCTTTTTGTCCACATCCTTTTGACCACAAACGGTGCAACTGAAGGGTCACACCATTAGTACTGTCTGACGATTGGCCTGCCGTTGATTGAGCTTCTGATACACCTGCACTAAAGGGGAATTAGCTCAGATGGTAGAGTGCTCGCTTAGCATGCGAGAGGTGGTGGGATCGATACCCACATTCTCCAATTCATCATTTACCATGGCAATGCCTCGTCTCAATTTTATTCAAAATAGCCTTTCACAACCATGGATCCGTATAAATTACGCTAGATTAGATTAATTATTCCCAATGTGTACAAATATTGTGGCATTTTAATGTCACAAGTATAGCTGAGGTTTGTTGCAATACAATGAAGGTTTTTTGTTCAAAGGTAAGAATCCACTTAGCATTTTTTAGTGGAACATGTAGGGGAATCAGCTCACATTTTAGAGCGATTGCTTTGCATGCGGAGGTGGTGGGACTGATGCCTGCATTCTCCAAACCTGAATGTTCTATGCACAAGTCTGGTTTCTCTTTTCAGTGGAGTCAGTCAAGCACTGGGTCACTATGCATAGGTTTGGGCATTTTACTCAAAGGCAGCAAATCTTAAATGATAAGCATTGTATTCAAGCAGGGACAAATGTTCTTTTGGCCAGTTGACACAACTTTGCAGTACATCTGGAAGCAATCATGGAAGAGCCTGAACAGGGACTTGAACCCTGGACCCTCAGATTAAAAGTCTGATGCTCTACCGACTGAGCTATCCAGGCTCTGCTTGGAAACCCAAGCAATCTAATTAGGAGCCACATGTAACAGAAGTCTGGTTTCTCTTTTCAGTGGAGTCAGTCAAGCACTGGGTCACTATGCATAGGTTTGGGCATTTTACTCAAAGGCACCAAATCTTAAATGATAAGCATTGTATTCAAGCAGGGACAAATGTTCTTTTGTCCAGTTGACACAACTTTGCAGTACATCTGGAAGCAATCATGGAAGAGCCTGAACAGGGACTTGAACCCTGGACCCTCAGATTAAAAGTCTGATGCTCTACCGACTGAGCTATCCAGGCTCTGCTTGGAAACCCAAGCAATCTAATTAGGAGCCACATGTGCATTACAAGCATGCACAGAACAATTGAAGGGTTTTTCCTATGTATGACTCCCCATGTGTCCCTTTATTATGCTTTCTATTCCACATCCTTTTGACCACAAACGGTGCAACTGAAGGGTCACACCATTAGTACTGTCTGACGATTGGCCTGCCGTTGATTGAGCTTCTGATACACCTGCACTAAAGGGGAATTAGCTCAGATGGTAGAGTGCTCGCTTAGCATGCGAGAGGCGGTGGGATCGATACCCACATTCTCCAATTCATCATTCACCATGGCAATGCCTCGTCTCAATTTTATTCAAAATAGCCTTTCACAACCATGGATCCCTACAAATTACGCTAGATTAGATTAATTATTCCCAATGTGTACAAATATTATGTCATTTTAATGTCACAAGTATAGCTGAGGTTTGTTGCAATACAATGAAGGTTTTTTGTTCAAAGGTAAGAATCCACTTAGCATTTTTTAGTGGAACATGTAGGGGAATCAGCTCACATGTTAGAGCGATTGCTTTGCATGCGGAGGTGGTGGGACTGATGCCTGCATTCTCCAAACCTGAATGTTCTATACACAAGTCTGGTTTCTCTTTTCAGTGGAGTCAGTCAAGCACTGGGTCACTATGCATAGGTTTGGGCATTTTACTCAAAGGCAGCAAATCTTAAATGATAAGCATTGTATTCAAGCAGGGACAAATGTTCTTTTGGCCAGTTGACACAACTTTGCAGTACATCTGGAAGCAATCATGGAAGAGCCTGAACAGGGACTTGAACCCTGGACCCTCAGATTAAAAGTCTGATGCTCTACCGACTGAGCTATCCAGGCTCTGCTTGGAAACCCAAGCAATCTAATTAGGAGCCACATGTGCATTACAAGCATGCACAGAACAATTGAAGGGTTTTTCCTATGTATGACTCCCCATGTGTCCCTTTATTATGCTTTTTGTCCACATCCTTTTGACCACAAACGGTGCAACTGAAGGGTCACACCATTAGTACTGTCTGACGATTGGCCTGCCGTTGATTGAGCTTCTGATACACCTGCACTAAAGGGGAATTAGCTCAGATGGTAGAGTGCTCGCTTAGCATGCGAGAGGTGGTGGGATCGATACCCACATTCTCCAATTCATCATTTACCATGGCAATGCCTCGTCTCAATTTTATTCAAAATAGCCTTTCACAACCATGGATCCGTACAAATTACGCTAGATTAGATTAATTATTCCCAATGTGTACAAATATTGTGGCATTTTAATGTCACAAGTATAGCTGAGGTTTGTTGCAATACAATGAAGGTTTTTTGTTCAAAGGTAAGAATCCACTTAGCATTTTTTAGTGGAACATGTAGGGGAATCAGCTCACATTTTAGAGCGATTGCTTTGCATGCGGAGGTGGTGGGACTGATGCCTGCATTCTCCAAACCTGAATGTTCTATGCACAAGTCTGGTTTCTCTTTTCAGTGGAGTCAGTCAAGCACTGGGTCACTATGCATAGGTTTGGGCATTTTACTCAAAGGCAGCAAATCTTACATGATAAGCATTGTATTCAAGCAGGGACAAATGTTCTTTTGGCCAGTTGACACAACTTTACAGTACATCTGGAAGCAATCATGGAACAGCCTGAACAGGGACTTGAACCCTGGACCCTCAGATTAAAAGTCTGATGCTCTACCGACTGAGCTATCCAGGCTCTGCTTGGAAACCCAAGCAATCTAATTAGGAGCCACATGTGCATTACAAGCATGCACAGAACAATTGAAGGGTTTTTCCTATGTATGACTCCCCATGTGTCCCTTTATTATGCTTTCTAGTCCACATCCTTTTGACCACAAACGGTGCAACTGAAGGGTCACACCATTAGTAGTGTCTGACGATTGGCCTGCCGTTGATTGAGCTTCTGATACACCTGCACTAAAGGGGAATTAGCTCAGATGGTAGAGTGCTCGCTTAGCATGCGAGAGGCGGTGGGATCGATACCCACATTCTCCATTTCATCATTTACCATGGAAATGCCTCCTCTTAATTTTATTCAAAATAGCCTTTCACAACCATGGATCCCTACAAATTACGCTAGATTAGATTAATTATTCCCAATGTGTACAAATATTGTGGCATTTTAATGTCACAAGTATAGCTGAGGTTTGTTGCAATACAATGAAGGTTTTTTGTTCAAAGGTAAGAATCCACTTTGCATTTTTTAGTGGAACATGTAGGGGAATCAGCTCACATGTTAGAGCGATTGCTTTGCATGCGGAGGTGGTGGGACTGATGCCTGCATTCTCCAAACCTGAATGTTCTATGCACAAGTCTGGTTTCTCTTTTCAGTGGAGTCAGTCAAGCACTGGGTCACTATGCATAGGTTTGGGCATTTTACTCAAAGGCAGCAAATCTTAAATAATAAGCATTGTATTCAAGCAGGGACAAATGTTCTTTTGGCCAGTTGACACAACTTTGCAGTACATCTGGAAGCAATCATGGAAGAGCCTGAACAGGGACTTGAACCCTGGACCCTCAGATTAAAAGTCTGATGCTCTACCGACTGAGCTATCCAGGCTCTGCTTGGAAAACCAAGCAATCTAATTAGGAGCCACATGTGCATTACAAGCATGCACAGAACAATTGAAGGGTTTTTCCTATGTATGACTCCCCATGTGTCCCTTTATTATGCTTTCTAGTCCACATCCTTTTGACCACAAACGGTGCAACTGAAGGGTCACACCATTAGTACTGTCTGACGATTGGCCTGCCGTTGATTGAGCTTCTGATACACCTGCACTAAAGGGGAATTAGCTCAGATGGTAGAGTGCTCGCTTAGCATGCGAGAGGCGGTTGGATCGATACCCACATTCTCCATTTCATCATTTACCATGGCAATGCCTCCTCTTAATTTTATTCAAAATAGCCTTTCACAACCATGGATCCCTACAAATTACGCTAGATTAGATTAATTATTCCAAATGTGTACAAATATTGTGGCATTTTAATGTCACAAGTATAGCTGAGGTTTGTTGCAATACAATGAAGGTTTTTTGTTCAAAGGTAAGAATCCACTTAGCATTTTTTAGTGGAACATGTAGGGGAATCAGCTCACATGTTAGAGCGATTGCTTTGCATGCGGAGGTGGTGGGACTGATGCCTGCATTCTCCAAACCTGAATGTTCTATGCACAAGTCTGGTTTCTCTTTTCAGTGGAGTCAGTCAAGCACTGGGTCACTATGCATAGGTTTGGGCATTTTACTCAAAGGCAGCAAATCTTAAATGATAAGCATTGTATTCAAGCAGGGACAAATGTTCTTTTGGCCAGGTGACACAACTTTGCAGTACATCTGGAAGCAATCATGGAAGAGCCTGAACAGGGACTTGAACCCTGGACCCTCAGATTAAAAGTCTGATGCTCTACCGACTGAGCTATCCAGGCTCTGCTTGGAAACCCAAGCAATCTAATTAGGAGCCACATGTGCATTACAAGCATGCACAGAACAATTGAAGGGTTTTTCCTAGGTATGACTCCCCATGTGTCCCTTTATTATGCTTTCTAGTCCACATCCTTTTGACCACAAACGGTGCAACTGAAGGGTCACACCATTAGTACTGTCTGACGATTGGCCTGCCGTTGATTGAGCTTCTGATACACCTGCACTAAAGGGGAATTATCTCAGATGGTAGAGTGCTCGCTTAGCATGCGAGAGGTGGTGGGATCGATACCCACATTCTCCAATTCATCATTTACCATGGCAATGCCTCGTCTCAATTTTATTCAAAATAGCCTTTCACAACCATGGATCCCTACAAATTACGCTAGATTAGATTAATTATTCCCAATGTGTACAAATATTGTGGTATTTTAATGTCACAAGTATAGCTGAGGTTTGTTGCAATACAATGAAGGTTTTTTGTTCAAAGGTAAGAATCCACTTAGCATTTTTTAGTGGAACATGTAGGGGAATCAGCTCACATTTTAGAGCGATTGCTTTGCATGCGAGAGGTGGTGGGACTGATGCCTGCATTCTCCAAACCTGAATGTTCTATGCACAAGTCTGGTTTCTCTTTTCAGTGGAGTCAGTCAAGCACTGGGTCACTATGCATAGGTTTGGGCATTTTACTCAAAGGCAGCAAATCTTACATGATAAGCATTGTATTCAAGCAGGGACAAATGTTATTTTGGCCAGTTGACACAACTTTGCAGTACATCTGGAAGCAATCATGGAAGAGCCTGAACAGGGACTTGAACCCTGGACCCTCAGATTAAAAGTCTGATGCTCTACCGACTGAGCTATCCAGGCTCTGCTTGGAAACCCAAGTAATCTAATTAGGAGCCACATGTGCATTACAAGCATGCACAGAACAATTGAAGGGTTTTTCCTATGTATGACTCCCCATGTGTCCCTTTATTATGCTTTCTAGTCCACATCCTTTTGACCACAAACGGTGCAACTGAAGGGTCACACCATTAGTACTGTCTGACGATTGGCCTGCCGTTGATTGAGCTTCTGATACACCTGCACTAAAGGGGAATTAGCTCAGATGGTAGAGTGCTCGCTTAGCATGCAAGAGGCGGTGGGATCGATACCCACATTCTCCAATTCATCATTCACCATGGCAATGCCTCGTCTCAATTTTATTCAAAATAGCCTTTCACAACCATGGATCCCTACAAATTACGCTAGATTAGATTAATTATTCCCAATGTGTACAAATATTATGTCATTTTAATGTCACAAGTATAGCTGAGGTTTGTTGCAATACAATGAAGGTTTTTTGTTCAAAGGTAAGAATCCACTTAGCATTTTTTAGTGGAACATGTAGGGGAATCAGCTCACATGTTAGAGCGATTGCTTTGCATGCGGAGGTGGTGGGACTGATGCCTGCATTATCCAAACCTGAATGTTCTATACACAAGTCTGGTTTCTCTTTTCAGTAGAGTCAGTCAAGCACTGGGTCACTATGCATAGGTTTGGGCATTTTACTCAAAGGCAGCAAATCTTACATGATAAGCATTGTATTCAAGCAGGGACAAATGTTCTTTTGGCCAGTTGACACAACTTTGCAGTACATCTGGAAGCAATCATGGAACAGCCTGAACAGGGACTTGAACCCTGGACCCTCAGATTAAAAGTCTGATGCTCTACCGACTGAGCTATCCAGGCTCTGCTTGGAAACCCAAGCAATCTAATTAGGAGCCACATGTGCATTACAAGCATGCACAGAACAATTGAAGGGTTTTTCCTATGTATGACTCCCCATGTGTCCCTTTATTATGCTTTCTAGTCCACATCCTTTTGACCACAAACGGTGCAACTGAAGGGTCACACCATTAGTACTGTCTGACGATTGGCCTGCCGTTGATTGAGCTTCTGATACACCTGCACTAAAGGGGAATTAGCTCAGATGTTAGAGTGCTCGCTTAGCATGCGAGAGGCGGTAGGATCGATACCCACATTCTCCATTTCATCATTTACCATGGCAATGCCTCCTCTCAATTTTATTCAAAATAGCCTTTCACAACCATGGATCCCTACAAATTACGCTAGATTAGATTAATTATTCCCAATGTGTACAAATATTGTGTCATTTTAATGTCACAAGTATAGCTGAGGTTTGTTGCAATACAATGAAGGTTTTTTGTTCAAAGGTAAGAATCCACTTAGCATTTTTTAGTGGAACATGTAGGGGAATCAGCTCACATGTTAGAGCGATTGCTTTGCATGCGAGAGGTGGGGGGACTGATGCCTGCATTCTCCAAACCTGAATGTTCTATGCAGAAGTCTGGTTTCTCTTTTCAGTGGAGTCAGTCAAGCACTGGGTCACTATGCATAGGTTTGGGCATTTTACTCAAAGGCAGCAAATCTTAAATGATAAGCATTGTATTCAAGCAGGGACAAATGTTCTTTTGTCCAGTTGACACAACTTTGCAGTACATCTGGAAGCAATCATGGAAGAGCCTGAACAGGGACTTGAACCCTGGACCCTCAGATTAAAAGTCTGATGCTCTACCGACTGAGCTATCCAGGCTCTGCTTGGAAACCCAAGCAATCTAATTAGGAGCCACATGTGCATTACAAGCATGCACAGAACAATTGAAGGGTTTTTCCTATGTATGACTCCCCATGTGTCCCTTTATTATGCTTTCTATTCCACATCCTTTTGACCACAAACGGTGCAACTGAAGGGTCACACCATTAGTACTGTCTGACGATTGGCCTGCCGTTGATTGAGCTTCTGATACACCTGCACTAAAGGGGAATTAGCTCAGATGGTAGAGTGCTCGCTTAGCATGCGAGAGGCGGTGGGATCGATACCCACATTCTCCAATTCATCATTCACCATGGCAATGCCTCGTCTCAATTGTATTCAAAATAGCCTTTCACAACCATGGATCCCTACAAATTACGCTAGATTAGATTAATTATTCCCAATGTGTACAAATATTGTGACATTTTAATGTCACAAGTATAGCTGAGGTTTGTTGCAATACAATGAAGGTTTTTTGTTCAAAGGTAAGAATCCACTTAACATTTTTTAGTGGAACATGTAGGGGAATCAGCTCACATGTTAGAGCGATTGCTTTGCATGCGGAGGTGGTGGGACTGATGCCTGCATTCTCCAAACCTGAATGTTCTATGCACAAGTCTGGTTTCTCTTTTCAGTGGAGTCAGTCAAGCACTGGGTCACTATGCATAGGTTTGGGCATTTTACTCAAAGGCAGCAAATCTTAAATGATAAGCATTGTATTCAAGCAGGGACAAATGTTATTTTGGCCAGTTGACACAACTTTGCAGTACATCTGGAAGCAATCATTGAAGAGCCTGAACAGGGACTTGAACCCTGGACCCTCAGATTAAAAGTCTGATGCTCTACCGACTGAGCTATCCAGGCTCTGCTTGGAAACCCAAGCAATCTAATTAGGAGCCACATGTGCATTACAAGCATGCACAGAACAATTGAAGGGTTTTTCCTATGTATGACTCCCCATGTGTCCCTTTATTATGCTTTCTAGTCCACATCCTTTTGACCACAAACGGTGCAAATGAAGGGTCACACCATTAGTACTGTCTGACGATTGGCCTGCCGTTGATTGAGCTTCTGATACACCTGCACTAAAGGGGAATTAGCTCAGATGTTAGAGTGCTCGCTTAGCATGCGAGAGGCGGTAGGATCGATACCCACATTCTCCATTTCATCATTTACCATGGCAATGCCTCCTCTCAATTTTATTCAAAATAGCCTTTCACAACCATGGATCCCTACAAATTACGCTAGATTAGATTAATTATTCCCAATGTGTACAAATATTGTGTCATTTTAATGTCACAAGTATAGCTGAGGTTTGTTGCAATACAATGAAGGTTTTTTGTTCAAAGGTAAGAATCCACTTAGCATTTTTTAGTGGAACATGTAGGGGAATCAGCTCACATGTTAGAGCGATTGCTTTGCATGCGAGAGGTGGTGGGACTGATGCCTGCATTCTCCAAACCTGAATGTTCTATGCAGAAGTCTGGTTTCTCTTTTCAGTGGAGTCAGTCAAGCACTGGGTCACTATGCATAGGTTTGGGCATTTTACTCAAAGGCAGCAAATCTTAAATGATAAGCATTGTATTCAAGCAGGGACAAATGTTATTTTGGTCAGTTGACACAACTTTGCAGTACATCTGGAAGCAATCATGGAAGAGCCTGAACAGGGACTTGAACCCTGGACCCTCAGATTAAAAGTCTGATGCTCTACCGACTGAGCTATCCAGGCTCTGCTTGGAAACCCAAGCAATCTAATTAGGAGCCACATGTGCATTACAAGCATGCACAGAACAATTGAAGGGTTTTTCCTATGTATGACTCCCCATGTGTCCCTTTATTATGCTTTCTATTCCACATCCTTTTGACCACAAACGGTGCAACTGAAGGGTCACACCATTAGTACTGTCTGACGATTGGCCTGCCGTTGATTGAGCTTCTGATACACCTGCACTAAAGGGGAATTAGCTCAGATGGTAGAGTGCTCGCTTAGCATGCGAGAGGCGGTGGGATCGATACCCACATTCTCCAATTCATCATTCACCATGGCAATGCCTCGTCTCAATTGTATTCAAAATAGCCTTTCACAACCATGGATCCCTACAAATTACGCTAGATTAGATTAATTATTCCCAATGTGTACAAATATTGTGGCATTTTAATGTCACAAGTATAGCTGAGGTTTGTTGCAATACAATGAAGGTTTTTTGTTCAAAGGTAAGAATCCACTTAACATTTTTTAGTGGAACATGTAGGGGAATCAGCTCACATGTTAGAGCGATTGCTTTGCATGCGGAGGTGGTGGGACTGATGCCTGCATTCTCCAAACCTGAATGTTCTATGCACAAGTCTGGTTTCTCTTTTCAGTGGAGTCAGTCAAGCACTGGGTCACTATGCATAGGTTTGGGCATTTTACTCAAAGGCAGCAAATCTTAAATGATAAGCATTGTATTCAAGCAGGGACAAATGTTCTTTTGGCCAGTTGACACAACTTTGCAGTACATCTGGAAGCAATCATGGAAGAGCCTGAACAGGGACTTGAACCCTGGACCCTCAGATTAAAAGTCTGATGCTCTACCGACTGAGCTATCCAGGCTCTGCTTGGAAACCCAAGCAATCTAATTAGGAGCCACATGTGCATTACAAGCATGCACAGAACAATTGAAGGGTTTTTCCTATGTATGACTCCCCATGTGTCCCTTTATTATGCTTTCTATTCCACATCCTTTTGACCACAAACGGTGCAACTGAAGGGTCACACCATTAGTACTGTCTGACGATTGGCCTGCCGTTGATTGAGCTTCTGATACACCTGCACTAAAGGGGAATTAGCTCAGATGGTAGAGTGCTCGCTTAGCATGCGAGAGGCGGTGGGATCGATACCCACATTCTCCAATTCATCATTCACCATGGCAATGCCTCGTCTCAATTTTATTCAAAATAGCCTTTCACAACCATGGATCCCTACAAATTACGCTAGATTAGATTAATTATTCCCAATGTGTACAAATATTATGTCATTTTAATGTCACAAGTATAGCTGAGGTTTGTTGCAATACAATGAAGGTTTTTTGTTCAAAGGTAAGAATCCACTTAGCATTTTTTAGTGGAACATGTAGGGGAATCAGCTCACATGTTAGAGCGATTGCTTTGCATGCGGAGGTGGTGGGACTGATGCCTGCATTCTCCAAACCTGAATGTTCTATACACAAGTCTGGTTTCTCTTTTCAGTGGAGTCAGTCAAGCACTGGGTCACTATGCATAGGTTTGGGCATTTTACTCAAAGGCAGCAAATCTTAAATGATAAGCATTGTATTCAAGCAGGGACAAATGTTCTTTTGGCCAGTTGACACAACTTTGCAGTACATCTGGAAGCAATCATGGAAGAGCCTGAACAGGGACTTGAACCCTGGACCCTCAGATTAAAAGTCTGATGCTCTACCGACTGAGCTATCCAGGCTCTGCTTGGAAACCCAAGCAATCTAATTAGGAGCAACATGTGCATTACAAGCATGCACAGAACAATTGAAGGGTTTTTCCTATGTATGACTCCCCATGTGTCCCTTTATTATGCTTTTTGTCCACATCCTTTTGACCACAAACGGTGCAACTGAAGGGTCACACCATTAGTACTGTCTGACGATTGGCCTGCCGTTGATTGAGCTTCTGATACACCTGCACTAAAGGGGAATTAGCTCAGATGGTAGAGTGCTCGCTTAGCATGCGAGAGGTGGTGGGATCGATACCCACATTCTCCAATTCATCATTTACCATGGCAATGCCTCGTCTCAATTTTATTCAAAATAGCCTTTCACAACCATGGATCCGTACAAATTACGCTAGATTAGATTAATTATTCCCAATGTGTACAAATATTGTGGCATTTTAATGTCACAAGTATAGCTGAGGTTTGTTGCAATACAATGAAGGTTTTTTGTTCAAAGGTAAGAATCCACTTAGCATTTTTTAGTGGAACATGTAGGGGAATCAGCTCACATTTTAGAGCGATTGCTTTGCATGCGGAGGTGGTGGGACTGATGCCTGCATTCTCCAAACCTGAATGTTCTATGCACAAGTCTGGTTTCTCTTTTCAGTGGAGTCAGTCAAGCACTGGGTCACTATGCATAGGTTTGGGCATTTTACTCAAAGGCAGCAAATCTTACATGATAAGCATTGTATTCAAGCAGGGACAAATGTTCTTTTGGCCAGTTGACACAACTTTACAGTACATCTGGAAGCAATCATGGAACAGCCTGAACAGGGACTTGAACCCTGGACCCTCAGATTAAAAGTCTGATGCTCTACCGACTGAGCTATCCAGGCTCTGCTTGGAAACCCAAGCAATCTAATTAGGAGCCACATGTGCATTACAAGCATGCACAGAACAATTGAAGGGTTTTTCCTATGTATGACTCCCCATGTGTCCCTTTATTATGCTTTCTAGTCCACATCCTTTTGACCACAAACGGTGCAACTGAAGGGTCACACCATTAGTACTGTCTGACGATTGGCCTGCCGTTGATTGAGATTCTGATACACCTGCACTAAAGGGGAATTAGCTCAGATGGTAGAGTGCTCGCTTAGCATGCGAGAGGCGGTGGGATCGATACCCACATTCTCCAATTCATCATTTACCATGGCAATGCCTCGTCTCAATTTTATTCAAAATAGCCTTTCACAACCATGGATCCCTACAAATTACGCTAGATTAGATTAATTATTCCCAATGTGTACAAATTTTGTGGCATTTTAATGTCACAAGTATAGCTGAGGTTTGTTGCAATACAATGAAGGTTTTTTGTTCAAAGGTAAGAATCCACTTAACATTTTTTAGTGGAACATGTAGGGGAATCAGCTCACATGTTAGAGCGATTGCTTTGCATGCGGAGGTGGTGGTACTGATGCCTGCATTCTCTAAACCTGAATGTTCTATGCACAAGTCTGGTTTCTCTTTTCAGTGGAGTCAGTCAAGCACTGGGTCACTATGCATAGGTTTGGGCGTTTTACTCAAAGGCAGCAAATCTTAAATGATAAGCATTGTATTCAAGCAGGGACAAATGTTCTTTTGGCCAGTTGACACAACTTTGCAGTACATCTGGAAGCAATCATGGAAGAGCCTGAACAGGGACTTGAACCCTGGACCCTCAGATTAAAAGTCTGATGCTCTACCGACTGAGCTATCCAGGCTCTGCTTGGAAACCCAAGCAATCTAATTAGGAACCACATGTGCATTACAAGCATGCACAGAACAATTATTGAAGGGTTTTTCCTATGTATGACTCCCCATGTGTCCCTTTATTATGCTTTCTAGTCCACATCCTTTTGACCACAAACAAAAAAAGGGTCACACCATTAGTACTGTCTGACGATTGGCCTGCCGTTGATTGAGCTTCTGATACACCTGCACTAAAGGGGAATTAGCTCAGATGGTAGAGTGCTCGCTTAGGCCTCATTCACACGTACCAAACACCAATCAAGCAATGTTTGGTCGTTTTTTTGTTTTTTTGGGCCACCACAATGCTTTTCCAATGGGAGTCACATGGTTTGATCAAACATTTGTGTTTGATGGCTGATTGCTGATTGCTCCCCCCTCATCAAACAAAAATGTTTGGTCAAACCATGTGACTCCCATTGAAAATGAATTGGAGCAGCAATCAAAAAGCAATCAGGCATCACACACGGACCGAACATTTGTTGTGTAGGTGTGAACTAGGCCTTAGGCTTCGTACACACCTTTCGGACACACAGATCTGTCCGACCGACCACTGATTACATTTTTATGATTTGATGCCTCCATGTCCCACAATGCTTTGCGCGATTTGGGCGGTGCTACTATACGCGGAAATAGATGCACATATGTTCAGTGTAGTTTTCTTGACTGCAGCAGCAGCTAGCGGTAGTTTGTCGAGGCCGTTTTTCACACTCAAAGTTCACTTAGAAGGTCCGGATCAAGGACCAAGGACCAAATATTTGCATTTTGATTTTGGTCCGTTTGGTGTTCACACTGGACTTTGTAAAGCGTACCAAATATGTAAACAAATGACACGTGGACATGTTAAGCGAACCAAATAGTGAAAAAAAGAAAAGAGGTCATTTTACGACGGAGGGAAAAATAACATGAGGGGGTGCGGGAAATCACTGTCTACAATTTTTGGGCGCAACCTTCAGTCACACAGAGAGAAGAGAACAGCAACATGAATCATGATTGCAGCAACAACTTGAAATTGCATTCATTCTTAATAATTATTTTATTAGCCAAATAAGACAACAGATGAACAGAGGAGCAGGTATTTGAACAATAATGTGCTTGCTGCTGGTGCATAGCCTACAACAAAGTATCCCCGAATCCCGATAAAAATGACTTTTCTTCTATGTGTGCACCTTAACCTGATTCGATATAGGCCTATGTTATTTCTGCGCATCAAATCGACGGGCATTTCCATGTCATCTTATGGTTTAAACTTGAAGCCGTACTGGTCAAGTCAGAACAGCTCAGAACAGCTCCGCTGCAGTTGACCTATATCACGTCTTTTGCTATAGTGATGTAATCAATTAATCATTTAGGACCACCTGTGTAGCTTATTTAACATTTGCTCCATTGGCTCTTTATGCGTGCGGCCGTGCGCTAGAGCGAGACAGGATGATTTTAAATATTTCTCTGTCTGCGTCTCTCCCATAGAGCTATAAAATATATCGGGTCTCTCCCCCCACATGTGCGCGCGTCATAACTTTGCGTGGTGGCGGTGGCGCATGCTTAAAATAAACAGATCTACAAGCTTACACCGTGTACCATACTTTAAGTACCATTCGTGTCGATAACTTGTACATCTGTTATATTTGCGCATGTGAACCGACGGATATTTTGGCTATCGTCCTGTATTTCTGTATATAGAATAGAACTTAGTACCAGACTGGACTCATCACTGGAGACAGCCGTGCGCAACTTGGACTCTCCAAGTTACGCACGGCCGTAGCCAAAAGAAGACATACAAACAAGCGATATAATAGTCTGTGTCACGTAACTCAGAAGACTACAGCCTAAACCCCACCCAGTGCTGTCAAGAACGGAAGTTCTCTCCTATTAGTTGGCGGTTAAAAAACACCCTTCTGTCCGATCTGAAGTCCCACCCTGTTCGTTGGCTGTTTTGACTACAAGGTGTCCGGTGTGTTTGTTGTGCCCTCCGCCCCCACATCGGACAGGTTTGTCCGATCAAACGACGTGACTCCCATTGAAAATGATTTGGAGCAGCAATCAAATAGCAATCAGGCATCGCACACGGACCGAACATTTGTTCTTTAGGTGTGTACGCAGCCTTAGCATGCGAGAGGCGGTAGGATCGATACCCACATTCTCCATTTCATCATTTACCATGGCAATGCCTCCTCTCAATTTTATTCAAAATAGCCTTTCACAACCATGGATCCCTACAAATTACGCTAGATTAGATTAATTATTCCCAATGTGTACAAATATTGTGTCATTTTAATGTCACAAGTATAGCTGAGGTTTGTTGCAATACAATGAAGGTTTTTTGTTCAAAGGTAAGAATCCACTTAGCATTTTTTAGTGGAACATGTAGGGGAATCAGCTCACATGTTAGAGCGATTGCTTTGCATGCGAGAGGTGGTGGGACTGATGCCTGCATTCTCCAAACCTGAATGTTCTATGCAAAAGTCTGGTTTCTCTTTTCAGTGGAGTCACTATGCATAGGTTTGGGCATTTTACTCAAAGGCAGCAACTCTTAAATGATAAGCATTGTATTCAAGCAGGGACAAATGTTATTTTGGCCAGTTGACACAACTTTGCAGTACATCTGGAAGCAATCATGGAAGAGCCTGAACAGGGACTTGAACCCTGGACCCTCAGATTAAAAGTCTGATGCTCTACCGACTGAGCTATCCAGGCTCTGCTTGGAAACCCAAGCAATCTAATTAGGAGCCACATGTGCATTACAAGCATGCACAGAACAATTGAAGGGTTTTTCCTATGTATGACTCCCCATGTGACCCTTTATTATGCTTTCTAGTCCACATCCTTTTGACCACAAACGGTGCAACTGAAGGGTCACACCATTAGTACTGTCTGACGATTGGCCTGCCGTTGATTGAGATTCTGATACACCTGCACTAAAGGGGAATTAGCTCAGATGGTAGAGTGCTCGCTTAGCATGCGAGAGGCGGTGGGATCGATACCCACATTCTCCAATTCATCATTTACCATGGCAATGCCTCGTCTCAATTTTATTCAAAATAGCCTTTCACAACCATGGATCCCTACAAATTACGCTAGATTAGATTAATTATTCCCAATGTGTACAAATTTTGTGGCATTTTAATGTCACAAGTATAGCTGAGGTTTGTTGCAATACAATGAAGGTTTTTTGTTCAAAGGTAAGAATCCACTTAACATTTTTTAGTGGAACATGTAGGGGAATCAGCTCACATGTTAGAGCGATTGCTTTGCATGCGGAGGTGGTGGTACTGATGCCTGCATTCTCTAAACCTGAATGTTCTATGCACAAGTCTGGTTTCTCTTTTCAGTGGAGTCAGTCAAGCACTGGGTCACTATGCATAGGTTTGGGCGTTTTACTCAAAGGCAGCAAATCTTAAATGATAAGCATTGTATTCAAGCAGGGACAAATGTTCTTTTGGCCAGTTGACACAACTTTGCAGTACATCTGGAAGCAATCATGGAAGAGCCTGAACAGGGACTTGAACCCTGGACCCTCAGATTAAAAGTCTGATGCTCTACCGACTGAGCTATCCAGGCTCTGCTTGGAAACCCAAGCAATCTAATTAGGAACCACATGTGCATTACAAGCATGCACAGAACAATTATTGAAGGGTTTTTCCTATGTATGACTCCCCATGTGTCCCTTTATTATGCTTTCTAGTCCACATCCTTTTGACCACAAACAAAAAAAGGGTCACACCATTAGTACTGTCTGACGATTGGCCTGCCGTTGATTGAGCTTCTGATACACCTGCACTAAAGGGGAATTAGCTCAGATGGTAGAGTGCTCGCTTAGGCCTCATTCACACGTACCAAACACCAATCAAGCAATGTTTGGTCGTTTTTTTGTTTTTTTGGGCCACCACAATGCTTTTCCAATGGGAGTCACATGGTTTGATCAAACATTTGTGTTTGATGGCTGATTGCTGATTGCTCCCCCCTCATCAAACAAAAATGTTTGGTCAAACCATGTGACTCCCATTGAAAATGAATTGGAGCAGCAATCAAAAAGCAATCAGGCATCACACACGGACCGAACATTTGTTGTGTAGGTGTGAACTAGGCCTTAGGCTTCGTACACACCTTTCGGACACACAGATCTGTCCGACCGACCACTGATTACATTTTTATGATTTGATGCCTCCATGTCCCACAATGCTTTGCGCGATTTGGGCGGTGCTACTATACGCGGAAATAGATGCACATATGTTCAGTGTAGTTTTCTTGACTGCAGCAGCAGCTAGCGGTAGTTTGTCGAGGCCGTTTTTCACACTCAAAGTTCACTTAGAAGGTCCGGATCAAGGACCAAGGACCAAATATTTGCATTTTGATTTTGGTCCGTTTGGTGTTCACACTGGACTTTGTAAAGCGTACCAAATATGTAAACAAATGACACGTGGACATGTTAAGCGAACCAAATAGTGAAAAAAAGAAAAGAGGTCATTTTACGACGGAGGGAAAAATAACATGAGGGGGTGCGGGAAATCACTGTCTACAATTTTTGGGCGCAACCTTCAGTCACACAGAGAGAAGAGAACAGCAACATGAATCATGATTGCAGCAACAACTTGAAATTGCATTCATTCTTAATAATTATTTTATTAGCCAAATAAGACAACAGATGAACAGAGGAGCAGGTATTTGAACAATAATGTGCTTGCTGCTGGTGCATAGCCTACAACAAAGTATCCCCGAATCCCGATAAAAATGACTTTTCTTCTATGTGTGCACCTTAACCTGATTCGATATAGGCCTATGTTATTTCTGCGCATCAAATCGACGGGCATTTCCATGTCATCTTATGGTTTAAACTTGAAGCCGTACTGGTCAAGTCAGAACAGCTCAGAACAGCTCCGCTGCAGTTGACCTATATCACGTCTTTTGCTATAGTGATGTAATCAATTAATCATTTAGGACCACCTGTGTAGCTTATTTAACATTTGCTCCATTGGCTCTTTATGCGTGCGGCCGTGCGCTAGAGCGAGACAGGATGATTTTAAATATTTCTCTGTCTGCGTCTCTCCCATAGAGCTATAAAATATATCGGGTCTCTCCCCCCACATGTGCGCGCGTCATAACTTTGCGTGGTGGCGGTGGCGCATGCTTAAAATAAACAGATCTACAAGCTTACACCGTGTACCATACTTTAAGTACCATTCGTGTCGATAACTTGTACATCTGTTATATTTGCGCATGTGAACCGACGGATATTTTGGCTATCGTCCTGTATTTCTGTATATAGAATAGAACTTAGTACCAGACTGGACTCATCACTGGAGACAGCCGTGCGCAACTTGGACTCTCCAAGTTACGCACGGCCGTAGCCAAAAGAAGACATACAAACAAGCGATATAATAGTCTGTGTCACGTAACTCAGAAGACTACAGCCTAAACCCCACCCAGTGCTGTCAAGAACGGAAGTTCTCTCCTATTAGTTGGCGGTTAAAAAACACCCTTCTGTCCGATCTGAAGTCCCACCCTGTTCGTTGGCTGTTTTGACTACAAGGTGTCCGGTGTGTTTGTTGTGCCCTCCGCCCCCACATCGGACAGGTTTGTCCGATCAAACGACGTGACTCCCATTGAAAATGATTTGGAGCAGCAATCAAATAGCAATCAGGCATCGCACACGGACCGAACATTTGTTCTTTAGGTGTGTACGCAGCCTTAGCATGCGAGAGGCGGTAGGATCGATACCCACATTCTCCATTTCATCATTTACCATGGCAATGCCTCCTCTCAATTTTATTCAAAATAGCCTTTCACAACCATGGATCCCTACAAATTACGCTAGATTAGATTAATTATTCCCAATGTGTACAAATATTGTGTCATTTTAATGTCACAAGTATAGCTGAGGTTTGTTGCAATACAATGAAGGTTTTTTGTTCAAAGGTAAGAATCCACTTAGCATTTTTTAGTGGAACATGTAGGGGAATCAGCTCACATGTTAGAGCGATTGCTTTGCATGCGAGAGGTGGTGGGACTGATGCCTGCATTCTCCAAACCTGAATGTTCTATGCAAAAGTCTGGTTTCTCTTTTCAGTGGAGTCACTATGCATAGGTTTGGGCATTTTACTCAAAGGCAGCAACTCTTAAATGATAAGCATTGTATTCAAGCAGGGACAAATGTTATTTTGGCCAGTTGACACAACTTTGCAGTACATCTGGAAGCAATCATGGAAGAGCCTGAACAGGGACTTGAACCCTGGACCCTCAGATTAAAAGTCTGATGCTCTACCGACTGAGCTATCCAGGCTCTGCTTGGAAACCCAAGCAATCTAATTAGGAGCCACATGTGCATTACAAGCATGCACAGAACAATTGAAGGGTTTTTCCTATGTATGACTCCCCATGTGACCCTTTATTATGCTTTCTAGTCCACATCCTTTTGACCACAAACGGTGCAACTGAAGGGTCACACCATTAGTACTGTCTGACGATTGGCCTGCCGTTGATTGAGCTTCTGATACACCTGCACTAAAGGGGAATTATCTCAGATGGTAGAGTGCTCGCTTAGCATGCGAGAGGCCGTGGGATCGATACCCACATTCTCCAATTCATCATTTACCATGGCAATGCCTCGTCTCAATTTTATTCAAAATAGCCTTTCACAACCATGGA
Source organism: Electrona antarctica (assembly GCF_951216825.1). Taxonomy (NCBI): domain Eukaryota; kingdom Metazoa; phylum Chordata; class Actinopteri; order Myctophiformes; family Myctophidae; genus Electrona; species Electrona antarctica. The sequence goes on from NC_136792.1 coordinate 54,354,508, forward strand.
TCCCTACAAATTACGCTAGATTAGATTTATTATTTCCAATGTGTACAAATATTATGTCATTTTAATGTCACAAGTATAGCTGAGGTTTGTTGCAATACAATGAAGGTTTTTTGTTCAAAGGTAAGAATCCACTTAGCATTTTTTAGTGGAACATGTAGGGGAATCAGCTCACATGTTAGAGCGATTGCTTTGCATGCGAGAGGTGGTGGGACTGATGCCTGCATTCTCCAAACCTGAATGTTCTATGCAGAAGTCTGGTTTCTCTTTTCAGTGGAGTCAGTCAAGCACTGGGTCACTATGCATAGGTTTGGGCATTTTACTCAAAGGCAGCAAATCTTAAATGATAAGCATTGTATTCAAGCAGGGACAAATGTTCTTTTGGCCAGTTGACACAACTTTGCAGTACATCTGGAAGCAATCATGGAAGAGCCTGAACAGGGACTTGAACCCTGGACCCTCAGATTAAAAGTCTGATGCTCTACCGACTGAGCTATCCAGGCTCTGCTTGGAAACCCAAGCAATCTAATTAGGAGCCACATGTGCATTACAAGCATGCACAGAACAATTGAAGGGTTTTTCCTATGTATGACTCCCCATGTGACCCTTTATTATGCTTTCTAGTCCACATCCTTTTGACCACAAACGGTGCAACTGAAGGGTCACACCATTAGTACTGTCTGACGATTGGCCTGCCGTTGATTGAGCTTCTGATACACCTGCACTAAAGGGGAATTAGCTCAGATGGTAGAGTGCTCGCTTAGCATGCGAGAGGCGGTGGGATCGATACCCACATTCTCCAATTCATCATTTACCATGGCAATGCCTCGTCTCAATTTTATTCAAAATAGCCTTTCACAACCATGGATCCCTACAAATTACGCTAGATTAGATTAATTATTCCCAATGTGTACAAATATTGTGTCATTTTAATGTCACAAGTATAGCTGAGGTTTGTTGCAATACAATGAAGGTTTTTTGTTCAAAGGTAAGAATCCACTTAACATTTTTTAGTGGAACATGTAGGGGAATCAGCTCACATGTTAGAGCGATTGCTTTGCATGCGGAGGTGGTGGGACTGATGCCTGCATTCTGCAAACCTGAATGTTCTATGCAGAAGTCTGGTTTCTCTTTTCAGTGGAGTCAGTCAAGCACTGGGTCACTATGCATAGGTTTGGGCATTTTACTCAAAGGCAGCAAATCTTAAATGATAAGCATTGTATTCAAGCAGGGACAAATGTTCTTTTGTCCAGTTGACACAACTTTGCAGTACATCTGGAAGCAATCATGGAAGAGCCTGAACAGGGACTTGAACCCTGGACCCTCAGATTAAAAGTCTGATGCTCTACCGACTGAGCTATCCAGGCTCTGCTTGGAAACCCAAGCAATCTAATTAGGAGCCACATGTGCATTACAAGCATGCACAGAACAATTGAAGGGTTTTTCCTATGTATGACTCCCCATGTGTCCCTTTATTATGCTTTCTATTCCACATCCTTTTGACCACAAACGGTGCAACTGAAGGGTCACACCATTAGTACTGTCTGACGATTGGCCTGCCGTTGATTGAGCTTCTGATACACCTGCACTAAAGGGGAATTAGCTCAGATGGTAGAGTGCTCGCTTAGCATGCGAGAGGCGGTGGGATCGATACCCACATTCTCCAATTCATCATTCACCATGGCAATGCCTCGTCTCAATTTTATTCAAAATAGCCTTTCACAACCATGGATCCCTACAAATTACGCTAGATTAGATTAATTATTCCCAATGTGTACAAATATTGTGGCATTTTAATGGCACAAGTATAGCTGAGGTTTGTTGCAATACAATGAAGGTTTTTTGTTCAAAGGTAAGAATCCACTTAACATTTTTTAGTGGAACATGTAGGGGAATCAGCTCACATGTTAGAGCGATTGCTTTGCATGCGGAGGTGGTGGGACTGATGCCTGCATTCTGCAAACCTGAATGTTCTATGCAGAAGTCTGGTTTCTCTTTTCAGTGGAGTCAGTCAAGCACTGGGTCACTATGCATAGGTTTGGGCATTTTACTCAAAGGCAGCAAATCTTAAATGATAAGCATTGTATTCAAGCAGGGACAAATGTTCTTTTGTCCAGTTGACACAACTTTGCAGTACATCTGGAAGCAATCATGGAAGAGCCTGAACAGGGACTTGAACCCTGGACCCTCAGATTAAAAGTCTGATGCTCTACCGACTGAGCTATCCAGGCTCTGCTTGGAAACCCAAGCAATCTAATTAGGAGCCACATGTGCATTACAAGCATGCACAGAACAATTGAAGGGTTTTTCCTATGTATGACTCCCCATGTGTCCCTTTATTATGCTTTCTATTCCACATCCTTTTGCCCACAAACGGTGCAACTGAAGGGTCACACCATTAGTACTGTCTGACGATTGGCCTGCCGTTGATTGAGCTTCTGATACACCTGCACTAAAGGGGAATTAGCTCAGATGGTAGAGTGCTCGCTTAGCATGCGAGAGGCGGTGGAATCGATACCCACATTCTCCAATTCATCATTCACCATGGCAATGCCTCGTCTCAATTTTATTCAAAATAGCCTTTCACAACCATGGATCCCTACAAATTACGCTAGATTAGATTAATTATTCCCAATGTGTACAAATATTGTGGCATTTTAATGTCACAAGTATAGCTGAGGTTTGTTGCAATACAATGAAGGTTTTTTGTTCAAAGGTAAGAATCCACTTAACATTTTTTAGTGGAACATGTAGGGGAATCAGCTCACATGTTAGAGCGATTGCTTTGCATGCGGAGGTGGTGGGACTGATGCCTGCATTCTCCAAACCTGAATGTTCTATGCACAAGTCTGGTTTCTCTTTTCAGTGGAGTCAGTCAAGCACTGGGTCACTATGCATAGGTTTGGGCATTTTACTCAAAGGCAGCAAATCTTAAATGATAAGCATTGTATTCAAGCAGGGACAAATGTTCTTTTGGCCAGTTGACACAACTTTGCAGTACATCTGGAAGCAATCATGGAAGAGCCTGAACAGGGACTTGAACCCTGGACCCTCAGATTAAAAGTCTGATGCTCTACCGACTGAGCTATCCAGGCTCTGCTTGGAAACCCAAGCAATCTAATTAGGAGCCACATGTGCATTACAAGCATGCACAGAACAATTGAAGGGTTTTTCCTATGTATGACTCCCCATGTGTCCCTTTATTATGCTTTCTAGTCCACATCCTTTTGACCACAAACGGTGCAACTGAAGGGTCACACCATTAGTACTGTCTGACGATTGGCCTGCCGTTGATTGAGCTTCTGATACACCTGCACTAAAGGGGAATTAGCTCAGATGTTAGAGTGCTCGCTTAGCATGCGAGAGGCGGTGGGATCGATACCCACATTCTCCAATTCATAATTTACCATGGCAATGCCTCGTCTCAATTTTATTCAAAATAGCCTTTCACAACCATGGATCCCTACAAATTACGCTAGATTAGATTAATTATTCCCAATGTGTACAAATATTGTGGCATTTTAATGTCACAAGTATAGCTGAGGTTTGTTGCAATACAATGAAGGTTTTTTGTTCAAAGGTAAGAATCCACTTAGCATTTTTTGGTGGAACATGTAGGGGAATCAGCTCACATGTTAGAGCGATTGCTTTGCATGCGGAGGTGGTGGGACTGATGCCTGCATTCTCCAAACCTGAATGTTCTATGCACAAGTCTGGTTTCTCTTTTCAGTGGAGTCAGTCAAGCACTGGGTCACTATGCATAGGTTTGGGCATTTTACTCAAAGGCAGCAAATCTTAAATGATAAGCATTGTATTCAAGCAGGGACAAATGTTCTTTTGGCCAGTTGACACAACTTTGCAGTACATCTGGAAGCAATCATGGAAGAGCCTGAACAGGGACTTGAACCCTGGACCCTCAGATTAAAAGTCTGATGCTCTACCGACTGAGCTATCCAGGCTCTGCTTGGAAACCCAAGCAATCTAATTAGGAGCCACATGTGCATTACAAGCATGCACAGAACAATTGAAGGGTTTTTCCTATGTATGACTCCCCATGTGTCCCTTTATTATGCTTTCTAGTCCACATCCTTTTGACCACAAACGGTGCAACTGAAGGGTCACACCATTAGTACTGTCTGACGATTGGCCTGCCGTTGATTGAGCTTCTGATACACCTGCACTAAAGGGGAATTAGCTCAGATGTTAGAGTGCTCGCTTAGCATGCGAGAGGCGGTGGGATCGATACCCACATTCTCCAATTCATAATTTACCATGGCAATGCCTCGTCTCAATTTTATTCAAAATAGCCTTTCACAACCATGGATCCCTACAAATTACGCTAGATTAGATTAATTATTCCCAATGTGTACAAATATTGTGGCATTTTAATGTCACAAGTATAGCTGAGGTTTGTTGCAATACAATGAAGGTTTTTTGTTCAAAGGTAAGAATCCACTTAGCATTTTTTGGTGGAACATGTAGGGGAATCAGCTCACATGTTAGAGCGATTGCTTTGCATGCGGAGGTGGTGGGACTGATGCCTGCATTCTCCAAACCTGAATGTTCTATGCACAAGTCTGGTTTCTCTTTTCAGTGGAGTCAGTCAAGCACTGGGTCACTATGCATAGGTTTGGGCATTTTACTCAAAGGCAGCAAATCTTAAATGATAAGCATTGTATTCAAGCAGGGACAAATGTTCTTTTGGCCAGTTGACACAACTTTGCAGTACATCTGGAAGCAATCATGGAAGAGCCTGAACAGGGACTTGAACCCTGGACCCTCAGATTAAAAGTCTGATGCTCTACCGACTGAGCTATCCAGGCTCTGCTTGGAAACCCAAGCAATCTAATTAGGAGCCACATGTGCATTACAAGCATGCACAGAACAATTGAAGGGTTTTTCCTAGGTATGACTCCCCATGTGTCCCTTTATTATGCTTTCTAGTCCACATCCTTTTGACCACAAACGGTGCAACTGAAGGGTCACACCATTAGTACTGTCTGACGATTGGCCTGCCGTTGATTGAGCTTCTGATACACCTGCACTAAAGGGGAATTAGCTCAGATGGTAGAGTGCTCGCTTAGCATGCGAGAGGCGGTGGGATCGATACCCACATTCTCCAATTCATCATTTACCATGGCAATGCCTCGTCTCAATTTTATTCAAAATAGCCTTTCACAACCATGGATCCCTACAAATTACGCTAGATTAGATTAATTATTCCCAATGTGTACAAATATTGTGGCATTTTAATGTCACAAGTATAGCTGAGGTTTGTTGCAATACAATGAAGGTTTTTTGTTCAAAGGTAAGAATCCACTTAGCATTTTTTGGTGGAACATGTAGGGGAATCAGCTCACATGTTAGAGCGATTGCTTTGCATGCGGAGGTGGTGGGACTGATGCCTGCATTCTCCAAACCTGAATGTTCTATGCACAAGTCTGGTTTCTCTTTTCAGTGGAGTCAGTCAAGCACTGGGTCACTATGCATAGGTTTGGGCATTTTACTCAAAGGCAGCAAATCTGAAATGATAAGCATTGTATTCAAGCAGGGACAAATGTTCTTTTGGACAGTTGACACAACTATGCAGTACATCTGGAAGCAATCATGGAAGAGCCTGAACAGGGACTTGAACCCTGGACCCTCAGATTAAAAGTCTGATGCTCTACCGACTGAGCTATCCAGGCTCTGCTTGGAAACCCAAGCAATCTAATTAGGAGCCACATGTGCATTACAAGCATGCACAGAACAATTGAAGGGTTTTTCCTATGTATGACTCCCCATGTGTCCCTTTATTATGCTTTCTAGTCCACATCCTTTTGACCACAAACGGTGCAACTGAAGGGTCACACCATTAGTAGTGTCTGACGATTGGCCTGCCGTTGATTGAGCTTCTGATACACCTGCACTAAAGGGGAATTAGCTCAGATGGTAGAGTGCTCGCTTAGCATGCGAGAGGCGGTGGGATCGATACCCACATTCTCCATTTCATCATTTACCATGGAAATGCCTCCTCTTAATTTATTCAAAATAGCCTTTCACAACCATGGATCCCTACAAATTACGCTAGATTAGATTAATTATTCCCAATGTGTACAAATATTGTGGCATTTTAATGTCACAAGTATAGCTGAGGTTTGTTGCAATACAATGAAGGTTTTTTGTTCAAAGGTAAGAATCCACTTAGCATTTTTTAGTGGAACATGTAGGGGAATCAGCTCACATGTTAGAGCGATTGCTTTGCATGCGGAGGTGGTGGGACTGATGCCTGCATTCTCCAAACCTGAATGTTCTATGCACAAGTCTGGTTTCTCTTTTCAGTGGAGTCAGTCAAGCACTGGGTCACTATGCATAGGTTTGGGCATTTTACTCAAAGGCAGCAAATCTTAAATAATAAGCATTGTATTCAAGCAGGGACAAATGTTCTTTTGGCCAGTTGACACAACTTTGCAGTACATCTGGAAGCAATCATGGAAGAGCCTGAACAGGGACTTGAACCCTGGACCCTCAGATTAAAAGTCTGATGCTCTACCGACTGAGCTATCCAGGCTCTGCTTGGAAAACCAAGCAATCTAATTAGGAGCCACATGTGCATTACAAGCATGCACAGAACAATTGAAGGGTTTTTCCTATGTATGACTCCCCATGTGTCCCTTTATTATGCTTTCTAGTCCACATCCTTTTGACCACAAACGGTGCAACTGAAGGGTCACACCATTAGTACTGTCTGACGATTGGCCTGCCGTTGATTGAGCTTCTGATACACCTGCACTAAAGGGGAATTAGCTCAGATGGTAGAGTGCTCGCTTAGCATGCGAGAGGCGGTTGGATTGATACCCACATTCTCCATTTCATCATTTACCATGGCAATGCCTCCTCTTAATTTTATTCAAAATAGCCTTTCACAACCATGGATCCCTACAAATTACGCTAGATTAGATTAATTATTCCAAATGTGTACAAATATTGTGGCATTTTAATGTCACAAGTATAGCTGAGGTTTGTTGCAATACAATGAAGGTTTTTTGTTCAAAGGTAAGAATCCACTTAGCATTTTTTAGTGGAACATGTAGGGGAATCAGCTCACATGTTAGAGCGATTGCTTTGCATGCGGAGGTGGTGGGACTGATGCCTGCATTCTCCAAACCTGAATGTTCTATGCACAAGTCTGGTTTCTCTTTTCAGTGGAGTCAGTCAAGCACTGGGTCACTATGCATAGGTTTGGGCATTTTACTCAAAGGCAGCAAATCTTAAATGATAAGCATTGTATTCAAGCAGGGACAAATGTTCTTTTGGCCAGTTGACACAACTTTGCAGTACATCTGGAAGCAATCATGGAAGAGCCTGAACAGGGACTTGAACCCTGGACCCTCAGATTAAAAGTCTGATGCTCTACCGACTGAGCTATCCAGGCTCTGCTTGGAAACCCAAGCAATCTAATTAGGAGCCACATGTGCATTACAAGCATGCACAGAACAATTGAAGGGTTTTTCCTAGGTATGACTCCCCATGTGTCCCTTTATTATGCTTTCTAGTCCACATCCTTTTGACCACAAACGGTGCAACTGAAGGGTCACACCATTAGTACTGTCTGACGATTGGCCTGCCGTTGATTGAGCTTCTGATACACCTGCACTAAAGGGGAATTAGCTCAGATGGTAGAGTGCTCGCTTAGCATGCGAGAGGCGGTGGGATCGATACCCACATTCTCCAATTCATCATTTACCATGGCAATGCCTCGTCTCAATTTTATTCAAAATAGCCTTTCACAACCATGGATCCCTACAAATTACGCTAGATTAGATTAATTATTCCCAATGTGTACAAATATTGTGGCATTTTAATGTCACAAGTATAGCTGAGGTTTGTTGCAATACAATGAAGGTTTTTTGTTCAAAGGTAAGAATCCACTTAGCATTTTTTGGTGGAACATGTAGGGGAATCAGCTCACATGTTAGAGCGATTGCTTTGCATGCGGAGGTGGTGGGACTGATGCCTGCATTCTCCAAACCTGAATGTTCTATGCACAAGTCTGGTTTCTCTTTTCAGTGGAGTCAGTCAAGCACTGGGTCACTATGCATAGGTTTGGGCATTTTACTCAAAGGCAGCAAATCTTAAATGATAAGCATTGTATTCAAGCAGGGACAAATGTTCTTTTGGCCAGTTGACACAACTTTGCAGTACATCTGGAAGCAATCATGGAAGAGCCTGAACAGGGACTTGAACCCTGGACCCTCAGATTAAAAGTCTGATGCTCTACCGACTGAGCTATCCAGGCTCTGCTTGGAAACCCAAGCAATCTAATTAGGAGCCACATGTGCATTACAAGCATGCACAGAACAATTGAAGGGTTTTTCCTAGGTATGATTCCCCATGTGTCCCTTTATTATGCTTTCTAGTCCACATCCTTTTGACCACAAACGGTGCAACTGAAGGGTCACACCATTAGTACTGTCTGACGATTGGCCTGCCGTTGATTGAGCTTCTGATACACCTGCACTAAAGGGGAATTAGCTCAGATGGTAGAGTGCTCGCTTAGCATGCGAGAGGCGGTGGGATCGATACCCACATTCTCCAATTCATCATTTACCATGGCAATGCCTCGTCTCAATTTTATTCAAAATAGCCTTTCACAACCATGGATCCCTACAAATTACGCTAGATTAGATTAATTATTCCCAATGTGTACAAATATTGTGGCATTTTAATGTCACAAGTATAGCTGAGGTTTGTTGCAATACAATGAAGGTTTTTTGTTCAAAGGTAAGAATCCACTTAGCATTTTTTGGTGGAACATGTAGGGGAATCAGCTCACATGTTAGAGCGATTGCTTTGCATGCGGAGGTGGTGGGACTGATGCCTGCATTCTCCAAACCTGAATGTTCTATGCACAAGTCTGGTTTCTCTTTTCAGTGGAGTCAGTCAAGCACTGGGTCACTATGCATAGGTTTGGGCATTTTACTCAAAGGCAGCAAATCTGAAATGATAAGCATTGTATTCAAGCAGGGACAAATGTTCTTTTGGACAGTTGACACAACTTTGCAGTACATCTGGAAGCAATCATGGAAGAGCCTGAACAGGGACTTGAACCCTGGACCCTCAGATTAAAAGTCTGATGCTCTACCGACTGAGCTATCCAGGCTCTGCTTGGAAACCCAAGCAATCTAATTAGGAGCCACATGTGCATTACAAGCATGCACAGAACAATTGAAGGGTTTTTCCTATGTATGACTCCCCATGTGTCCCTTTATTATGCTTTCTAGTCCACATCCTTTTGACCACAAACGGTGCAACTGAAGGGTCACACCATTAGTAGTGTCTGACGATTGGCCTGCCGTTGATTGAGCTTCTGATACACCTGCACTAAAGGGGAATTAGCTCAGATGGTAGAGTGCTCGCTTAGCATGCGAGAGGCGGTGGGATCGATACCCACATTCTCCATTTCATCATTTACCATGGCAATGCCTCCTCTTAATTTTATTCAAAATAGCCTTTCACAACCATGGATCCCTACAAATTACGCTAGATTAGATTAATTATTCCCAATGTGTACAAATATTGTGGCATTTTAATGTCACAAGTATAGCTGAGGTTTGTTGCAATACAATGAAGGTTTTTTGTTCAAAGGTAAGAATCCACTTAGCATTTTTTAGTGGAACATGTAGGGGAATCAGCTCACATGTTAGAGCGATTGCTTTGCATGTGGAGGTGGTGGGACTGATGCCTGCATTCTCCAAACCTGAATGTTCTATGCACAAGTCTGGTTTCTCTTTTCAGTGGAGTCAGTCAAGCACTGGGTCACTATGCATAGGTTTGGGCATTTTACTCAAAGGCAGCAAATCTGAAATGATAAGCATTGTATTCAAGCAGGGACAAATGTTCTTTTGGCCAGTTGACACAACTTTGCAGTACATCTGGAAGCAATCATGGAAGAGCCTGAACAGGGACTTGAACCCTGGACCCTCAGATTAAAAATCTGATGCTCTACCGACTGAGCTATCCAGGCTCTGCTTGGAAACCCAAGCAATCTAATTAGGAGCCACATGTGCATTACAAGCATGCACAGAACAATTGAAGGGTTTTTCCTAGGTATGACTCCCCATGTGTCCCTTTATTATGCTTTCTAGTCCACATCCTTTTGACCACAAACGGTGCAACTGAAGGGTCACACCATTAGTACTGTCTGACGATTGGCCTGCCGTTGATTGAGCTTCTGATACACCTGCACTAAAGGGGAATTAGCTCAGATGGTAGAGTGCTCGCTTAGCATGCGAGAGGCGGTGGGATCGATACCCACATTCTCCAATTCATCATTTACCATGGCAATGCCTCGTCTCAATTTTATTCAAAATAGCCTTTCACAACCATGGATCCCTACAAATTACGCTAGATTAGATTAATTATTCCCAATGTGTACAAATATTGTGGCATTTTAATGTCACAAGTATAGCTGAGGTTTGTTGCAATACAATGAAGGTTTTTTGTTCAAAGGTAAGAATCCACTTAGCATTTTTTGGTGGAACATGTAGGGGAATCAGCTCACATGTTAGAGCGATTGCTTTGCATGCGGAGGTGGTGGGACTGATGCCTGCATTCTCCAAACCTGAATGTTCTATGCACAAGTCTGGTTTCTCTTTTCAGTGGAGTCAGTCAAGCACTGGGTCACTATGCATAGGTTTGGGCATTTTACTCAAAGGCAGCAAATCTGAAATGATAAGCATTGTATTCAAGCAGGGACAAATGTTCTTTTGGACAGTTGACACAACTTTGCAGTACATCTGGAAGCAATCATGGAAGAGCCTGAACAGGGACTTGAACCCTGGACCCTCAGATTAAAAGTCTGATGCTCTACCGACTGAGCTATCCAGGCTCTGCTTGGAAACCCAAGCAATCTAATTAGGAGCCACATGTGCATTACAAGCATGCACAGAACAATTGAAGGGTTTTTCCTATGTATGACTCCCCATGTGTCCCTTTATTATGCTTTCTAGTCCACATCCTTTTGACCACAAACGGTGCAACTGAAGGGTCACACCATTAGTAGTGTCTGACGATTGGCCTGCCGTTGATTGAGCTTCTGATACACCTGCACTAAAGGGGAATTAGCTCAGATGGTAGAGTGCTCGCTTAGCATGCGAGAGGCGGTGGGATCGATACCCACATTCTCCATTTCATCATTTACCATGGCAATGCCTCCTCTTAATTTTATTCAAAATAGCCTTTCCCAACCATGGATCCCTACAAATTACGCTAGATTAGATTAATTATTCCCAATGTGTACAAATATTGTGGCATTTTAATGTCACAAGTATAGCTGAGGTTTGTTGCAATACAATGAAGGTTTTTTGTTCAAAGGTAAGAATCCACTTAGCATTTTTTGGTGGAACATGTAGGGGAATCAGCTCACATGTTAGAGCGATTGCTTTGCATGCGGAGGTGGTGGGACTGATGCCTGCATTCTCCAAACCTGAATGTTCTATGCACAAGTCTGGTTTCTCTTTTCAGTGGAGTCAGTCAAGCACTGGGTCACTATGCATAGGTTTGGGCATTTTACTCAAAGGCAGCAAATCTTAAATGATAAGCATTGTATTCAAGCAGGGACAAATGTTCTTTTGGCCAGTTGACACAACTTTGCAGTACATCTGGAAGCAATCATGGAAGAGCCTGAACAGGGACTTGAACCCTGGACCCTCAGATTAAAAGTCTGATGCTCTACCGACTGAGCTATCCAGGCTCTGCTTGGAAACCCAAGCAATCTAATTAGGAGCCACATGTGCATTACAAGCATGCACAGAACAATTGAAGGGTTTTTCCTAGGTATGACTCCCCATGTGTCCCTTTATTATGCTTTCTAGTCCACATCCTTTTGACCACAAACGGTGCAACTGAAGGGTCACACCATTAGTACTGTCTGACGATTGGCCTGCCGTTGATTGAGCTTCTGATACACCTGCACTAAAGGGGAATTAGCTCAGATGGTAGAGTGCTCGCTTAGCATGCGAGAGGCGGTGGGATCGATACCCACATTCTCCAATTCATCATTTACCATGGCAATGCCTCGTCTCAATTTTATTCAAAATAGCCTTTCACAACCATGGATCCCTACAAATTACGCTAGATTAGATTAATTATTCCCAATGTGTACAAATATTGTGGCATTTTAATGTCACAAGTATAGCTGAGGTTTGTTGCAATACAATGAAGGTTTTTTGTTCAAAGGTAAGAATCCACTTAGCATTTTTTGGTGGAACATGTAGGGGAATCAGCTCACATGTTAGAGCGATTGCTTTGCATGCGGAGGTGGTGGGACTGATGCCTGCATTCTCCAAACCTGAATGTTCTATGCACAAGTCTGGTTTCTCTTTTCAGTGGAGTCAGTCAAGCACTGGGTCACTATGCATAGGTTTGGGCATTTTACTCAAAGGCAGCAAATCTGAAATGATAAGCATTGTATTCAAGCAGGGACAAATGTTCTTTTGGACAGTTGACACAACTATGCAGTACATCTGGAAGCAATCATGGAAGAGCCTGAACAGGGACTTGAACCCTGGACCCTCAGATTAAAAGTCTGATGCTCTACCGACTGAGCTATCCAGGCTCTGCTTGGAAACCCAAGCAATCTAATTAGGAGCCACATGTGCATTACAAGCATGCACAGAACAATTGAAGGGTTTTTCCTATGTATGACTCCCCATGTGTCCCTTTATTATGCTTTCTAGTCCACATCCTTTTGACCACAAACGGTGCAACTGAAGGGTCACACCATTAGTAGTGTCTGACGATTGGCCTGCCGTTGATTGAGCTTCTGATACACCTGCACTAAAGGGGAATTAGCTCAGATGGTAGAGTGCTCGCTTAGCATGCGAGAGGCGGTGGGATCGATACCCACATTCTCCATTTCATCATTTACCATGGAAATGCCTCCTCTTAATTTATTCAAAATAGCCTTTCACAACCATGGATCCCTACAAATTACGCTAGATTAGATTAATTATTCCCAATGTGTACAAATATTGTGGCATTTTAATGTCACAAGTATAGCTGAGGTTTGTTGCAATACAATGAAGGTTTTTTGTTCAAAGGTAAGAATCCACTTAGCATTTTTTAGTGGAACATGTAGGGGAATCAGCTCACATGTTAGAGCGATTGCTTTGCATGCGGAGGTGGTGGGACTGATGCCTGCATTCTCCAAACCTGAATGTTCTATGCACAAGTCTGGTTTCTCTTTTCAGTGGAGTCAGTCAAGCACTGGGTCACTATGCATAGGTTTGGGCATTTTACTCAAAGGCAGCAAATCTTAAATAATAAGCATTGTATTCAAGCAGGGACAAATGTTCTTTTGGCCAGTTGACACAACTTTGCAGTACATCTGGAAGCAATCATGGAAGAGCCTGAACAGGGACTTGAACCCTGGACCCTCAGATTAAAAGTCTGATGCTCTACCGACTGAGCTATCCAGGCTCTGCTTGGAAACCCAAGCAATCTAATTAGGAGCCACATGTGCATTACAAGCATGCACAGAACAATTGAAGGGTTTTTCCTAGGTATGACTCCCCATGTGTCCCTTTATTATGCTTTCTAGTCCACATCCTTTTGACCACAAACGGTGCAACTGAAGGGTCACACCATTAGTACTGTCTGACGATTGGCCTGCCGTTGATTGAGCTTCTGATACACCTGCACTAAAGGGGAATTAGCTCAGATGGTAGAGTGCTCGCTTAGCATGCGAGAGGCGGTGGGATCGATACCCACATTCTCCAATTCATCATTTACCATGGCAATGCCTCGTCTCAATTTTATTCAAAATAGCCTTTCACAACCATGGATCCCTACAAATTACGCTAGATTAGATTAATTATTCCCAATGTGTACAAATATTGTGGCATTTTAATGTCACAAGTATAGCTGAGGTTTGTTGCAATACAATGAAGGTTTTTTGTTCAAAGGTAAGAATCCACTTAGCATTTTTTGGTGGAACATGTAGGGGAATCAGCTCACATGTTAGAGCGATTGCTTTGCATGCGGAGGTGGTGGGACTGATGCCTGCATTCTCCAAACCTGAATGTTCTATGCACAAGTCTGGTTTCTCTTTTCAGTGGAGTCAGTCAAGCACTGGGTCACTATGCATAGGTTTGGGCATTTTACTCAAAGGCAGCAAATCTGAAATGATAAGCATTGTATTCAAGCAGGGACAAATGTTCTTTTGGACAGTTGACACAACTTTGCAGTACATCTGGAAGCAATCATGGAAGAGCCTGAACAGGGACTTGAACCCTGGACCCTCAGATTAAAAGTCTGATGCTCTACCGACTGAGCTATCCAGGCTCTGCTTGGAAACCCAAGCAATCTAATTAGGAGCCACATGTGCATTACAAGCATGCACAGAACAATTGAAGGGTTTTTCCTATGTATGACTCCCCATGTGTCCCTTTATTATGCTTTCTAGTCCACATCCTTTTGACCACAAACGGTGCAACTGAAGGGTCACACCATTAGTAGTGTCTGACGATTGGCCTGCCGTTGATTGAGCTTCTGATACACCTGCACTAAAGGGGAATTAGCTCAGATGGTAGAGTGCTCGCTTAGCATGCGAGAGGCGGTGGGATCGATACCCACATTCTCCATTTCATCATTTACCATGGCAATGCCTCCTCTTAATTTTATTCAAAATAGCCTTTCCCAACCATGGATCCCTACAAATTACGCTAGATTAGATTAATTATTCCCAATGTGTACAAATATTGTGGCATTTTAATGTCACAAGTATAGCTGAGGTTTGTTGCAATACAATGAAGGTTTTTTGTTCAAAGGTAAGAATCCACTTAGCATTTTTTGGTGGAACATGTAGGGGAATCAGCTCACATGTTAGAGCGATTGCTTTGCATGCGGAGGTGGTGGGACTGATGCCTGCATTCTCCAAACCTGAATGTTCTATGCACAAGTCTGGTTTCTCTTTTCAGTGGAGTCAGTCAAGCACTGGGTCACTATGCATAGGTTTGGGCATTTTACTCAAAGGCAGCAAATCTTAAATGATAAGCATTGTATTCAAGCAGGGACAAATGTTCTTTTGGCCAGTTGACACAACTTTGCAGTACATCTGGAAGCAATCATGGAAGAGCCTGAACAGGGACTTGAACCCTGGACCCTCAGATTAAAAGTCTGATGCTCTACCGACTGAGCTATCCAGGCTCTGCTTGGAAACCCAAGCAATCTAATTAGGAGCCACATGTGCATTACAAGCATGCACAGAACAATTGAAGGGTTTTTCCTAGGTATGACTCCCCATGTGTCCCTTTATTATGCTTTCTAGTCCACATCCTTTTGACCACAAACGGTGCAACTGAAGGGTCACACCATTAGTACTGTCTGACGATTGGCCTGCCGTTGATTGAGCTTCTGATACACCTGCACTAAAGGGGAATTAGCTCAGATGGTAGAGTGCTCGCTTAGCATGCGAGAGGCGGTGGGATCGATACCCACATTCTCCAATTCATCATTTACCATGGCAATGCCTCGTCTCAATTTTATTCAAAATAGCCTTTCACAACCATGGATCCCTACAAATTACGCTAGATTAGATTAATTATTCCCAATGTGTACAAATATTGTGGCATTTTAATGTCACAAGTATAGCTGAGGTTTGTTGCAATACAATGAAGGTTTTTTGTTCAAAGGTAAGAATCCACTTAGCATTTTTTGGTGGAACATGTAGGGGAATCAGCTCACATGTTAGAGCGATTGCTTTGCATGCGGAGGTGGTGGGACTGATGCCTGCATTCTCCAAACCTGAATGTTCTATGCACAAGTCTGGTTTCTCTTTTCAGTGGAGTCAGTCAAGCACTGGGTCACTATGCATAGGTTTGGGCATTTTACTCAAAGGCAGCAAATCTGAAATGATAAGCATTGTATTCAAGCAGGGACAAATGTTCTTTTGGACAGTTGACACAACTATGCAGTACATCTGGAAGCAATCATGGAAGAGCCTGAACAGGGACTTGAACCCTGGACCCTCAGATTAAAAGTCTGATGCTCTACCGACTGAGCTATCCAGGCTCTGCTTGGAAACCCAAGCAATCTAATTAGGAGCCACATGTGCATTACAAGCATGCACAGAACAATTGAAGGGTTTTTCCTATGTATGACTCCCCATGTGTCCCTTTATTATGCTTTCTAGTCCACATCCTTTTGACCACAAACGGTGCAACTGAAGGGTCACACCATTAGTAGTGTCTGACGATTGGCCTGCCGTTGATTGAGCTTCTGATACACCTGCACTAAAGGGGAATTAGCTCAGATGGTAGAGTGCTCGCTTAGCATGCGAGAGGCGGTGGGATCGATACCCACATTCTCCATTTCATCATTTACCATGGAAATGCCTCCTCTTAATTTATTCAAAATAGCCTTTCACAACCATGGATCCCTACAAATTACGCTAGATTAGATTAATTATTCCCAATGTGTACAAATATTGTGGCATTTTAATGTCACAAGTATAGCTGAGGTTTGTTGCAATACAATGAAGGTTTTTTGTTCAAAGGTAAGAATCCACTTAGCATTTTTTAGTGGAACATGTAGGGGAATCAGCTCACATGTTAGAGCGATTGCTTTGCATGCGGAGGTGGTGGGACTGATGCCTGCATTCTCCAAACCTGAATGTTCTATGCACAAGTCTGGTTTCTCTTTTCAGTGGAGTCAGTCAAGCACTGGGTCACTATGCATAGGTTTGGGCATTTTACTCAAAGGCAGCAAATCTTAAATAATAAGCATTGTATTCAAGCAGGGACAAATGTTCTTTTGGCCAGTTGACACAACTTTGCAGTACATCTGGAAGCAATCATGGAAGAGCCTGAACAGGGACTTGAACCCTGGACCCTCAGATTAAAAGTCTGATGCTCTACCGACTGAGCTATCCAGGCTCTGCTTGGAAAACCAAGCAATCTAATTAGGAGCCACATGTGCATTACAAGCATGCACAGAACAATTGAAGGGTTTTTCCTATGTATGACTCCCCATGTGTCCCTTTATTATGCTTTCTAGTCCACATCCTTTTGACCACAAACGGTGCAACTGAAGGGTCACACCATTAGTACTGTCTGACGATTGGCCTGCCGTTGATTGAGCTTCTGATACACCTGCACTAAAGGGGAATTAGCTCAGATGGTAGAGTGCTCGCTTAGCATGCGAGAGGCGGTTGGATTGATACCCACATTCTCCATTTCATCATTTACCATGGCAATGCCTCCTCTTAATTTTATTCAAAATAGCCTTTCACAACCATGGATCCCTACAAATTACGCTAGATTAGATTAATTATTCCAAATGTGTACAAATATTGTGGCATTTTAATGTCACAAGTATAGCTGAGGTTTGTTGCAATACAATGAAGGTTTTTTGTTCAAAGGTAAGAATCCACTTAGCATTTTTTAGTGGAACATGTAGGGGAATCAGCTCACATGTTAGAGCGATTGCTTTGCATGCGGAGGTGGTGGGACTGATGCCTGCATTCTCCAAACCTGAATGTTCTATGCACAAGTCTGGTTTCTCTTTTCAGTGGAGTCAGTCAAGCACTGGGTCACTATGCATAGGTTTGGGCATTTTACTCAAAGGCAGCAAATCTTAAATGATAAGCATTGTATTCAAGCAGGGACAAATGTTCTTTTGGCCAGTTGACACAACTTTGCAGTACATCTGGAAGCAATCATGGAAGAGCCTGAACAGGGACTTGAACCCTGGACCCTCAGATTAAAAGTCTGATGCTCTACCGACTGAGCTATCCAGGCTCTGCTTGGAAACCCAAGCAATCTAATTAGGAGCCACATGTGCATTACAAGCATGCACAGAACAATTGAAGGGTTTTTCCTAGGTATGACTCCCCATGTGTCCCTTTATTATGCTTTCTAGTCCACATCCTTTTGACCACAAACGGTGCAACTGAAGGGTCACACCATTAGTACTGTCTGACGATTGGCCTGCCGTTGATTGAGCTTCTGATACACCTGCACTAAAGGGGAATTAGCTCAGATGGTAGAGTGCTCGCTTAGCATGCGAGAGGCGGTGGGATCGATACCCACATTCTCCAATTCATCATTTACCATGGCAATGCCTCGTCTCAATTTTATTCAAAATAGCCTTTCACAACCATGGATCCCTACAAATTACGCTAGATTAGATTAATTATTCCCAATGTGTACAAATATTGTGGCATTTTAATGTCACAAGTATAGCTGAGGTTTGTTGCAATACAATGAAGGTTTTTTGTTCAAAGGTAAGAATCCACTTAGCATTTTTTGGTGGAACATGTAGGGGAATCAGCTCACATGTTAGAGCGATTGCTTTGCATGCGGAGGTGGTGGGACTGATGCCTGCATTCTCCAAACCTGAATGTTCTATGCACAAGTCTGGTTTCTCTTTTCAGTGGAGTCAGTCAAGCACTGGGTCACTATGCATAGGTTTGGGCATTTTACTCAAAGGCAGCAAATCTTAAATGATAAGCATTGTATTCAAGCAGGGACAAATGTTCTTTTGGCCAGTTGACACAACTTTGCAGTACATCTGGAAGCAATCATGGAAGAGCCTGAACAGGGACTTGAACCCTGGACCCTCAGATTAAAAGTCTGATGCTCTACCGACTGAGCTATCCAGGCTCTGCTTGGAAACCCAAGCAATCTAATTAGGAGCCACATGTGCATTACAAGCATGCACAGAACAATTGAAGGGTTTTTCCTAGGTATGACTCCCCATGTGTCCCTTTATTATGCTTTCTAGTCCACATCCTTTTGACCACAAACGGTGCAACTGAAGGGTCACACCATTAGTACTGTCTGACGATTGGCCTGCCGTTGATTGAGCTTCTGATACACCTGCACTAAAGGGGAATTAGCTCAGATGGTAGAGTGCTCGCTTAGCATGCGAGAGGCGGTGGGATCGATACCCACATTCTCCAATTCATCATTTACCATGGCAATGCCTCGTCTCAATTTTATTCAAAATAGCCTTTCACAACCATGGATCCCTACAAATTACGCTAGATTAGATTAATTATTCCCAATGTGTACAAATATTGTGGCATTTTAATGTCACAAGTATAGCTGAGGTTTGTTGCAATACAATGAAGGTTTTTTGTTCAAAGGTAAGAATCCACTTAGCATTTTTTGGTGGAACATGTAGGGGAATCAGCTCACATGTTAGAGCGATTGCTTTGCATGCGGAGGTGGTGGGACTGATGCCTGCATTCTCCAAACCTGAATGTTCTATGCACAAGTCTGGTTTCTCTTTTCAGTGGAGTCAGTCAAGCACTGGGTCACTATGCATAGGTTTGGGCATTTTACTCAAAGGCAGCAAATCTGAAATGATAAGCATTGTATTCAAGCAGGGACAAATGTTCTTTTGGACAGTTGACACAACTTTGCAGTACATCTGGAAGCAATCATGGAAGAGCCTGAACAGGGACTTGAACCCTGGACCCTCAGATTAAAAGTCTGATGCTCTACCGACTGAGCTATCCAGGCTCTGCTTGGAAACCCAAGCAATCTAATTAGGAGCCACATGTGCATTACAAGCATGCACAGAACAATTGAAGGGTTTTTCCTATGTATGACTCCCCATGTGTCCCTTTATTATGCTTTCTAGTCCACATCCTTTTGACCACAAACGGTGCAACTGAAGGGTCACACCATTAGTAGTGTCTGACGATTGGCCTGCCGTTGATTGAGCTTCTGATACACCTGCACTAAAGGGGAATTAGCTCAGATGGTAGAGTGCTCGCTTAGCATGCGAGAGGCGGTGGGATCGATACCCACATTCTCCATTTCATCATTTACCATGGCAATGCCTCCTCTTAATTTTATTCAAAATAGCCTTTCACAACCATGGATCCCTACAAATTACGCTAGATTAGATTAATTATTCCCAATGTGTACAAATATTGTGGCATTTTAATGTCACAAGTATAGCTGAGGTTTGTTGCAATACAATGAAGGTTTTTTGTTCAAAGGTAAGAATCCACTTAGCATTTTTTAGTGGAACATGTAGGGGAATCAGCTCACATGTTAGAGCGATTGCTTTGCATGTGGAGGTGGTGGGACTGATGCCTGCATTCTCCAAACCTGAATGTTCTATGCACAAGTCTGGTTTCTCTTTTCAGTGGAGTCAGTCAAGCACTGGGTCACTATGCATAGGTTTGGGCATTTTACTCAAAGGCAGCAAATCTGAAATGATAAGCATTGTATTCAAGCAGGGACAAATGTTCTTTTGGCCAGTTGACACAACTTTGCAGTACATCTGGAAGCAATCATGGAAGAGCCTGAACAGGGACTTGAACCCTGGACCCTCAGATTAAAAATCTGATGCTCTACCGACTGAGCTATCCAGGCTCTGCTTGGAAACCCAAGCAATCTAATTAGGAGCCACATGTGCATTACAAGCATGCACAGAACAATTGAAGGGTTTTTCCTAGGTATGACTCCCCATGTGTCCCTTTATTATGCTTTCTAGTCCACATCCTTTTGACCACAAACGGTGCAACTGAAGGGTCACACCATTAGTACTGTCTGACGATTGGCCTGCCGTTGATTGAGCTTCTGATACACCTGCACTAAAGGGGAATTAGCTCAGATGGTAGAGTGCTCGCTTAGCATGCGAGAGGCGGTGGGATCGATACCCACATTCTCCAATTCATCATTTACCATGGCAATGCCTCGTCTCAATTTTATTCAAAATAGCCTTTCACAACCATGGATCCCTACAAATTACGCTAGATTAGATTAATTATTCCCAATGTGTACAAATATTGTGGCATTTTAATGTCACAAGTATAGCTGAGGTTTGTTGCAATACAATGAAGGTTTTTTGTTCAAAGGTAAGAATCCACTTAGCATTTTTTGGTGGAACATGTAGGGGAATCAGCTCACATGTTAGAGCGATTGCTTTGCATGCGGAGGTGGTGGGACTGATGCCTGCATTCTCCAAACCTGAATGTTCTATGCACAAGTCTGGTTTCTCTTTTCAGTGGAGTCAGTCAAGCACTGGGTCACTATGCATAGGTTTGGGCATTTTACTCAAAGGCAGCAAATCTGAAATGATAAGCATTGTATTCAAGCAGGGACAAATGTTCTTTTGGACAGTTGACACAACTTTGCAGTACATCTGGAAGCAATCATGGAAGAGCCTGAACAGGGACTTGAACCCTGGACCCTCAGATTAAAAGTCTGATGCTCTACCGACTGAGCTATCCAGGCTCTGCTTGGAAACCCAAGCAATCTAATTAGGAGCCACATGTGCATTACAAGCATGCACAGAACAATTGAAGGGTTTTTCCTATGTATGACTCCCCATGTGTCCCTTTATTATGCTTTCTAGTCCACATCCTTTTGACCACAAACGGTGCAACTGAAGGGTCACACCATTAGTAGTGTCTGACGATTGGCCTGCCGTTGATTGAGCTTCTGATACACCTGCACTAAAGGGGAATTAGCTCAGATGGTAGAGTGCTCGCTTAGCATGCGAGAGGCGGTGGGATCGATACCCACATTCTCCATTTCATCATTTACCATGGCAATGCCTCCTCTTAATTTTATTCAAAATAGCCTTTCCCAACCATGGATCCCTACAAATTACGCTAGATTAGATTAATTATTCCCAATGTGTACAAATATTGTGGCATTTTAATGTCACAAGTATAGCTGAGGTTTGTTGCAATACAATGAAGGTTTTTTGTTCAAAGGTAAGAATCCACTTAGCATTTTTTAGTGGAACATGTAGGGGAATCAGCTCACATGTTAGAGCGATTGCTTTGCATGCGGAGGTGGTGGGACTGATGCCTGCATTCTCCAAACCTGAATGTTCTATGCACAAGTCTGGTTTCTCTTTTCAGTGGAGTCAGTCAAGCACTGGGTCACTATGCATAGGTTTGGGCATTTTACTCAAAGGCAGCAAATCTGAAATGATAAGCATTGTATTCAAGCAGGGACAAATGTTCTTTTGGCCAGTTGACACAACTTTGCAGTACATCTGGAAGCAATCATGGAAGAGCCTGAACAGGGACTTGAACCCTGGACCCTCAGATTAAAAATCTGATGCTCTACCGACTGAGCTATCCAGGCTCTGCTTGGAAACCCAAGCAATCTAATTAGGAGCCACATGTGCATTACAAGCATGCACAGAACAATTGAAGGGTTTTTCCTAGGTATGACTCCCCATGTGTCCCTTTATTATGCTTTCTAGTCCACATCCTTTTGACCACAAACGGTGCAACTGAAGGGTCACACCATTAGTACTGTCTGACGATTGGCCTGCCGTTGATTGAGCTTCTGATACACCTGCACTAAAGGGGAATTAGCTCAGATGGTAGAGTGCTCGCTTAGCATGCGAGAGGCGGTGGGATCGATACCCACATTCTCCAATTCATCATTTACCATGGCAATGCCTCGTCTCAATTTTATTCAAAATAGCCTTTCACAACCATGGATCCCTACAAATTACGCTAGATTAGATTAATTATTCCCAATGTGTACAAATATTGTGGCATTTTAATGTCACAAGTATAGCTGAGGTTTGTTGCAATACAATGAAGGTTTTTTGTTCAAAGGTAAGAATCCACTTAGCATTTTTTGGTGGAACATGTAGGGGAATCAGCTCACATGTTAGAGCGATTGCTTTGCATGCGGAGGTGGTGGGACTGATGCCTGCATTCTCCAAACCTGAATGTTCTATGCACAAGTCTGGTTTCTCTTTTCAGTGGAGTCAGTCAAGCACTGGGTCACTATGCATAGGTTTGGGCATTTTACTCAAAGGCAGCAAATCTGAAATGATAAGCATTGTATTCAAGCAGGGACAAATGTTCTTTTGGACAGTTGACACAACTTTGCAGTACATCTGGAAGCAATCATGGAAGAGCCTGAACAGGGACTTGAACCCTGGACCCTCAGATTAAAAATCTGATGCTCTACCGACTGAGCTATCCAGGCTCTGCTTGGAAACCCAAGCAATCTAATTAGGAGCCACATGTGCATTACAAGCATGCACAGAACAATTGAAGGGTTTTTCCTAGGTATGACTCCCCATGTGTCCCTTTATTATGCTTTCTAGTCCACATCCTTTTGACCACAAACGGTGCAACTGAAGGGTCACACCATTAGTACTGTCTGACGATTGGCCTGCCGTTGATTGAGCTTCTGATACACCTGCACTAAAGGGGAATTAGCTCAGATGGTAGAGTGCTCGCTTAGCATGCGAGAGGCGGTGGGATCGATACCCACATTCTCCAATTCATCATTTACCATGGCAATGCCTCGTCTCAATTTTATTCAAAATAGCCTTTCACAACCATGGATCCCTACAAATTACGCTAGATTAGATTAATTATTCCCAATGTGTACAAATATTGTGGCATTTTAATGTCACAAGTATAGCTGAGGTTTGTTGCAATACAATGAAGGTTTTTTGTTCAAAGGTAAGAATCCACTTAGCATTTTTTGGTGGAACATGTAGGGGAATCAGCTCACATGTTAGAGCGATTGCTTTGCATGCGGAGGTGGTGGGACTGATGCCTGCATTCTCCAAACCTGAATGTTCTATGCACAAGTCTGGTTTCTCTTTTCAGTGGAGTCAGTCAAGCACTGGGTCACTATGCATAGGTTTGGGCATTTTACTCAAAGGCAGCAAATCTGAAATGATAAGCATTGTATTCAAGCAGGGACAAATGTTCTTTTGGACAGTTGACACAACTATGCAGTACATCTGGAAGCAATCATGGAAGAGCCTGAACAGGGACTTGAACCCTGGACCCTCAGATTAAAAGTCTGATGCTCTACCGACTGAGCTATCCAGGCTCTGCTTGGAAACCCAAGCAATCTAATTAGGAGCCACATGTGCATTACAAGCATGCACAGAACAATTGAAGGGTTTTTCCTATGTATGACTCCCCATGTGTCCCTTTATTATGCTTTCTAGTCCACATCCTTTTGACCACAAACGGTGCAACTGAAGGGTCACACCATTAGTCGTGTCTGACGATTGGCCTGCCGTTGATTGAGCTTCTGATACACCTGCACTAAAGGGGAATTAGCTCAGATGGTAGAGTGCTCGCTTAGCATGCGAGAGGCGGTGGGATCGATACCCACATTCTCCATTTCATCATTTACCATGGAAATGCCTCCTCTTAATTTTATTCAAAATAGCCTTTCACAACCATGGATCCCTACAAATTACGCTAGATTAGATTAATTATTCCCAATGTGTACAAATATTGTGGCATTTTAATGTCACAAGTATAGCTGAGGTTTGTCGCAATACAATGAAGGTTTTTTGTTCAAAGGTAAGAATCCACTTAGCATTTTTTAGTGGAACATGTAGGGGAATCAGCTCACATGTTAGAGCGATTGCTTTGCATGCGGAGGTGGTGGGACTGATGCCTGCATTCTCCAAACCTGAATGTTCTATGCACAAGTCTGGTTTCTCTTTTCAGTGGAGTCAGTCAAGCACTGGGTCACTATGCATAGGTTTGGGCATTTTACTCAAAGGCAGCAAATCTTAAATAATAAGCATTGTATTCAAGCAGGGACAAATGTTCTTTTGGCCAGTTGACACAACTTTGCAGTACATCTGGAAGCAATCATGGAAGAGCCTGAACAGGGACTTGAACCCTGGACCCTCAGATTAAAAGTCTGATGCTCTACCGACTGAGCTATCCAGGCTCTGCTTGGAAAACCAAGCAATCTAATTAGGAGCCACATGTGCATTACAAGCATGCACAGAACAATTGAAGGGTTTTTCCTATGTATGACTCCCCATGTGTCCCTTTATTATGCTTTCTAGTCCACATCCTTTTGACCACAAACGGTGCAACTGAAGGGTCACACCATTAGTACTGTCTGACGATTGGCCTGCCGTTGATTGAGCTTCTGATACACCTGCACTAAAGGGGAATTAGCTCAGATGGTAGAGTGCTCGCTTAGCATGCGAGAGGCGGTTGGATCGATACCCACATTCTCCATTTCATCATTTACCATGGCAATGCCTCCTCTTAATTTTATTCAAAATAGCCTTTCACAACCATGGATCCCTACAAATTACGCTAGATTAGATTAATTATTCCCAATGTGTACAAATATTGTGGCATTTTAATGTCACAAGTATAGCTGAGGTTTGTTGCAATAGAATGAAGGTTTTTTGTTCAAAGGTAAGAATCCACTTAGCATTTTTTAGTGGAACATGTAGGGGAATCAGCTCACATGTTAGAGCGATTGCTTTGCATGCGGAGGTGGTGGGACTGATGCCTGCATTCTCCAAACCTGAATGTTCTATACACAAGTCTGGTTTCTCTTTTCAGTAGAGTCAGTCAAGCACTGGGTCACTATGCATAGGTTTGGGCATTTTACTCAAAGGCAGCAAATCTGAAATGATAAGCATTGTATTCAAGCAGGGACAAATGTTCTTTTGGACAGTTGACACAACTATGCAGTACATCTGGAAGCAATCATGGAAGAGCCTGAACAGGGACTTGAACCCTGGACCCTCAGATTAAAAGTCTGATGCTCTACCGACTGAGCTATCCAGGCTCTGCTTGGAAACCCAAGCAATCTAATTAGGAGCCACATGTGCATTACAAGCATGCACAGAACAATTGAAGGGTTTTTCCTATGTATGACTCCCCATGTGTCCCTTTATTATGCTTTCTAGTCCACATCCTTTTGACCACAAACGGTGCAACTGAAGGGTCACACCATTAGTAGTGTCTGACGATTGGCCTGCCGTTGATTGAGCTTCTGATACACCTGCACTAAAGGGGAATTAGCTCAGATGGTAGAGTGCTCGCTTAGCATGCGAGAGGCGGTGGGATCGATACCCACATTCTCCATTTCATCATTTACCATGGAAATGCCTCCTCTTAATTTTATTCAAAATAGCCTTTCACAACCATGGATCCCTACAAATTACGCTAGATTAGATTAATTATTCCCAATGTGTACAAATATTGTGGCATTTTAATGTCACAAGTATAGCTGAGGTTTGTTGCAATACAATGAAGGTTTTTTGTTCAAAGGTAAGAATCCACTTTGCATTTTTTAGTGGAACATGTAGGGGAATCAGCTCACATGTTAGAGCGATTGCTTTGCATGCGGAGGTGGTGGGACTGATGCCTGCATTCTCCAAACCTGAATGTTCTATGCACAAGTCTGGTTTCTCTTTTCAGTGGAGTCAGTCAAGCACTGGGTCACTATGCATAGGTTTGGGCATTTTACTCAAAGGCAGCAAATCTTAAATAATAAGCATTGTATTCAAGCAGGGACAAATGTTCTTTTGGCCAGTTGACACAACTTTGCAGTACATCTGGAAGCAATCATGGAAGAGCCTGAACAGGGACTTGAACCCTGGACCCTCAGATTAAAAGTCTGATGCTCTACCGACTGAGCTATCCAGGCTCTGCTTGGAAAACCAAGCAATCTAATTAGGAGCCACATGTGCATTACAAGCATGCACAGAACAATTGAAGGGTTTTTCCTATGTATGACTCCCCATGTGTCCCTTTATTATGCTTTCTAGTCCACATCCTTTTGACCACAAACGGTGCAACTGAAGGGTCACACCATTAGTACTGTCTGACGATTGGCCTGCCGTTGATTGAGCTTCTGATACACCTGCACTAAAGGGGAATTAGCTCAGATGGTAGAGTGCTCGCTTAGCATGCGAGAGGCGGTTGGATCGATACCCACATTCTCCATTTCATCATTTACCATGGCAATGCCTCCTCTTAATTTTATTCAAAATAGCCTTTCACAACCATGGATCCCTACAAATTACGCTAGATTAGATTAATTATTCCAAATGTGTACAAATATTGTGGCATTTTAATGTCACAAGTATAGCTGAGGTTTGTTGCAATACAATGAAGGTTTTTTGTTCAAAGGTAAGAATCCACTTAGCATTTTTTAGTGGAACATGTAGGGGAATCAGCTCACATGTTAGAGCGATTGCTTTGCATGCGGAGGTGGTGGGACTGATGCCTGCATTCTCCAAACCTGAATGTTCTATGCACAAGTCTGGTTTCTCTTTTCAGTGGAGTCAGTCAAGCACTGGGTCACTATGCATAGGTTTGGGCATTTTACTCAAAGGCAGCAAATCTTAAATGATAAGCATTGTATTCAAGCAGGGACAAATGTTCTTTTGGCCAGTTGACACAACTTTGCAGTACATCTGGAAGCAATCATGGAAGAGCCTGAACAGGGACTTGAACCCTGGACCCTCAGATTAAAAGTCTGATGCTCTACCGACTGAGCTATCCAGGCTCTGCTTGGAAACCCAAGCAATCTAATTAGGAGCCACATGTGCATTACAAGCATGCACAGAACAATTGAAGGGTTTTTCCTAGGTATGACTCCCCATGTGTCCCTTTATTATGCTTTCTAGTCCACATCCTTTTGACCACAAACGGTGCAACTGAAGGGTCACACCATTAGTACTGTCTGACGATTGGCCTGCCGTTGATTGAGCTTCTGATACACCTGCACTAAAGGGGAATTATCTCAGATGGTAGAGTGCTCGCTTAGCATGCGAGAGGTGGTGGGATCGATACCCACATTCTCCAATTCATCATTTACCATGGCAATGCCTCGTCTCAATTTTATTCAAAATAGCCTTTCACAACCATGGATCCCTACAAATTACGCTAGATTAGATTAATTATTCCCAATGTGTACAAATATTGTGGTATTTTAATGTCACAAGTATAGCTGAGGTTTGTTGCAATACAATGAAGGTTTTTTGTTCAAAGGTAAGAATCCACTTAGCATTTTTTAGTGGAACATGTAGGGGAATCAGCTCACATTTTAGAGCGATTGCTTTGCATGCGAGAGGTGGTGGGACTGATGCCTGCATTCTCCAAACCTGAATGTTCTATGCACAAGTCTGGTTTCTCTTTTCAGTGGAGTCAGTCAAGCACTGGGTCACTATGCATAGGTTTGGGCATTTTACTCGAAGGCGCCGTTCACACCTATCAGACAGCCGTCTTATCAAAGTCTCATCAAAAACGGAGCGGTGAAACAGCTCCAATTCATTTCCAATGGGAGTCACGTGGTTTGATGAGACAAACTTGTTACATGGGGTGTGGGGGGCAAGACACAGGCATGAAGCGAGCTGTAGGCGAAACATTGAAAGACCTGGGTGGGACTTCAGACAAGACAAAAGGGGTTGGGTTTACCCGCCAACCAATAGGAGAGAAGGTCCGTTTGTGACGCTACACTGGGCGGTCTTTTCACACTTGTATTCTTTTTTTGCTGCACAGTCACGGAAGAGGAAAGAGGCACTTTCGGAACGAAAAGGATTTTATTGTAAATAAAAGTAGTTTGGTCTGGTCCAGAAAGCAATTCAACAGGAAAATAGAATCCCTGCCCGTCGTGGCCGAACAAAAAATTAAAACAAACGTTATAATTCAAGGTGCATGCATTTTGTCATTCACTCCTAACCCAGAAACAGTAGGCTACAGTATCCACATATCCATATCAAAAGAGCTTGCATGCAAGCCATCAAATAATTCAGGTGTCACGTCGACTCCGTGAAGTTTGGGATCTCTCGTTCCCCCTCGCATCAGTTTGTTATTCCACCCGACCCATAATCAATAGTTATCCGCCAGACCACGGACCAACGATATAAAAGGACATCAGTGCTTTACACAGAGGATGCGAGATTAGGCTATAAATGAAGTAAGCGCATACTTTAAACCACCCCATATGCTTTGGTAGTTATATAACAAAGTTAATATGAATGCCATGTTCATGGAGATGACTGGAGAGTATGATCATAGCCTAGTAATTTAAATGTAAAGTCGGCTATGCATGACTATTATATTTTCCAAAACCTAGAGCTAATCATTTTGGGCATATAAACAATACGTTGAGGGATAAATGTAGGTCTGTTAATGATGCAATTGTACCATGTTGGCTCTATGCCCAAGTCATGTATAGGCCTACTGTACTACTAGACTTGACTTTTTTATTATTGTTTATTTATTTCCGTGTCCTGCACACAATCTGCCCAACCCTCGTGGATTTATAAGACACTTTTTCACAATTGCATTTACAGCATGTTTACATTACATTACAACTCAGATTTATACAGAGTACTCGGTCTTCTTTCCCAAGCAAGCTTGACAAATAAAATCTGCCATGTTTCTGCATATAATGTCACAATATGAAGCAGAGATCAGTTCTCTCAAAATACAAACCCTGTTGGAGTGATTCATTCATTGACGTTTTGATATGTGTACATATAGGCCCATCTGTCAAAATGATCAAGAGCACATACAGTACATTTTGGAAACTCTCACTAATGAAAGCCAGCGGCTATGATTCCAACTGTCAGTGACAGTGGTAATATGCACATTAGCTTAGTGGTTCCCACAGTGGGGTTCGGGGACCCCCAAGGGGCCCTTGAGTGTTACAGGGTGTCCCCAGCTAAATAATAATTAGGAACCAAATGGATTCAGTGTACAAATGGAACCAAATGGACCCATTTGTACACCGAGTTAAGTTAACTTTGAATTTACAACATACATTGGGGTCCCAGAGATAGAAATGCCATTAAATGGCTGCCCGTAGCCTAATTCAGGTCAAACTTTATGGGGGTCCCTGGCATATAATTTGTAATGGGGGTCCACAGGCTGAGTGTCAAGGTGTACTGCAGGGCTGGACTGGCCACAGGTCATACCGGGCATTTTCCCGGTGGGCCGCGACCATAGGGGGCCGCCAAAAGAAATCAGGCCGCCAGTTGATATTAACCTGCGGGCCGCATTAGGTGAAGGTGGGGGCCACATGTGGCCCTCAGGCCGCCAGTTGATATTAACCTGCGGGCCGCATTAGGTGAAGGTGGGGGCCACATGTGGCCCTCAGGCCGCCAGTTGATATTAACCTGCGGGCCGCATTAGGTGAAGGTGGGGGCCACATGTGGGGGCCCAGTGTGGAGGGATGGTATGACAGACTGACTGGTATAAACAGCGCCCCCAGTGGGGAGGGATGGTATGACAGACTGACTGGTATAAACAGCGCCCCCGGCGTAGAGGGATGGTATGACAGACTGGTATAAACAGCGCCCCCAGTGGGGAGGGATGGTATGACAGACTGGTATAAACAGCGCCCCCAGTGGGGAGGGATGCTATGACAGAGAGACTGGTATAAACATCATCCCCAGTGGGGAGGGATGGAATAAACAGCACCCCCAGTGTAGAGGGATGGTATAAACAGCGCCCCCAGTGTAGAGGGATGGTATAAACCACATGTGGCCCCCAGTTGATATTAACCTGCGGGCTGCATTAAGTGAAGGTGGGGGCCACATGTGGCCCTCAGGCCGCCAGTAGCCCGGTCAATAGAGGTACTTTGAATAGAGCACATATACAGTACATTTTGGAACCTCTCAATAATGACAGCCAGCAGCTATGATTCCAACTGTCAGTCATGTGACAGTGGTAATGCACATTAGCCCAGTGGTTCCCACAGTGGGGTCTGGGGACCCCCAGGGGTCCTTGAGTGTTCCAGGGGGTCCCCAGCTATATAATAATTAGGAACCAAATGGACCTTTTGGGTCTGTAACTCAGTGTACAAATGGAACCACATGGACCCATTTGTACTGTAAGTTAAGTTAACTTTGAATTTACAATAGGCCTAAACATTGGGGTCCCAGATAGAAATGCCATTCAATGGGCCTAATTGAGGTCAAACCTGGGGTCCTTGAAATGAAAATGGTTGAATCACTGCTATAGAAAAATCTTTTATGGGGGTCCCTTGCATATCATTTCTAATGGGGGTCCACATGCCAATGAGTGTCAATTTGTACTGTAGGTTATTACTTCAGATAATTTTCCATATATATATATATATAACAGAACATTCAAATTGAGATGCCCATGGCATGCACTCATTAGTGCCCACTCTTCTGGATGGATGTCAATAGAGTAGGTCTACTTTGAATACACTGCTTGGAATCAATACTTGACTTTATCATATCAGAATATGAACCAGGGATGTAGTGATCAGGCAACTCCATGCAATAAAATACAAACCATGTTGTTTGAGTGATTCATTCATTGACGTTTTGATGTGTACATATACAGTAGGCCCATCTGTTAAAAGGACTGTTTAAACCAAACTATTAAAAGCTAACACATGGTACAGAATATTTTGGATTCAGAACCTCTCACTAGATGAAAGCAGCAGCTATTCCAGCCATGACTTCTTATATGTATACATATACAGTATATGTAATATAACTAATATTAGCCTACTACAACACCGAATCAATAATGCAATTCATGTTGAACCTACCTTTTTTTTTAGTTGTGATTTGACAGAACAGATACATGTGTTTGTGATAAATGTGGACTGAAAGCAGTCCACATTTCTATATGCATGCATCATTACACATTGACAGAAGACAAAAACATGTTTCTTTAAAGTAAATTCCTCATGTCGATCAGATTATACTAAGATCCCCTGACCCTTGATGGGCTAACGTACTCAATCCAATTTTCCAAATATTTGTGAGTTTTCAATCTTTTCTAACAGTGGGTCTGGACACATTAAAGGCTCATTCATAGTCTGGATTTTCGGTGGTGAGGTGACCACCGGAGCTGAAATAACGGTGGTGAGTAAAAACAGAGCGAAGAGTGGTGGCGGTGGTTAGCTCTTCACCGCGGCTCGTGACGTCATGTTGTAGTTCAGTGGTCACCCCACCACCGAAAATCCAGACTATGTATGAGCCTTTAGGGTCTGTTTCCTCCAATATTATCCTATAATAAGATAATACAAATATAAAATACAAATCAATCCAAAAATCTAAAATATAACCTTATTCAGAATAATTGAATTAATAAATACAACATTTTACAAAGGCCATCAATATAAATGTTAACGCATTCTGGACGGGAACCCCATTTGGTGTTTTAAGCATTATGTTATACTTTAGCTATTGAAAAATAGCAGATCTACAAGCTTGTAGATCTGCTATTTTTTAAAGATCGTGTCTCAAATTTTTTAATATATAGTCTTTCAGAGCGAACGCTTTTAACTCAAATCTTTGCTTCTGTGGGGTCCCTGGAACATATTTTCAGATGGGGTCGGCTGCCAATTACATATAGTTGTTGGGGACCTTGACATGAAAAACGTTGAGAACCGCTGACATAGAAACATTTCTGAAAACTGTCAAAACATTTGTAGAATCGTCCTCAGGTCTAAATGGGTTAATACTGTATGTAATTATAAAGAATAAGGCATTTGGTGCATGGTGTTAGCTGGCTTTCTTCCTGATGCGTAGCAGTCACATGCGATGGCCCAATTGTCGTCCATCTCCCATCTCTCCTGCATCAGTTCCTGCTGGGAGAGGTTTTTTCATTTAAAATTAAGCATTCAA
The DNA here is from genome assembly GCF_951216825.1 of Electrona antarctica. NCBI lineage: Eukaryota > Metazoa > Chordata > Actinopteri > Myctophiformes > Myctophidae > Electrona > Electrona antarctica. The sequence goes on from NC_136792.1 coordinate 54,386,899, forward strand.
AAAAGTTACATGAAGTCCCCGCCCTCACATTTATACAGCAGTGGTTCCCAGTGTTGATTCCGTCGACTAAAACTAAGACAAACAATGTTCGTCGACTACCTTTTACCACTGACAAACTAAATGGAAATTAAATAAAACCTAAGCTATGATGACTAAAACTAAGACTAAATATACTGACAATTTCATCAACAAATAAAAACGAGACTAAAATGTTAGGAAGGGACTAGTGGACAAGAGATCTAGTATAAGTCATTTTACAATGAGGTGCATGCTGAAAATAGCCGATCTACAAGCCCACAACGCGTCGCTGCGGTGCGTTGTGGGCTTGTAGATCAGCTATTTTCAGCAAGTGTAAAAACAGTCATTACGACGGCATCAAGGCCCGCCAAAATACATTTTGTTCGACTAAATCAACTGTAGATGTAGGTGACTAAAATGTGACTAAAACTAAATGAAAACTATTCAAGAGACTATGACTAAAACTAAAATCTAAATTTCCTTCCTTGAGGGAGTGCCAGGGGGTCTGCCGCTAAATGATAGATTGGAACCAAATGGACCCTTATGGGTCTGTAACTGAGTGTACAAATGGAACTTTGGCCCCTAGCCTCAGTTTTCACATATTTGATTTCGATGTGGTGACAAATTTGACAATTAAACATAATGTTGATCTGGCACACTATCAAGAAAATTAAAACATGGCTCTTTAATGTAAAAAAAGGTTGCCGTCGTCAGCCGGATTTGCCTGTCTCCAGCCAGGAGGTCTCCGGTGATCCAAGTCACTGGTTCTCAAACTGTGGGTCCACACATGTTTGGGAGGGTCCCCACTCCCCAGATCACGGTAACAGTAAAGTGATGATTTAAGGACTTTTACCTGCAAAAAGAAAAAAAAAATACCATTACTGCATTATGCCCGTAGCCTCGGCGACCTTACAGGCGTATGCAAAGGCTCAACTTATGTAACAATAGATAGCATTTTATGTAGATATAGCACCCTATTGTACACGTTTCATTATATAGATATTCCACTGTTAGGTTCTTAGCATAGCGTATGTCTGATTCTTGATTACTTTTATCATGCATTTGATATATTACCATGTTTGATTATTGCTTACTGTAAATCGCTCTGGATTAAGAGCATCTGCTAAATGCCTAAATTGTATATTGTAAAAATAATCAACAAGCCTACTATAAAACGAAATTCATAGTAGTTGGGTTTCCTTGACATGAAAAGGTTTGAGAACCGCTGCTTTACAGTATGCATGTGGTACATGCATTACATTTACAGATGTGTGACAATTAAGGAGGAGGCTGCAGCTAGTACCTCTTGACACCCACCCACGGACCCCCATTTGAAAAGATAAGCTAGTTACCCCATGAGTTTTTTTTTTAACTGATCTAGCAGTGAGTGATGTAACTATTTTCATTTCAAGGACCCAGGTACAGTTTGCCATGCATTATGCTACAATAAATATCATTTCGTTCCATTTATACACTCTCTGAGTAACAGACCAATACGGGTCCATTTGGTTCCTAACTATTACTAATAGCCTATCATTCACCTGGGGACCCCCTTTAGTCCTTTCGGGACCCTAGTTTTCTGTATTTCGGACGTATTTACCGAGGGATCTCCCGCAAGCGTCCCTGGGGTCCACTTAGCCATGATCCAGTGCTTTAGCACGGCCGTGCGAGTGATTATACTTTACAGAAAATAAACAAAACCACGTTGCTACTCACCGAAACCAAGCATATAGACCTAGGAAAAAGTCTATTCTCCAGGCTGGGAAGCGTCTCAGGTACCCAGTTTCTCTATAAATGCACGTTGTGCCATTTTAATAAAGCAATGTACCTGTTGCCATTCCACTTGGATGCATTTTATTTCATGACATAAATAGTGCATTTTAGAGAGAAGATGGGGAACAGAGACGTAGTTTTGTTTATTATCGGCAAAGTTGGACCCCTCGCACAGCAGTGAAAAAAAATCCCCTCGCTATAATTACTGGACCAGGGCATAGACTACACTTTGAGAAGCACTGCTACTGATTAGTATTATTGCGACATTAATTTCGCTAGTATTATTATACAGCGTACAAAATTTAACCAACATGCAGTGCACAGCTTGAGTTAGGAAGTTTGCTAGCAGTAGGCTACTAGGCCTATTAAACTCTAGCAGGATAGAAATGTTACCGTAGCGTAGCTGATGTCTGTTGCTTCCGTCTGAAGTACATTCCTGGGCACTTTTCTGCAAACTGTATTGATTGATTGATTGATTGAAGAATTTATTAACAGTTTGCAGAATTACAGTACATTTCAAGCACAAACTCAATACAAAGGCTGTTAACTGTGAGTGGACGACCCAATTAAGCATTACACTTGTTTCCAACAGGGTCCACCATGTTCAAATCATCAAAACATTTAGAGACGTACAAATAGACACTTCTATAGACAGAACAGGAATTCATCACAAAAGAATTCATCAAAAAGGAGGTAAAAAGGGAAAAGAAATATATACAGTGAGGGGAAAAAAGGGGGGGGCGGGGGGGGGGGATTCAGATTTTACGGGGGCCAGTTTCGAATTGCAGCCATCCGTAGGTGCCCTTTGAGAGCGGTTTTGAAGGAGTCAAGGGATTCGCATGTCTTAATGACAGTTGGTAGGGCGTTCCACATTTTTGTAAAGTATTCAATCGCCAGTAACAACGCCAGTAACAACGCCAAGTAGCACCAAAGCCCCTTTTTGTGTACTAGACATCTTTTTGTGTCACAATTCACCGTCGCCGAGCAGAAAAACTTTACTGTAACTTTGTGGGGGAGAGAAGCGTGGGGGGTGTTGTTGTTGTTCCGCAGTCTCACGTGGATCTGTTTCCGCATGTCCTCGCACCGCCCTCGCACCGCCCACACCCGCAAAGCATTGTGGGAAATTGATGCGGCAAACGATAAGACAGATGAGACGACAAGACTTTGATAAGACGGCTGTCTGATAGGTGTGAACGGCGCCAAAGGCAGCAAATATTACATGATAAGCATTGTATTCAAGCAGGGACAAATGTTATTTTGGCCAGTTGACACAACTTTGCAGTACATCTGGAAGCAATCATGGAAGAGCCTGAACAGGGACTTGAACCCTGGACCCTCAGATTAAAAGTCTGATGCTCTACCGACTGAGCTATCCAGGCTCTGCTTGGAAACCCAAGTAATCTAATTAGGAGCCACATGTGCATTACAAGCATGCACAGAACAATTGAAGGGTTTTTCCTATGTATGACTCCCCATGTGTCCCTTTATTATGCTTTCTAGTCCACATCCTTTTGACCACAAACGGTGCAACTGAAGGGTCACACCATTAGTACTGTCTGACGATTGGCCTGCCGTTGATTGAGCTTCTGATACACCTGCACTAAAGGGGAATTAGCTCAGATGGTAGAGTGCTCGCTTAGCATGCAAGAGGCGGTGGGATCGATACCCACATTCTCCAATTCATCATTCACCATGGCAATGCCTCGTCTCAATTTTATTCAAAATAGCCTTTCACAACCATGGATCCCTACAAATTACGCTAGATTAGATTAATTATTCCCAATGTGTACAAATATTATGTCATTTTAATGTCACAAGTATAGCTGAGGTTTGTTGCAATACAATGAAGGTTTTTTGTTCAAAGGTAAGAATCCACTTAGCATTTTTTAGTGGAACATGTAGGGGAATCAGCTCACATGTTAGAGCGATTGCTTTGCATGCGGAGGTGGTGGGACTGATGCCTGCATTCTCCAAACCTGAATGTTCTATACACAAGTCTGGTTTCTCTTTTCAGTAGAGTCAGTCAAGCACTGGGTCACTATGCATAGGTTTGGGCATTTTACTCAAAGGCAGCAAATCTTACATGATAAGCATTGTATTCAAGCAGGGACAAATGTTCTTTTGGCCAGTTGACACAACTTTGCAGTACATCTGGAAGCAATCATGGAACAGCCTGAACAGGGACTTGAACCCTGGACCCTCAGATTAAAAGTCTGATGCTCTACCGACTGAGCTATCCAGGCTCTGCTTGGAAACCCAAGCAATCTAATTAGGAGCCACATGTGCATTACAAGCATGCACAGAACAATTGAAGGGTTTTTCCTATGTATGACTCCCCATGTGTCCCTTTATTATGCTTTCTAGTCCACATCCTTTTGACCACAAACGGTGCAACTGAAGGGTCACACCATTAGTACTGTCTGACGATTGGCCTGCCGTTGATTGAGCTTCTGATACACCTGCACTAAAGGGGAATTAGCTCAGATGTTAGAGTGCTCGCTTAGCATGCGAGAGGCGGTAGGATCGATACCCACATTCTCCATTTCATCATTTACCATGGCAATGCCTCCTCTCAATTTTATTCAAAATAGCCTTTCACAACCATGGATCCCTACAAATTACGCTAGATTAGATTAATTATTCCCAATGTGTACAAATATTGTGTCATTTTAATGTCACAAGTATAGCTGAGGTTTGTTGCAATACAATGAAGGTTTTTTGTTCAAAGGTAAGAATCCACTTAGCATTTTTTAGTGGAACATGTAGGGGAATCAGCTCACATGTTAGAGCGATTGCTTTGCATGCGAGAGGTGGTGGGACTGATGCCTGCATTCTCCAAACCTGAATGTTCTATGCAGAAGTCTGGTTTCTCTTTTCAGTGGAGTCAGTCAAGCACTGGGTCACTATGCATAGGTTTGGGCATTTTACTCAAAGGCAGCAAATCTTAAATGATAAGCATTGTATTCAAGCAGGGACAAATGTTCTTTTGTCCAGTTGACACAACTTTGCAGTACATCTGGAAGCAATCATGGAAGAGCCTGAACAGGGACTTGAACCCTGGACCCTCAGATTAAAAGTCTGATGCTCTACCGACTGAGCTATCCAGGCTCTGCTTGGAAACCCAAGCAATCTAATTAGGAGCCACATGTGCATTACAAGCATGCACAGAACAATTGAAGGGTTTTTCCTATGTATGACTCCCCATGTGTCCCTTTATTATGCTTTCTATTCCACATCCTTTTGACCACAAACGGTGCAACTGAAGGGTCACACCATTAGTACTGTCTGACGATTGGCCTGCCGTTGATTGAGCTTCTGATACACCTGCACTAAAGGGGAATTAGCTCAGATGGTAGAGTGCTCGCTTAGCATGCGAGAGGCGGTGGGATCGATACCCACATTCTCCAATTCATCATTCACCATGGCAATGCCTCGTCTCAATTGTATTCAAAATAGCCTTTCACAACCATGGATCCCTACAAATTACGCTAGATTAGATTAATTATTCCCAATGTGTACAAATATTGTGACATTTTAATGTCACAAGTATAGCTGAGGTTTGTTGCAATACAATGAAGGTTTTTTGTTCAAAGGTAAGAATCCACTTAACATTTTTTAGTGGAACATGTAGGGGAATCAGCTCACATGTTAGAGCGATTGCTTTGCATGCGGAGGTGGTGGGACTGATGCCTGCATTCTCCAAACCTGAATGTTCTATGCACAAGTCTGGTTTCTCTTTTCAGTGGAGTCAGTCAAGCACTGGGTCACTATGCATAGGTTTGGGCATTTTACTCAAAGGCAGCAAATCTTAAATGATAAGCATTGTATTCAAGCAGGGACAAATGTTATTTTGGCCAGTTGACACAACTTTGCAGTACATCTGGAAGCAATCATGGAAGAGCCTGAACAGGGACTTGAACCCTGGACCCTCAGATTAAAAGTCTGATGCTCTACCGACTGAGCTATCCAGGCTCTGCTTGGAAACCCAAGCAATCTAATTAGGAGCCACATGTGCATTACAAGCATGCACAGAACAATTGAAGGGTTTTTCCTATGTATGACTCCCCATGTGTCCCTTTATTATGCTTTCTAGTCCACATCCTTTTGACCACAAACGGTGCAAATGAAGGGTCACACCATTAGTACTGTCTGACGATTGGCCTGCCGTTGATTGAGCTTCTGATACACCTGCACTAAAGGGGAATTAGCTCAGATGTTAGAGTGCTCGCTTAGCATGCGAGAGGCGGTAGGATCGATACCCACATTCTCCATTTCATCATTTACCATGGCAATGCCTCCTCTCAATTTTATTCAAAATAGCCTTTCACAACCATGGATCCCTACAAATTACGCTAGATTAGATTAATTATTCCCAATGTGTACAAATATTGTGTCATTTTAATGTCACAAGTATAGCTGAGGTTTGTTGCAATACAATGAAGGTTTTTTGTTCAAAGGTAAGAATCCACTTAGCATTTTTTAGTGGAACATGTAGGGGAATCAGCTCACATGTTAGAGCGATTGCTTTGCATGCGAGAGGTGGTGGGACTGATGCCTGCATTCTCCAAACCTGAATGTTCTATGCAGAAGTCTGGTTTCTCTTTTCAGTGGAGTCAGTCAAGCACTGGGTCACTATGCATAGGTTTGGGCATTTTACTCAAAGGCAGCAAATCTTAAATGATAAGCATTGTATTCAAGCAGGGACAAATGTTCTTTTGTCCAGTTGACACAACTTTGCAGTACATCTGGAAGCAATCATGGAAGAGCCTGAACAGGGACTTGAACCCTGGACCCTCAGATTAAAAGTCTGATGCTCTACCGACTGAGCTATCCAGGCTCTGCTTGGAATCCCAAGCAATCTAATTAGGAGCCACATGTGCATTACAAGCATGCACAGAACAATTGAAGGGTTTTTCCTATGTATGACTCCCCATGTGTCCCTTTATTATGCTTTCTATTCCACATCCTTTTGACCACAAACGGTGCAACTGAAGGGTCACACCATTAGTACTGTCTGACGATTGGCCTGCCGTTGATTGAGCTTCTGATACACCTGCACTAAAGGGGAATTAGCTCAGATGGTAGAGTGCTCGCTTAGCATGCGAGAGGTGGTGGGATCGATACCCACATTCTCCAATTCATCATTCACCATGGCAATGCCTCGTCTCAATTGTATTCAAAATAGCCTTTCACAACCATGGATCCCTACAAATTACGCTAGATTAGATTAATTATTCCCAATGTGTACAAATATTGTGGCATTTTAATGTCACAAGTATAGCTGAGGTTTGTTGCAATACAATGAAGGTTTTTTGTTCAAAGGTAAGAATCCACTTAACATTTTTTAGTGGAACATGTAGGGGAATCAGCTCACATGTTAGAGTGATTGCTTTGCATGCGGAGGTGGTGGGACTGATGCCTGCATTCTCCAAACCTGAATGTTCTATGCACAAGTCTGGTTTCTCTTTTCAGTGGAGTCAGTCAAGCACTGGGTCACTATGCATAGGTTTGGGCATTTTACTCAAAGGCAGCAAATCTTAAATGATAAGCATTGTATTCAAGCAGGGACAAATGTTCTTTTGGCCAGTTGACACAACTTTGCAGTACATCTGGAAGCAATCATGGAAGAGCCTGAACAGGGACTTGAACCCTGGACCCTCAGATTAAAAGTCTGATGCTCTACCGACTGAGCTATCCAGGCTCTGCTTGGAAACCCAAGCAATCTAATTAGGAGCCACATGTGCATTACAAGCATGCACAGAACAATTGAAGGGTTTTTCCTATGTATGACTCCCCATGTGTCCCTTTATTATGCTTTCTATTCCACATCCTTTTGACCACAAACGGTGCAACTGAAGGGTCACACCATTAGTACTGTCTGACGATTGGCCTGCCGTTGATTGAGCTTCTGATACACCTGCACTAAAGGGGAATTAGCTCAGATGGTAGAGTGCTCGCTTAGCATGCGAGAGGCGGTGGGATCGATACCCACATTCTCCAATTCATCATTCACCATGGCAATGCCTCGTCTCAATTTTATTCAAAATAGCCTTTCACAACCATGGATCCCTACAAATTACGCTAGATTAGATTAATTATTCCCAATGTGTACAAATATTATGTCATTTTAATGTCACAAGTATAGCTGAGGTTTGTTGCAATACAATGAAGGTTTTTTGTTCAAAGGTAAGAATCCACTTAGCATTTTTTAGTGGAACATGTAGGGGAATCAGCTCACATGTTAGAGCGATTGCTTTGCATGCGGAGGTGGTGGGACTGATGCCTGCATTCTCCAAACCTGAATGTTCTATACACAAGTCTGGTTTCTCTTTTCAGTGGAGTCAGTCAAGCACTGGGTCACTATGCATAGGTTTGGGCATTTTACTCAAAGGCAGCAAATCTTAAATGATAAGCATTGTATTCAAGCAGGGACAAATGTTCTTTTGGCCAGTTGACACAACTTTGCAGTACATCTGGAAGCAATCATGGAAGAGCCTGAACAGGGACTTGAACCCTGGACCCTCAGATTAAAAGTCTGATGCTCTACCGACTGAGCTATCCAGGCTCTGCTTGGAAACCCAAGCAATCTAATTAGGAGCCACATGTGCATTACAAGCATGCACAGAACAATTGAAGGGTTTTTCCTATGTATGACTCCCCATGTGTCCCTTTATTATGCTTTTTGTCCACATCCTTTTGACCACAAACGGTGCAACTGAAGGGTCACACCATTAGTACTGTCTGACGATTGGCCTGCCGTTGATTGAGCTTCTGATACACCTGCACTAAAGGGGAATTAGCTCAGATGGTAGAGTGCTCGCTTAGCATGCGAGAGGTGGTGGGATCGATACCCACATTCTCCAATTCATCATTTACCATGGCAATGCCTCGTCTCAATTTTATTCAAAATAGCCTTTCACAACCATGGATCCGTACAAATTACGCTAGATTAGATTAATTATTCCCAATGTGTACAAATATTGTGGCATTTTAATGTCACAAGTATAGCTGAGGTTTGTTGCAATACAATGAAGGTTTTTTGTTCAAAGGTAAGAATCCACTTAGCATTTTTTAGTGGAACATGTAGGGGAATCAGCTCACATTTTAGAGCGATTGCTTTGCATGCGGAGGTGGTGGGACTGATGCCTGCATTCTCCAAACCTGAATGTTCTATGCACAAGTCTGGTTTCTCTTTTCAGTGGAGTCAGTCAAGCACTGGGTCACTATGCATAGGTTTGGGCATTTTACTCAAAGGCAGCAAATCTTACATGATAAGCATTGTATTCAAGCAGGGACAAATGTTCTTTTGGCCAGTTGACACAACTTTACAGTACATTTGGAAGCAATCATGGAACAGCCTGAACAGGGACTTGAACCCTGGACCCTCAGATTAAAAGTCTGATGCTCTACCGACTGAGCTATCCAGGCTCTGCTTGGAAACCCAAGCAATCTAATTAGGAGCCACATGTGCATTACAAGCATGCACAGAACAATTGAAGGGTTTTTCCTATGTATGACTCCCCATGTGTCCCTTTATTATGCTTTCTAGTCCACATCCTTTTGACCACAAACGGTGCAACTGAAGGGTCACACCATTAGTACTGTCTGACGATTGGCCTGCCGTTGATTGAGATTCTGATACACCTGCACTAAAGGGGAATTAGCTCAGATGGTAGAGTGCTCGCTTAGCATGCGAGAGGCGGTGGGATCGATACCCACATTCTCCAATTCATCATTTACCATGGCAATGCCTCGTCTCAATTTTATTCAAAATAGCCTTTCACAACCATGGATCCCTACAAATTACGCTAGATTAGATTAATTATTCCCAATGTGTACAAATTTTGTGGCATTTTAATGTCACAAGTATAGCTGAGGTTTGTTGCAATACAATGAAGGTTTTTTGTTCAAAGGTAAGAATCCACTTAACATTTTTTAGTGGAACATGTAGGGGAATCAGCTCACATGTTAGAGCGATTGCTTTGCATGCGGAGGTGGTGGTACTGATGCCTGCATTCTCTAAACCTGAATGTTCTATGCACAAGTCTGGTTTCTCTTTTCAGTGGAGTCAGTCAAGCACTGGGTCACTATGCATAGGTTTGGGCGTTTTACTCAAAGGCAGCAAATCTTAAATGATAAGCATTGTATTCAAGCAGGGACAAATGTTCTTTTGGCCAGTTGACACAACTTTGCAGTACATCTGGAAGCAATCATGGAAGAGCCTGAACAGGGACTTGAACCCTGGACCCTCAGATTAAAAGTCTGATGCTCTACCGACTGAGCTATCCAGGCTCTGCTTGGAAACCCAAGCAATCTAATTAGGAACCACATGTGCATTACAAGCATGCACAGAACAATTATTGAAGGGTTTTTCCTATGTATGACTCCCCATGTGTCCCTTTATTATGCTTTCTAGTCCACATCCTTTTGACCACAAACAAAAAAAGGGTCACACCATTAGTACTGTCTGACGATTGGCCTGCCGTTGATTGAGCTTCTGATACACCTGCACTAAAGGGGAATTAGCTCAGATGGTAGAGTGCTCGCTTAGGCCTCATTCACACGTACCAAACACCAATCAAGCAATGTTTGGTCGTTTTTTTGTTTTTTTGGGCCACCACAATGCTTTTCCAATGGGAGTCACATGGTTTGATCAAACATTTGTGTTTGATGGCTGATTGCTGATTGCTCCCCCCTCATCAAACAAAAATGTTTGGTCAAACCATGTGACTCCCATTGAAAATGAATTGGAGCAGCAATCAAAAAGCAATCAGGCATCACACACGGACCGAACATTTGTTGTGTAGGTGTGAACTAGGCCTTAGGCTTCGTACACACCTTTCGGACACACAGATCTGTCCGACCGACCACTGATTACATTTTTATGATTTGATGCCTCCATGTCCCACAATGCTTTGCGCGATTTGGGCGGTGCTACTATACGCGGAAATAGATGCACATATGTTCAGTGTAGTTTTCTTGACTGCAGCAGCAGCTAGCGGTAGTTTGTCGAGGCCGTTTTTCACACTCAAAGTTCACTTAGAAGGTCCGGATCAAGGACCAAGGACCAAATATTTGCATTTTGATTTTGGTCCGTTTGGTGTTCACACTGGACTTTGTAAAGCGTACCAAATATGTAAACAAATGACACGTGGACATGTTAAGCGAACCAAATAGTGAAAAAAAGAAAAGAGGTCATTTTACGACGGAGGGAAAAATAACATGAGGGGGTGCGGGAAATCACTGTCTACAATTTTTGGGCGCAACCTTCAGTCACACAGAGAGAAGAGAACAGCAACATGAATCATGATTGCAGCAACAACTTGAAATTGCATTCATTCTTAATAATTATTTTATTAGCCAAATAAGACAACAGATGAACAGAGGAGCAGGTATTTGAACAATAATGTGCTTGCTGCTGGTGCATAGCCTACAACAAAGTATCCCCGAATCCCGATAAAAATGACTTTTCTTCTATGTGTGCACCTTAACCTGATTCGATATAGGCCTATGTTATTTCTGCGCATCAAATCGACGGGCATTTCCATGTCATCTTATGGTTTAAACTTGAAGCCGTACTGGTCAAGTCAGAACAGCTCAGAACAGCTCCGCTGCAGTTGACCTATATCACGTCTTTTGCTATAGTGATGTAATCAATTAATCATTTAGGACCACCTGTGTAGCTTATTTAACATTTGCTCCATTGGCTCTTTATGCGTGCGGCCGTGCGCTAGAGCGAGACAGGATGATTTTAAATATTTCTCTGTCTGCGTCTCTCCCATAGAGCTATAAAATATATCGGGTCTCTCCCCCCACATGTGCGCGCGTCATAACTTTGCGTGGTGGCGGTGGCGCATGCTTAAAATAAACAGATCTACAAGCTTACACCGTGTACCATACTTTAAGTACCATTCGTGTCGATAACTTGTACATCTGTTATATTTGCGCATGTGAACCGACGGATATTTTGGCTATCGTCCTGTATTTCTGTATATAGAATAGAACTTAGTACCAGACTGGACTCATCACTGGAGACAGCCGTGCGCAACTTGGACTCTCCAAGTTACGCACGGCCGTAGCCAAAAGAAGACATACAAACAAGCGATATAATAGTCTGTGTCACGTAACTCAGAAGACTACAGCCTAAACCCCACCCAGTGCTGTCAAGAACGGAAGTTCTCTCCTATTAGTTGGCGGTTAAAAAACACCCTTCTGTCCGATCTGAAGTCCCACCCTGTTCGTTGGCTGTTTTGACTACAAGGTGTCCGGTGTGTTTGTTGTGCCCTCCGCCCCCACATCGGACAGGTTTGTCCGATCAAACGACGTGACTCCCATTGAAAATGATTTGGAGCAGCAATCAAATAGCAATCAGGCATCGCACACGGACCGAACATTTGTTCTTTAGGTGTGTACGCAGCCTTAGCATGCGAGAGGCGGTAGGATCGATACCCACATTCTCCATTTCATCATTTACCATGGCAATGCCTCCTCTCAATTTTATTCAAAATAGCCTTTCACAACCATGGATCCCTACAAATTACGCTAGATTAGATTAATTATTCCCAATGTGTACAAATATTGTGTCATTTTAATGTCACAAGTATAGCTGAGGTTTGTTGCAATACAATGAAGGTTTTTTGTTCAAAGGTAAGAATCCACTTAGCATTTTTTAGTGGAACATGTAGGGGAATCAGCTCACATGTTAGAGCGATTGCTTTGCATGCGAGAGGTGGTGGGACTGATGCCTGCATTCTCCAAACCTGAATGTTCTATGCAAAAGTCTGGTTTCTCTTTTCAGTGGAGTCACTATGCATAGGTTTGGGCATTTTACTCAAAGGCAGCAACTCTTAAATGATAAGCATTGTATTCAAGCAGGGACAAATGTTATTTTGGCCAGTTGACACAACTTTGCAGTACATCTGGAAGCAATCATGGAAGAGCCTGAACAGGGACTTGAACCCTGGACCCTCAGATTAAAAGTCTGATGCTCTACCGACTGAGCTATCCAGGCTCTGCTTGGAAACCCAAGCAATCTAATTAGGAGCCACATGTGCATTACAAGCATGCACAGAACAATTGAAGGGTTTTTCCTATGTATGACTCCCCATGTGACCCTTTATTATGCTTTCTAGTCCACATCCTTTTGACCACAAACGGTGCAACTGAAGGGTCACACCATTAGTACTGTCTGACGATTGGCCTGCCGTTGATTGAGCTTCTGATACACCTGCACTAAAGGGGAATTAGCTCAGATGGTAGAGTGCTCGCTTAGCATGCGAGAGGCCGTGGGATCGATACCCACATTCTCCAATTCATCATTTACCATGGCAATGCCTCGTCTCAATTTTATTCAAAATAGCCTTTCACAACCATGGATCCCTACAAATTACGCTAGATTAGATTTATTATTTCCAATGTGTACAAATATTATGTCATTTTAATGTCACAAGTATAGCTGAGGTTTGTTGCAATACAATGAAGGTTTTTTGTTCAAAGGTAAGAATCCACTTAGCATTTTTTAGTGGAACATGTAGGGGAATCAGCTCACATGTTAGAGCGATTGCTTTGCATGCGAGAGGTGGTGGGACTGATGCCTGCATTCTCCAAACCTGAATGTTCTATGCAGAAGTCTGGTTTCTCTTTTCAGTGGAGTCAGTCAAGCACTGGGTCACTATGCATAGGTTTGGGCATTTTACTCAAAGGCAGCAAATCTTAAATGATAAGCATTGTATTCAAGCAGGGACAAATGTTCATTTGGCCAGTTGACACAACTTTGCAGTACATCTGGAAGCAATCATGGAAGAGCCTGAACAGGGACTTGAACCCTGGACCCTCAGATTAAAAGTCTGATGCTCTACCGACTGAGCTATCCAGGCTCTGCTTGGAAACCCAAGCAATCTAATTAGGAGCCACATGTGCATTACAAGCATGCACAGAACAATTGAAGGGTTTTTCCTATGTATGACTACCCATGTGACCCTTTATTATGCTTTCTAGTCCACATCCTTTTGACCACAAACGGTGCAACTGAAGGGTCACACCATTAGTACTGTCTGACGATTGGCCTGCCGTTGATTGAGCTTCTGATACACCTGCACTAAAGGGGAATTAGCTCAGATGGTAGAGTGCTCGCTTAGCATGCGAGAGGCGGTGGGATCGATACCCACATTCTCCAATTCATCATTTACCATGGCAATGCCTCGTCTCAATTTTATTCAAAATAGCCTTTCACAACCATGGATCCCTACAAATTACGCTAGATTAGATTAATTATTCCCAATGTGTACAAATATTGTGTCATTTTAATGTCACAAGTATAGCTGAGGTTTGTTGCAATACAATGAAGGTTTTTTGTTCAAAGGTAAGAATCCACTTAACATTTTTTAGTGGAACATGTAGGGGAATCAGCTCACATGTTAGAGCGATTGCTTTGCATGCGGAGGTGGTGGGACTGATGCCTGCATTCTGCAAACCTGAATGTTCTATGCAGAAGTCTGGTTTCTCTTTTCAGTGGAGTCAGTCAAGCACTGGGTCACTATGCATAGGTTTGGGCATTTTACTCAAAGGCAGCAAATCTTAAATGATAAGCATTGTATTCAAGCAGGGACAAATGTTCTTTTGGCCAGTTGACACAACTTTGCAGTACATCTGGAAGCAATCATGGAAGAGCCTGAACAGGGACTTGAACCCTGGACCCTCAGATTAAAAGTCTGATGCTCTACCGAATGAGCTATCCAGGCTCTGCTTGGAAACCCAAGCAATCTAATTAGGAGCCACATGTGCATTACAAGCATGCACAGAACAATTGAAGGGTTTTTCCTATGTATGACTCCCCATGTGTCCCTTTATTATGCTTTCTATTCCACATCCTTTTGACCACAAACGGTGCAACTGAAGGGTCACACCATTAGTACTGTCTGACGATTGGCCTGCCGTTGATTGAGCTTCTGATACACCTGCACTAAAGGGGAATTAGCTCAGATGGTAGAGTGCTCGCTTAGCATGCGAGAGGCGGTGGGATCGATACCCACATTCTCCAATTCATCATTCACCATGGCAATGCCTCGTCTCAATTTTATTCAAAATAGCCTTTCACAACCATGGATCCCTACAAATTACGCTAGATTAGATTAATTATTCCCAATGTGTACAAATATTGTGGCATTTTAATGTCACAAGTATAGCTGAGGTTTGTTGCAATACAATGAAGGTTTTTTGTTCAAAGGTAAGAATCCACTTAACATTTTTTAGTGGAACATGTAGGGGAATCAGCTCACATGTTAGAGCGATTGCTTTGCATGCGGAGGTGGTGGGACTGATGCCTGCATTCTCCAAACCTGAATGTTCTATGCACAAGTCTGGTTTCTCTTTTCAGTGGAGTCAGTCAAGCACTGGGTCACTATGCATAGGTTTGGGCATTTTACTCAAAGGCAGCAAATCTTAAATGATAAGCATTGTATTCAAGCAGGGACAAATGTTCTTTTGGCCAGTTGACACAACTTTGCAGTACATCTGGAAGCAATCATGGAAGAGCCTGAACAGGGACTTGAACCCTGGACCCTCAGATTAAAAGTCTGATGCTCTACCGACTGAGCTATCCAGGCTCTGCTTGGAAACCCAAGCAATCTAATTAGGAGCCACATGTGCATTACAAGCATGCACAGAACAATTGAAGGGTTTTTCCTATGTATGACTCCCCATGTGTCCCTTTATTATGCTTTCTAGTCCACATCCTTTTGACCACAAACGGTGCAACTGAAGGGTCACACCATTAGTACTGTCTGACGATTGGCCTGCCGTTGATTGAGCTTCTGATACACCTGCACTAAAGGGGAATTATCTCAGATGGTAGAGTGCTCGCTTAGGCTGCGTACACACCTAAAGAACAAATGTTTGGTCCGTGTGCGATGCCTGATTGCTATTTGATTGCTGCTCCAATTCATTTTCAATGGGAGTCACGTCGTTTGATCGGACAAACCTGTCCGATGTGGGGGCGGAGGGCACAACAAACACATCGGACACCTTGTAGTCAAAACAGCCAACGAACAGGGTGGGACTTCAGATCGGACAGAAGGGTGGTTTTTAACCGCCAACGAATAGGAGAGAACTTCCGTTCTTGACAGCACTGGGTGGGGTTTAGGCTGTAGTCTTCTGAGTTACGTGACACAGACTATTATATCGCTTGTTTGTATGTCTTCTTTTGGCTACGGCCGTGCGTAACTTGGAGAGTCCAAGTTGCGCACGGCTGTCTCCAGTGAGTGAAGTGAGTCCAGTTCTATTCTATATACAGAAATACAGGACGATAGCCAAAATACCCGTTGGGCCTGTGAGGCTGCATTAATAATTAGTTCTAAAAGCATGTCTTTTTTACGGGGATCACTATTGTAATAGTAGACGCATATATGTCTATGAGTAGCCTAGAGTAGAAATGTAATGGCAGCGTACGAGGTTCACATGCGCAAATATAACAGATGTACAAGTTATCGACACGAATGGTACTTACGGTATGGTACACGATGTAAGCTTGTAGATCTGTTTATTTTAAGCATGCGCCACCGCCACCACGCAAAGTTATGACGCGCGCACATGTGGGGGGAGAGACCCGATATATTTTATAGCTCTATGGGAGAGACGCAGACAGAGAAATATTTAAAATCATCCTGTCTCGCTCTAGCGCACGGCCGCACGCATAAAGAGCCAATGGAGCAAATGTTAAATAAGCTACACAGGTGGTCCTAAATGATTAATTGATTACATCACTATAGCAAAAGACGTGATATAGATCAACTCAACTGCAGCGGAGCTGTTCTGACTTGAAGCTTAACTGACCAGCACTTCAAGTTTAAACCATAAAATGACATGGAAATGCCCGTCGATTTGATGCGCAGAAATAACATAGGCCTATATCGAATCAGGTTAAGGTGCACACATGGAAGAAAAGTCCTTTTTATCGGGATTCGGGGATACTTTGTTGTAGGCTATATACGTCTCCGGTGAATTGTATGCACCAGCAGCAAGCACATTATTGTTCAAACACCTGCTCCTCTGTTCATCTGTTGTCTTATTTGGCTAATAAAATAATTATTAAGAATGAATGCAATTTCAAGTTGTTGCTGCAATCATGATTCATGTTGCTGTTCTCTTCTCTCTGTGTGACTGAAGGTTGCGCCCAAAAATTGTAGACAGTGATTTCCCGCACCCCCTCATGTTATTTTTCCCTCCGTCGCAAAATGACCTCTTTTCTTTTTTTCACTATTTGGTTCGCTTAACATGTCCACGTGTCATTTGTTTACATATTTGGTACGCTTTACAAAGTCCAGTGTGAACACCAAACGGACCAAAATCAAAGCAAATATTTGGTCCTTGGTCCTTGATCCGGACCTTCTAAGTGAACTTTGAGTGTGAAAAACGGCCTCGACAAACTACCGCTAGCTGCTGCTGCAGTCAAGAAAACTACACTGAACATATGTGCATCTATTTCCGCCTATCGTAGCACCGCCCAAATCGTGCAAAGCATTGTGGGACATGGAGGCATCAAATCATAAAAATGTAATCAGTGGTCGGTCGGACAGATCTGTGTGTCCGAAAGGTGTGTACGAAGCCTTAGCATGCGAGAGGTGGTGGGATCGATACCCACATTCTCCAATTCATCATTTACCATGGCAATGCCTCGTCTCAATTTTATTCAAAATAGCCTTTCACAACCATGGATCCCTACAAATTACGCTAGATTAGATTAATTATTCCCAATGTGTACAAATATTGTGGTATTTTAATGTCACAAGTATAGCTGAGGTTTGTTGCAATACAATGAAGGTTTTTTGTTCAAAGGTAAGAATCCACTTAGCATTTTTTAGTGGAACATGTAGGGGAATCAGCTCACATTTTAGAGCGATTGCTTTGCATGCGAGAGGTGGTGGGACTGATGCCTGCATTCTCCAAACCTGAATGTTCTATGCACAAGTCTGGTTTCTCTTTTCAGTGGAGTCAGTCAAGCACTGGGTCACTATGCATAGGTTTGGGCATTTTACTCAAAGGCAGCAAATCTTACATGATAAGCATTGTATTCAAGCAGGGACAAATGTTATTTTGGCCAGTTGACACAACTTTGCAGTACATCTGGAAGCAATCATGGAAGAGCCTGAACAGGGACTTGAACCCTGGACCCTCAGATTAAAAGTCTGATGCTCTACCGACTGAGCTATCCAGGCTCTGCTTGGAAACCCAAGCAATCTAATTAGGAGCCACATGTGCATTACAAGCATGCACAGAACAATTGAAGGGTTTTTCCTATGTATGACTCCCCATGTGTCCCTTTATTATGCTTTCTAGTCCACATCCTTTTGACCACAAACGGTGCAAATGAAGGGTCACACCATTAGTACTGTCTGACGATTGGCCTGCCGTTGATTGAGCTTCTGATACACCTGCACTAAAGGGGAATTAGCTCAGATGTTAGAGTGCTCGCTTAGCATGCGAGAGGCGGTAGGATCGATACCCACATTCTCCATTTCATCATTTACCATGGCAATGCCTCCTCTCAATTTTATTCAAAATAGCCTTTCACAACCATGGATCCCTACAAATTACGCTAGATTAGATTAATTATTCCCAATGTGTACAAATATTGTGTCATTTTAATGTCACAAGTATAGCTGAGGTTTGTTGCAATACAATGAAGGTTTTTTGTTCAAAGGTAAGAATCCACTTAGCATTTTTTAGTGGAACATGTAGGGGAATCAGCTCACATGTTAGAGCGATTGCTTTGCATGCGAGAGGTGGTGGGACTGATGCCTGCATTCTCCAAACCTGAATGTTCTATGCAGAAGTCTGGTTTCTCTTTTCAGTGGAGTCAGTCAAGCACTGGGTCACTATGCATAGGTTTGGGCATTTTACTCAAAGGCAGCAAATCTTAAATGATAAGCATTGTATTCAAGCAGGGACAAATGTTCTTTTGTCCAGTTGACACAACTTTGCAGTACATCTGGAAGCAATCATGGAAGAGCCTGAACAGGGACTTGAACCCTGGACCCTCAGATTAAAAGTCTGATGCTCTACCGACTGAGCTATCCAGGCTCTGCTTGGAAACCCAAGCAATCTAATTAGGAGCCACATGTGCATTACAAGCATGCACAGAACAATTGAAGGGTTTTTCCTATGTATGACTCCCCATGTGTCCCTTTATTATGCTTTCTATTCCACATCCTTTTGACCACAAACGGTGCAACTGAAGGGTCACACCATTAGTACTGTCTGACGATTGGCCTGCCGTTGATTGAGCTTCTGATACACCTGCACTAAAGGGGAATTAGCTCAGATGGTAGAGTGCTCGCTTAGCATGCGAGAGGTGGTGGGATCGATACCCACATTCTCCAATTCATCATTCACCATGGCAATGCCTCGTCTCAATTGTATTCAAAATAGCCTTTCACAACCATGGATCCCTACAAATTACGCTAGATTAGATTAATTATTCCCAATGTGTACAAATATTGTGGCATTTTAATGTCACAAGTATAGCTGAGGTTTGTTGCAATACAATGAAGGTTTTTTGTTCAAAGGTAAGAATCCACTTAACATTTTTTAGTGGAACATGTAGGGGAATCAGCTCACATGTTAGAGCGATTGCTTTGCATGCGGAGGTGGTGGGACTGATGCCTGCATTCTCCAAACCTGAATGTTCTATGCACAAGTCTGGTTTCTCTTTTCAGTGGAGTCAGTCAAGCACTGGGTCACTATGCATAGGTTTGGGCATTTTACTCAAAGGCAGCAAATCTTAAATGATAAGCATTGTATTCAAGCAGGGACAAATGTTCTTTTGGCCAGTTGACACAACTTTGCAGTACATCTGGAAGCAATCATGGAAGAGCCTGAACAGGGACTTGAACCCTGGACCCTCAGATTAAAAGTCTGATGCTCTACCGACTGAGCTATCCAGGCTCTGCTTGGAAACCCAAGCAATCTAATTAGGAGCCACATGTGCATTACAAGCATGCACAGAACAATTGAAGGGTTTTTCCTATGTATGACTCCCCATGTGTCCCTTTATTATGCTTTCTATTCCACATCCTTTTGACCACAAACGGTGCAACTGAAGGGTCACACCATTAGTACTGTCTGACGATTGGCCTGCCGTTGATTGAGCTTCTGATACACCTGCACTAAAGGGGAATTAGCTCAGATGGTAGAGTGCTCCCTTAGCATGCGAGAGGCGGTGGGATCGATACCCACATTCTCCAATTCATCATTCACCATGGCAATGCCTCGTCTCAATTTTATTCAAAATAGCCTTTCACAACCATGGATCCCTACAAATTACGCTAGATTAGATTAATTATTCCCAATGTGTACAAATATTATGTCATTTTAATGTCACAAGTATAGCTGAGGTTTGTTGCAATACAATGAAGGTTTTTTGTTCAAAGGTAAGAATCCACTTAGCATTTTTTAGTGGAACATGTAGGGGAATCAGCTCACATGTTAGAGCGATTGCTTTGCATGCGGAGGTGGTGGGACTGATGCCTGCATTCTCCAAACCTGAATGTTCTATACACAAGTCTGGTTTCTCTTTTCAGTGGAGTCAGTCAAGCACTGGGTCACTATGCATAGGTTTGGGCATTTTACTCAAAGGCAGCAAATCTTAAATGATAAGCATTGTATTCAAGCAGGGACAAATGTTCTTTTGGCCAGTTGACACAACTTTGCAGTACATCTGGAAGCAATCATGGAAGAGCCTGAACAGGGACTTGAACCCTGGACCCTCAGATTAAAAGTCTGATGCTCTACCGACTGAGCTATCCAGGCTCTGCTTGGAAACCCAAGCAATCTAATTAGGAGCCACATGTGCATTACAAGCATGCACAGAACAATTGAAGGGTTTTTCCTATGTATGACTCCCCATGTGTCCCTTTATTATGCTTTTTGTCCACATCCTTTTGACCACAAACGGTGCAACTGAAGGGTCACACCATTAGTACTGTCTGACGATTGGCCTGCCGTTGATTGAGCTTCTGATACACCTGCACTAAAGGGGAATTAGCTCAGATGGTAGAGTGCTCGCTTAGCATGCGAGAGGTGGTGGGATCGATACCCACATTCTCCAATTCATCATTTACCATGGCAATGCCTCGTCTCAATTTTATTCAAAATAGCCTTTCACAACCATGGATCCGTACAAATTACGCTAGATTAGATTAATTATTCCCAATGTGTACAAATATTGTGGCATTTTAATGTCACAAGTATAGCTGAGGTTTGTTGCAATACAATGAAGGTTTTTTGTTCAAAGGTAAGAATCCACTTAGCATTTTTTAGTGGAACATGTAGGGGAATCAGCTCACATTTTAGAGCGATTGCTTTGCATGCGGAGGTGGTGGGACTGATGCCTGCATTCTCCAAACCTGAATGTTCTATGCACAAGTCTGGTTTCTCTTTTCAGTGGAGTCAGTCAAGCACTGGGTCACTATGCATAGGTTTGGGCATTTTACTCAAAGGCAGCAAATCTTACATGATAAGCATTGTATTCAAGCAGGGACAAATGTTCTTTTGGCCAGTTGACACAACTTTACAGTACATTTGGAAGCAATCATGGAACAGCCTGAACAGGGACTTGAACCCTGGACCCTCAGATTAAAAGTCTGATGCTCTACCGACTGAGCTATCCAGGCTCTGCTTGGAAACCCAAGCAATCTAATTAGGAGCCACATGTGCATTACAAGCATGCACAGAACAATTGAAGGGTTTTTCCTATGTATGACTCCCCATGTGTCCCTTTATTATGCTTTCTAGTCCACATCCTTTTGACCACAAACGGTGCAACTGAAGGGTCACACCATTAGTACTGTCTGACGATTGGCCTGCCGTTGATTGAGATTCTGATACACCTGCACTAAAGGGGAATTAGCTCAGATGGTAGAGTGCTCGCTTAGCATGCGAGAGGCGGTGGGATCGATACCCACATTCTCCAATTCATCATTTACCATGGCAATGCCTCGTCTCAATTTTATTCAAAATAGCCTTTCACAACCATGGATCCCTACAAATTACGCTAGATTAGATTAATTATTCCCAATGTGTACAAATTTTGTGGCATTTTAATGTCACAAGTATAGCTGAGGTTTGTTGCAATACAATGAAGGTTTTTTGTTCAAAGGTAAGAATCCACTTAACATTTTTTAGTGGAACATGTAGGGGAATCAGCTCACATGTTAGAGCGATTGCTTTGCATGCGGAGGTGGTGGTACTGATGCCTGCATTCTCTAAACCTGAATGTTCTATGCACAAGTCTGGTTTCTCTTTTCAGTGGAGTCAGTCAAGCACTGGGTCACTATGCATAGGTTTGGGCGTTTTACTCAAAGGCAGCAAATATTAAATGATAAGCATTGTATTCAAGCAGGGACAAATGTTCTTTTGGCCAGTTGACACAACTTTGCAGTACATCTGGAAGCAATCATGGAAGAGCCTGAACAGGGACTTGAACCCTGGACCCTCAGATTAAAAGTCTGATGCTCTACCGACTGAGCTATCCAGGCTCTGCTTGGAAACCCAAGCAATCTAATTAGGAACCACATGTGCATTACAAGCATGCACAGAACAATTATTGAAGGGTTTTTCCTATGTATGACTCCCCATGTGTCCCTTTATTATGCTTTCTAGTCCACATCCTTTTGACCACAAACAAAAAAAGGGTCACACCATTAGTACTGTCTGACGATTGGCCTGCCGTTGATTGAGCTTCTGATACACCTGCACTAAAGGGGAATTAGCTCAGATGGTAGAGTGCTCGCTTAGGCCTCATTCACACGTACCAAACACCAATCAAGCAATGTTTGGTCGTTTTTTTGTTTTTTTGGGCCACCACAATGCTTTTCCAATGGGAGTCACATGGTTTGATCAAACATTTGTGTTTGATGGCTGATTGCTGATTGCTCCCCCCTCATCAAACAAAAATGTTTGGTCAAACCATGTGACTCCCATTGAAAATGAATTGGAGCAGCAATCAAAAAGCAATCAGGCATCACACACGGACCGAACATTTGTTGTGTAGGTGTAAACTAGGCCTTAGGCTTCGTACACACCTTTCGGACACACAGATCTGTCCGACCGACCACTGATTACATTTTTATGATTTGATGCCTCCATGTCCCACAATGCTTTGCGCGATTTGGGCGGTGCTACTATACGCGGAAATAGATGCACATATGTTCAGTGTAGTTTTCTTGACTGCAGCAGCAGCTAGCGGTAGTTTGTCGAGGCCGTTTTTCACACTCAAAGTTCACTTAGAAGGTCCGGATCAAGGACCAAGGACCAAATATTTGCATTTTGATTTTGGTCCGTTTGGTGTTCACACTGGACTTTGTAAAGCGTACCAAATATGTAAACAAATGACACGTGGACATGTTAAGCGAACCAAATAGTGAAAAAAAGAAAAGAGGTCATTTTACGACGGAGGGAAAAATAACATGAGGGGGTGCGGGAAATCACTGTCTACAATTTTTGGGCGCAACCTTCAGTCACACAGAGAGAAGAGAACAGCAACATGAATCATGATTGCAGCAACAACTTGAAATTGCATTCATTCTTAATAATTATTTTATTAGCCAAATAAGACAACAGATGAACAGAGGAGCAGGTATTTGAACAATAATGTGCTTGCTGCTGGTGCATAGCCTACAACAAAGTATCCCCGAATCCCGATAAAAATGACTTTTCTTCTATGTGTGCACCTTAACCTGATTCGATATAGGCCTATGTTATTTCTGCGCATCAAATCGACGGGCATTTCCATGTCATCTTATGGTTTAAACTTGAAGCCGTACTGGTCAAGTCAGAACAGCTCAGAACAGCTCCGCTGCAGTTGACCTATATCACGTCTTTTGCTATAGTGATGTAATCAATTAATCATTTAGGACCACCTGTGTAGCTTATTTAACATTTGCTCCATTGGCTCTTTATGCGTGCGGCCGTGCGCTAGAGCGAGACAGGATGATTTTAAATATTTCTCTGTCTGCGTCTCTCCCATAGAGCTATAAAATATATCGGGTCTCTCCCCCCACATGTGCGCGCGTCATAACTTTGCGTGGTGGCGGTGGCGCATGCTTAAAATAAACAGATCTACAAGCTTACACCGTGTACCATACTTTAAGTACCATTCGTGTCGATAACTTGTACATCTGTTATATTTGCGCATGTGAACCGACGGATATTTTGGCTATCGTCCTGTATTTCTG
This sequence comes from Electrona antarctica, assembly GCF_951216825.1. Lineage (NCBI taxonomy): Eukaryota > Metazoa > Chordata > Actinopteri > Myctophiformes > Myctophidae > Electrona > Electrona antarctica. The sequence continues at coordinate 54,410,919 of NC_136792.1, forward strand.
TATATAGAATAGAACTTAGTACCAGACTGGACTCATCACTGGAGACAGCCGTGCGCAACTTGGACTCTCCAAGTTACGCACGGCCGTAGCCAAAAGAAGACATACAAACAAGCGATATAATAGTCTGTGTCACGTAACTCAGAAGACTACAGCCTAAACCCCACCCAGTGCTGTCAAGAACGGAAGTTCTCTCCTATTAGTTGGCGGTTAAAAAACACCCTTCTGTCCGATCTGAAGTCCCACCCTGTTCGTTGGCTGTTTTGACTACAAGGTGTCCGGTGTGTTTGTTGTGCCCTCCGCCCCCACATCGGACAGGTTTGTCCGATCAAACGACGTGACTCCCATTGAAAATGATTTGGAGCAGCAATCAAATAGCAATCAGGCATCGCACACGGACCGAACATTTGTTCTTTAGGTGTGTACGCAGCCTTAGCATGCGAGAGGCGGTAGGATCGATACCCACATTCTCCATTTCATCATTTACCATGGCAATGCCTCCTCTCAATTTTATTCAAAATAGCCTTTCACAACCATGGATCCCTACAAATTACGCTAGATTAGATTAATTATTCCCAATGTGTACAAATATTGTGTCATTTTAATGTCACAAGTATAGCTGAGGTTTGTTGCAATACAATGAAGGTTTTTTGTTCAAAGGTAAGAATCCACTTAGCATTTTTTAGTGGAACATGTAGGGGAATCAGCTCACATGTTAGAGCGATTGCTTTGCATGCGAGAGGTGGTGGGACTGATGCCTGCATTCTCCAAACCTGAATGTTCTATGCAAAAGTCTGGTTTCTCTTTTCAGTGGAGTCACTATGCATAGGTTTGGGCATTTTACTCAAAGGCAGCAACTCTTAAATGATAAGCATTGTATTCAAGCAGGGACAAATGTTATTTTGGCCAGTTGACACAACTTTGCAGTACATCTGGAAGCAATCATGGAAGAGCCTGAACAGGGACTTGAACCCTGGACCCTCAGATTAAAAGTCTGATGCTCTACCGACTGAGCTATCCAGGCTCTGCTTGGAAACCCAAGCAATCTAATTAGGAGCCACATGTGCATTACAAGCATGCACAGAACAATTGAAGGGTTTTTCCTATGTATGACTCCCCATGTGACCCTTTATTATGCTTTCTAGTCCACATCCTTTTGACCACAAACGGTGCAACTGAAGGGTCACACCATTAGTACTGTCTGACGATTGGCCTGCCGTTGATTGAGCTTCTGATACACCTGCACTAAAGGGGAATTATCTCAGATGGTAGAGTGCTCGCTTAGCATGCGAGAGGCCGTGGGATCGATACCCACATTCTCCAATTCATCATTTACCATGGCAATGCCTCGTCTCAATTTTATTCAAAATAGCCTTTCACAACCATGGATCCCTACAAATTACGCTAGATTAGATTTATTATTTCCAATGTGTACAAATATTATGTCATTTTAATGTCACAAGTATAGCTGAGGTTTGTTGCAATACAATGAAGGTTTTTTGTTCAAAGGTAAGAATCCACTTAGCATTTTTTAGTGGAACATGTAGGGGAATCAGCTCACATGTTAGAGCGATTGCTTTGCATGCGAGAGGTGGTGGGACTGATGCCTGCATTCTCCAAACCTGAATGTTCTATGCAGAAGTCTGGTTTCTCTTTTCAGTGGAGTCAGTCAAGCACTGGGTCACTATGCATAGGTTTGGGCATTTTACTCAAAGGCAGCAAATCTTAAATGATAAGCATTGTATTCAAGCAGGGACAAATGTTCTTTTGGCCAGTTGACACAACTTTGCAGTACATCTGGAAGCAATCATGGAAGAGCCTGAACAGGGACTTGAACCCTGGACCCTCAGATTAAAAGTCTGATGCTCTACCGACTGAGCTATCCAGGCTCTGCTTGGAAACCCAAGCAATCTAATTAGGAGCCACATGTGCATTACAAGCATGCACAGAACAATTGAAGGGTTTTTCCTATGTATGACTCCCCATGTGTCCCTTTATTATGCTTTCTAGTCCACATCCTTTTGACCACAAACGGTGCAAATGAAGGGTCACACCATTAGTACTGTCTGACGATTGGCCTGCCGTTGATTGAGCTTCTGATACACCTGCACTAAAGGGGAATTAGCTCAGATGTTAGAGTGCTCGCTTAGCATGCGAGAGGCGGTAGGATCGATACCCACATTCTCCATTTCATCATTTACCATGGCAATGCCTCCTCTCAATTTTATTCAAAATAGCCTTTCACAACCATGGATCCCTACAAATTACGCTAGATTAGATTAATTATTCCCAATGTGTACAAATATTGTGTCATTTTAATGTCACAAGTATAGCTGAGGTTTGTTGCAATACAATGAAGGTTTTTTGTTCAAAGGTAAGAATCCACTTAGCATTTTTTAGTGGAACATGTAGGGGAATCAGCTCACATGTTAGAGCGATTGCTTTGCATGCGAGAGGTGGTGGGACTGATGCCTGCATTCTCCAAACCTGAATGTTCTATGCAGAAGTCTGGTTTCTCTTTTCAGTGGAGTCAGTCAAGCACTGGGTCACTATGCATAGGTTTGGGCATTTTACTCAAAGGCAGCAAATCTTAAATGATAAGCATTGTATTCAAGCAGGGACAAATGTTCTTTTGTCCAGTTGACACAACTTTGCAGTACATCTGGAAGCAATCATGGAAGAGCCTGAACAGGGACTTGAACCCTGGACCCTCAGATTAAAAGTCTGATGCTCTACCGACTGAGCTATCCAGGCTCTGCTTGGAAACCGAAGCAATCTAATTAGGAGCCACATGTGCATTACAAGCATGCACAGAACAATTGAAGGGTTTTTCCTATGTATGACTCCCCATGTGTCCCTTTATTATGCTTTCTATTCCACATCCTTTTGACCACAAACGGTGCAACTGAAGGGTCACACCATTAGTACTGTCTGACGATTGGCCTGCCGTTGATTGAGCTTCTGATACACCTGCACTAAAGGGGAATTAGCTCAGATGGTAGAGTGCTCGCTTAGCATGCGAGAGGCGGTGGGATCGATACCCACATTCTCCAATTCATCATTCACCATGGCAATGCCTCGTCTCAATTGTATTCAAAATAGCCTTTCACAACCATGGATCCCTACAAATTACGCTAGATTAGATTAATTATTCCCAATGTGTACAAATATTGTGGCATTTTAATGTCACAAGTATAGCTGAGGTTTGTTGCAATACAATGAAGGTTTTTTGTTCAAAGGTAAGAATCCACTTAACATTTTTTAGTGGAACATGTAGGGGAATCAGCTCACATGTTAGAGCGATTGCTTTGCATGCGGAGGTGGTGGGACTGATGCCTGCATTCTCCAAACCTGAATGTTCTATGCACAAGTCTGGTTTCTCTTTTCAGTGGAGTCAGTCAAGCACTGGGTCACTATGCATAGGTTTGGGCATTTTACTCAAAGGCAGCAAATCTTAAATGATAAGCATTGTATTCAAGCAGGGACAAATGTTCTTTTGGCCAGTTGACACAACTTTGCAGTACATCTGGAAGCAATCATGGAAGAGCCTGAACAGGGACTTGAACCCTGGACCCTCAGATTAAAAGTCTGATGCTCTACCGACTGAGCTATCCAGGCTCTGCTTGGAAACCCAAGCAATCTAATTAGGAGCCACATGTAACAGAAGTCTGGTTTCTCTTTTCAGTGGAGTCAGTCAAGCACTGGGTCACTATGCATAGGTTTGGGCATTTTACTCAAAGGCACCAAATCTTAAATGATAAGCATTGTATTCAAGCAGGGACAAATGTTATTTTGTTCAGTTGACACAACTTTGCAGTACATCTGGAAGCAATCATGGAAGAGCCTGAACAGGGACTTGAACCCTGGACCCTCAGATTAAAAGTCTGATGCTCTACCGACTGAGCTATCCAGGCTCTGCTTGGAAACCCAAGCAATCTAATTAGGAGCCACATGTGCATTACAAGCATGCACAGAACAATTGAAGGGTTTTTCCTATGTATGACTCCCCATGTGTCCCTTTATTATGCTTTCTATTCCACATCCTTTTGACCACAAACGGTGCAACTGAAGGGTCACACCATTAGTACTGTCTGACGATTGGCCTGCCGTTGATTGAGCTTCTGATACACCTGCACTAAAGGGGAATTAGCTCAGATGGTAGAGTGCTCGCTTAGCATGCGAGAGGCGGTGGGATCGATACCCACATTCTCCAATTCATCATTCACCATGGCAATGCCTCGTCTCAATTGTATTCAAAATAGCCTTTCACAACCATGGATCCCTACAAATTACGCTAGATTAGATTAATTATTCCCAATGTGTACAAATATTGTGGCATTTTAATGTCACAAGTATAGCTGAGGTTTGTTGCAATACAATGAAGGTTTTTTGTTCAAAGGTAAGAATCCACTTAACATTTTTTAGTGGAACATGTAGGGGAATCAGCTCACATGTTAGAGCGATTGCTTTGCATGCGGAGGTGGTGGGACTGATGCCTGCATTCTCCAAACCTGAATGTTCTATGCACAAGTCTGGTTTCTCTTTTCAGTGGAGTCAGTCAAGCACTGGGTCACTATGCATAGGTTTGGGCATTTTACTCAAAGGCAGCAAATCTTAAATGATAAGCATTGTATTCAAGCAGGGACAAATGTTCTTTTGGCCAGTTGACACAACTTTGCAGTACATCTGGAAGCAATCATGGAAGAGCCTGAACAGGGACTTGAACCCTGGACCCTCAGATTAAAAGTCTGATGCTCTACCGACTGAGCTATCCAGGCTCTGCTTGGAAACCCAAGCAATCTAATTAGGAGCCACATGTAACAGAAGTCTGGTTTCTCTTTTCAGTGGAGTCAGTCAAGCACTGGGTCACTATGCATAGGTTTGGGCATTTTACTCAAAGGCACCAAATCTTAAATGATAAGCATTGTATTCAAGCAGGGACAAATGTTCTTTTGTCCAGTTGACACAACTTTGCAGTACATCTGGAAGCAATCATGGAAGAGCCTGAACAGGGACTTGAACCCTGGACCCTCAGATTAAAAGTCTGATGCTCTACCGACTGAGCTATCCAGGCTCTGCTTGGAAACCCAAGCAATCTAATTAGGAGCCACATGTGCATTACAAGCATGCACAGAACAATTGAAGGGTTTTTCCTATGTATGACTCCCCATGTGTCCCTTTATTATGCTTTCTATTCCACATCCTTTTGACCACAAACGGTGCAACTGAAGGGTCACACCATTAGTACTGTCTGACGATTGGCCTGCCGTTGATTGAGCTTCTGATACACCTGCACTAAAGGGGAATTAGCTCAGATGGTAGAGTGCTCGCTTAGCATGCGAGAGGCGGTGGGATCGATACCCACATTCTCCAATTCATCATTCACCATGGCAATGCCTCGTCTCAATTTTATTCAAAATAGCCTTTCACAACCATGGATCCCTACAAATTACGCTAGATTAGATTAATTATTCCCAATGTGTACAAATATTATGTCATTTTAATGTCACAGGTATAGCTGAGGTTTGTTGCAATACAATGAAGGTTTTTTGTTCAAAGGTAAGAATCCACTTAGCATTTTTTAGTGGAACATGTAGGGGAATCAGCTCACATGTTAGAGCGATTGCTTTGCATGCGGAGGTGGTGGGACTGATGCCTGCATTCTCCAAACCTGAATGTTCTATACACAAGTCTGGTTTCTCTTTTCAGTGGAGTCAGTCAAGCACTGGGTCACTATGCATAGGTTTGGGCATTTTACTCAAAGGCAGCAAATCTTAAATGATAAGCATTGTATTCAAGCAGGGACAAATGTTCTTTTGGCCAGTTGACACAACTTTGCAGTACATCTGGAAGCAATCATGGAAGAGCCTGAACAGGGACTTGAACCCTGGACCCTCAGATTAAAAGTCTGATGCTCTACCGACTGAGCTATCCAGGCTCTGCTTGGAAACCCAAGCAATCTAATTAGGAGCCACATGTGCATTACAAGCATGCACAGAACAATTGAAGGGTTTTTCCTATGTATGACTCCCCATGTGTCCCTTTATTATGCTTTTTGTCCACATCCTTTTGACCACAAACGGTGCAACTGAAGGGTCACACCATTAGTACTGTCTGACGATTGGCCTGCCGTTGATTGAGCTTCTGATACACCTGCACTAAAGGGGAATTAGCTCAGATGGTAGAGTGCTCGCTTAGCATGCGAGAGGTGGTGGGATCGATACCCACATTCTCCAATTCATCATTTACCATGGCAATGCCTCGTCTCAATTTTATTCAAAATAGCCTTTCACAACCATGGATCCGTACAAATTACGCTAGATTAGATTAATTATTCCCAATGTGTACAAATATTGTGGCATTTTAATGTCACAAGTATAGCTGAGGTTTGTTGCAATACAATGAAGGTTTTTTGTTCAAAGGTAAGAATCCACTTAGCATTTTTTAGTGGAACATGTAGGGGAATCAGCTCACATTTTAGAGCGATTGCTTTGCATGCGGAGGTGGTGGGACTGATGCCTGCATTCTCCAAACCTGAATGTTCTATGCACAAGTCTGGTTTCTCTTTTCAGTGGAGTCAGTCAAGCACTGGGTCACTATGCATAGGTTTGGGCATTTTACTCAAAGGCAGCAAATCTTACATGATAAGCATTGTATTCAAGCAGGGACAAATGTTCTTTTGGCCAGTTGACACAACTTTACAGTACATCTGGAAGCAATCATGGAACAGCCTGAACAGGGACTTGAACCCTGGACCCTCAGATTAAAAGTCTGATGCTCTACCGACTGAGCTATCCAGGCTCTGCTTGGAAACCCAAGCAATCTAATTAGGAGCCACATGTGCATTACAAGCATGCACAGAACAATTGAAGGGTTTTTCCTATGTATGACTCCCCATGTGTCCCTTTATTATGCTTTCTAGTCCACATCCTTTTGACCACAAACGGTGCAACTGAAGGGTCACACCATTAGTACTGTCTGACGATTGGCCTGCCGTTGATTGAGATTCTGATACACCTGCACTAAAGGGGAATTAGCTCAGATGGTAGAGTGCTCGCTTAGCATGCGAGAGGCGGTGGGATCGATACCCACATTCTCCAATTCATCATTTACCATGGCAATGCCTCGTCTCAATTTTATTCAAAATAGCCTTTCACAACCATGGATCCCTACAAATTACGCTAGATTAGATTAATTATTCCCAATGTGTACAAATTTTGTGGCATTTTAATGTCACAAGTATAGCTGAGGTTTGTTGCAATACAATGAAGGTTTTTTGTTCAAAGGTAAGAATCCACTTAACATTTTTTAGTGGAACATGTAGGGGAATCAGCTCACATGTTAGAGCGATTGCTTTGCATGCGGAGGTGGTGGTACTGATGCCTGCATTCTCTAAACCTGAATGTTCTATGCACAAGTCTGGTTTCTCTTTTCAGTGGAGTCAGTCAAGCACTGGGTCACTATGCATAGGTTTGGGCGTTTTACTCAAAGGCAGCAAATCTTAAATGATAAGCATTGTATTCAAGCAGGGACAAATGTTCTTTTGGCCAGTTGACACAACTTTGCAGTACATCTGGAAGCAATCATGGAAGAGCCTGAACAGGGACTTGAACCCTGGACCCTCAGATTAAAAGTCTGATGCTCTACCGACTGAGCTATCCAGGCTCTGCTTGGAAACCCAAGCAATCTAATTAGGAACCACATGTGCATTACAAGCATGCACAGAACAATTATTGAAGGGTTTTTCCTATGTATGACTCCCCATGTGTCCCTTTATTATGCTTTCTAGTCCACATCCTTTTGACCACAAACAAAAAAAGGGTCACACCATTAGTACTGTCTGACGATTGGCCTGCCGTTGATTGAGCTTCTGATACACCTGCACTAAAGGGGAATTAGCTCAGATGGTAGAGTGCTCGCTTAGGCCTCATTCACACGTACCAAACACCAATCAAGCAATGTTTGGTCGTTTTTTTGTTTTTTTGGGCCACCACAATGCTTTTCCAATGGGAGTCACATGGTTTGATCAAACATTTGTGTTTGATGGCTGATTGCTGATTGCTCCCCCCTCATCAAACAAAAATGTTTGGTCAAACCATGTGACTCCCATTGAAAATGAATTGGAGCAGCAATCAAAAAGCAATCAGGCATCACACACGGACCGAACATTTGTTGTGTAGGTGTGAACTAGGCCTTAGGCTTCGTACACACCTTTCGGACACACAGATCTGTCCGACCGACCACTGATTACATTTTTATGATTTGATGCCTCCATGTCCCACAATGCTTTGCGCGATTTGGGCGGTGCTACTATACGCGGAAATAGATGCACATATGTTCAGTGTAGTTTTCTTGACTGCAGCAGCAGCTAGCGGTAGTTTGTCGAGGCCGTTTTTCACACTCAAAGTTCACTTAGAAGGTCCGGATCAAGGACCAAGGACCAAATATTTGCATTTTGATTTTGGTCCGTTTGGTGTTCACACTGGACTTTGTAAAGCGTACCAAATATGTAAACAAATGACACGTGGACATGTTAAGCGAACCAAATAGTGAAAAAAAGAAAAGAGGTCATTTTACGACGGAGGGAAAAATAACATGAGGGGGTGCGGGAAATCACTGTCTACAATTTTTGGGCGCAACCTTCAGTCACACAGAGAGAAGAGAACAGCAACATGAATCATGATTGCAGCAACAACTTGAAATTGCATTCATTCTTAATAATTATTTTATTAGCCAAATAAGACAACAGATGAACAGAGGAGCAGGTATTTGAACAATAATGTGCTTGCTGCTGGTGCATAGCCTACAACAAAGTATCCCCGAATCCCGATAAAAATGACTTTTCTTCTATGTGTGCACCTTAACCTGATTCGATATAGGCCTATGTTATTTCTGCGCATCAAATCGACGGGCATTTCCATGTCATCTTATGGTTTAAACTTGAAGCCGTACTGGTCAAGTCAGAACAGCTCAGAACAGCTCCGCTGCAGTTGACCTATATCACGTCTTTTGCTATAGTGATGTAATCAATTAATCATTTAGGACCACCTGTGTAGCTTATTTAACATTTGCTCCATTGGCTCTTTATGCGTGCGGCCGTGCGCTAGAGCGAGACAGGATGATTTTAAATATTTCTCTGTCTGCGTCTCTCCCATAGAGCTATAAAATATATCGGGTCTCTCCCCCCACATGTGCGCGCGTCATAACTTTGCGTGGTGGCGGTGGCGCATGCTTAAAATAAACAGATCTACAAGCTTACACCGTGTACCATACTTTAAGTACCATTCGTGTCGATAACTTGTACATCTGTTATATTTGCGCATGTGAACCGACGGATATTTTGGCTATCGTCCTGTATTTCTGTATATAGAATAGAACTTAGTACCAGACTGGACTCATCACTGGAGACAGCCGTGCGCAACTTGGACTCTCCAAGTTACGCACGGCCGTAGCCAAAAGAAGACATACAAACAAGCGATATAATAGTCTGTGTCACGTAACTCAGAAGACTACAGCCTAAACCCCACCCAGTGCTGTCAAGAACGGAAGTTCTCTCCTATTAGTTGGCGGTTAAAAAACACCCTTCTGTCCGATCTGAAGTCCCACCCTGTTCGTTGGCTGTTTTGACTACAAGGTGTCCGGTGTGTTTGTTGTGCCCTCCGCCCCCACATCGGACAGGTTTGTCCGATCAAACGACGTGACTCCCATTGAAAATGATTTGGAGCAGCAATCAAATAGCAATCAGGCATCGCACACGGACCGAACATTTGTTCTTTAGGTGTGTACGCAGCCTTAGCATGCGAGAGGCGGTAGGATCGATACCCACATTCTCCATTTCATCATTTACCATGGCAATGCCTCCTCTCAATTTTATTCAAAATAGCCTTTCACAACCATGGATCCCTACAAATTACGCTAGATTAGATTAATTATTCCCAATGTGTACAAATATTGTGTCATTTTAATGTCACAAGTATAGCTGAGGTTTGTTGCAATACAATGAAGGTTTTTTGTTCAAAGGTAAGAATCCACTTAGCATTTTTTAGTGGAACATGTAGGGGAATCAGCTCACATGTTAGAGCGATTGCTTTGCATGCGAGAGGTGGTGGGACTGATGCCTGCATTCTCCAAACCTGAATGTTCTATGCAAAAGTCTGGTTTCTCTTTTCAGTGGAGTCACTATGCATAGGTTTGGGCATTTTACTCAAAGGCAGCAACTCTTAAATGATAAGCATTGTATTCAAGCAGGGACAAATGTTATTTTGGCCAGTTGACACAACTTTGCAGTACATCTGGAAGCAATCATGGAAGAGCCTGAACAGGGACTTGAACCCTGGACCCTCAGATTAAAAGTCTGATGCTCTACCGACTGAGCTATCCAGGCTCTGCTTGGAAACCCAAGCAATCTAATTAGGAGCCACATGTGCATTACAAGCATGCACAGAACAATTGAAGGGTTTTTCCTATGTATGACTCCCCATGTGACCCTTTATTATGCTTTCTAGTCCACATCCTTTTGACCACAAACGGTGCAACTGAAGGGTCACACCATTAGTACTGTCTGACGATTGGCCTGCCGTTGATTGAGCTTCTGATACACCTGCACTAAAGGGGAATTATCTCAGATGGTAGAGTGCTCGCTTAGCATGCGAGAGGCCGTGGGATCGATACCCACATTCTCCAATTCATCATTTACCATGGCAATGCCTCGTCTCAATTTTATTCAAAATAGCCTTTCACAACCATGGATCCCTACAAATTACGCTAGATTAGATTTATTATTTCCAATGTGTACAAATATTATGTCATTTTAATGTCACAAGTATAGCTGAGGTTTGTTGCAATACAATGAAGGTTTTTTGTTCAAAGGTAAGAATCCACTTAGCATTTTTTAGTGGAACATGTAGGGGAATCAGCTCACATGTTAGAGCGATTGCTTTGCATGCGAGAGGTGGTGGGACTGATGCCTGCATTCTCCAAACCTGAATGTTCTATGCAGAAGTCTGGTTTCTCTTTTCAGTGGAGTCAGTCAAGCACTGGGTCACTATGCATAGGTTTGGGCATTTTACTCAAAGGCAGCAAATCTTAAATGATAAGCATTGTATTCAAGCAGGGACAAATGTTCTTTTGGCCAGTTGACACAACTTTGCAGTACATCTGGAAGCAATCATGGAAGAGCCTGAACAGGGACTTGAACCCTGGACCCTCAGATTAAAAGTCTGATGCTCTACCGACTGAGCTATCCAGGCTCTGCTTGGAAACCCAAGCAATCTAATTAGGAGCCACATGTGCATTACAAGCATGCACAGAACAATTGAAGGGTTTTTCCTATGTATGACTCCCCATGTGTCCCTTTATTATGCTTTCTAGTCCACATCCTTTTGACCACAAACGGTGCAACTGAAGGGTCACACCATTAGTACTGTTGACGATTGGCCTGCCGTTGATTGAGCTTCTGATACACCTGCACTAAAGGGGAATTAGCTCAGATGGTAGAGTGCTCGCTTAGCATGCGAGAGGCGGTGGGATCGATACCCACATTCTCCAATTCATCATTTACCATGGCAATGCCTTGTCTCAATTTTATTCAAAATAGCCTTTCACAACCATGGATCCCTACAAATTACGCTAGATTAGATTAATTATTCCCAATGTGTATAAATATTGTGGCATTTTAATGTCACAAGTATAGCTGAGGTTTGTTGCAATACAATGAAGGTTTTTTGTTCAAAGGTAAGAATCCACTTAGCATTTTTTAGTGGAACATGTAGGGGAATCAGCTCACATTTTAGAGCGATTGCTTTGCATGCGGAGGTGGTGGGACTGATGCCTGCATTCTGCAAACCTGAATGTTCTATGCACAAGTCTGGTTTCTCTTTTCAGTGGAGTCAGTCAAGCACTGGGTCACTATGCATAGGTTTGGGCATTTTACTCAAAGGCAGCAAATCTTAAATGATAAGCATTGTATTCAAGCAGGGACAAATGTTCTTTTGGCCAGTTGACACAACTTTGCAGTACATCTGGAAGCAATCATGGAAGAGCCTGAACAGGGACTTGAACCCTGGACCCTCAGATTAAAAGTCTGATGCTCTACCGACTGAGCTATCCAGGCTCTGCTTGGAAACCCAAGCAATCTAATTAGGAGCCACATGTGCATTACAAGCATGCACAGAACAATTGAAGGGTTTTTCCTATGTATGACTCCCCATGTGTCCCTTTATTATGCTTTTTGTCCACATCCTTTTGACCACAAACGGTGCAACTGAAGGGTCACACCATTAGTACTGTCTGACGATTGGCCTGCCGTTGATTGAGCTTCTGATACACCTGCACTAAAGGGGAATTAGCTCAGATGGTAGAGTGCTCGCTTAGCATGCGAGAGGTGGTGGGATCGATACCCACATTCTCCAATTCATCATTTACCATGGCAATGCCTCGTCTCAATTTTATTCAAAATAGCCTTTCACAACCATGGATCCGTACAAATTACGCTAGATTAGATTAATTATTCCCAATGTGTACAAATATTGTGGCATTTTAATGTCACAAGTATAGCTGAGGTTTGTTGCAATACAATGAAGGTTTTTTGTTCAAAGGTAAGAATCCACTTAGCATTTTTTAGTGGAACATGTAGGGGAATCAGCTCACATTTTAGAGCGATTGCTTTGCATGCGGAGGTGGTGGGACTGATGCCTGCATTCTCCAAACCTGAATGTTCTATGCACAAGTCTGGTTTCTCTTTTCAGTGGAGTCAGTCAAGCACTGGGTCACTATGCATAGGTTTGGGCATTTTACTCAAAGGCAGCAAATCTTACATGATAAGCATTGTATTCAAGCAGGGACAAATGTTCTTTTGGCCAGTTGACACAACTTTACAGTACATCTGGAAGCAATCATGGAACAGCCTGAACAGGGACTTGAACCCTGGACCCTCAGATTAAAAGTCTGATGCTCTACCGACTGAGCTATCCAGGCTCTGCTTGGAAACCCAAGCAATCTAATTAGGAGCCACATGTGCATTACAAGCATGCACAGAACAATTGAAGGGTTTTTCCTATGTATGACTCCCCATGTGTCCCTTTATTATGCTTTCTAGTCCACATCCTTTTGACCACAAACGGTGCAACTGAAGGGTCACACCATTAGTACTGTCTGACGATTGGCCTGCCGTTGATTGAGATTCTGATACACCTGCACTAAAGGGGAATTAGCTCAGATGGTAGAGTGCTCGCTTAGCATGCGAGAGGCGGTGGGATCGATACCCACATTCTCCAATTCATCATTTACCATGGCAATGCCTCGTCTCAATTTTATTCAAAATAGCCTTTCACAACCATGGATCCCTACAAATTACGCTAGATTAGATTAATTATTCCCAATGTGTACAAATTTTGTGGCATTTTAATGTCACAAGTATAGCTGAGGTTTGTTGCAATACAATGAAGGTTTTTTGTTCAAAGGTAAGAATCCACTTAACATTTTTTAGTGGAACATGTAGGGGAATCAGCTCACATGTTAGAGCGATTGCTTTGCATGCGGAGGTGGTGGTACTGATGCCTGCATTCTCTAAACCTGAATGTTCTATGCACAAGTCTGGTTTCTCTTTTCAGTGGAGTCAGTCAAGCACTGGGTCACTATGCATAGGTTTGGGCGTTTTACTCAAAGGCAGCAAATCTTAAATGATAAGCATTGTATTCAAGCAGGGACAAATGTTCTTTTGGCCAGTTGACACAACTTTGCAGTACATCTGGAAGCAATCATGGAAGAGCCTGAACAGGGACTTGAACCCTGGACCCTCAGATTAAAAGTCTGATGCTCTACCGACTGAGCTATCCAGGCTCTGCTTGGAAACCCAAGCAATCTAATTAGGAACCACATGTGCATTACAAGCATGCACAGAACAATTATTGAAGGGTTTTTCCTATGTATGACTCCCCATGTGTCCCTTTATTATGCTTTCTAGTCCACATCCTTTTGACCACAAACAAAAAAAGGGTCACACCATTAGTACTGTCTGACGATTGGCCTGCCGTTGATTGAGCTTCTGATACACCTGCACTAAAGGGGAATTAGCTCAGATGGTAGAGTGCTCGCTTAGGCCTCATTCACACGTACCAAACACCAATCAAGCAATGTTTGGTCGTTTTTTTGTTTTTTTGGGCCACCACAATGCTTTTCCAATGGGAGTCACATGGTTTGATCAAACATTTGTGTTTGATGGCTGATTGCTGATTGCTCCCCCCTCATCAAACAAAAATGTTTGGTCAAACCATGTGACTCCCATTGAAAATGAATTGGAGCAGCAATCAAAAAGCAATCAGGCATCACACACGGACCGAACATTTGTTGTGTAGGTGTGAACTAGGCCTTAGGCTTCGTACACACCTTTCGGACACACAGATCTGTCCGACCGACCACTGATTACATTTTTATGATTTGATGCCTCCATGTCCCACAATGCTTTGCGCGATTTGGGCGGTGCTACTATACGCGGAAATAGATGCACATATGTTCAGTGTAGTTTTCTTGACTGCAGCAGCAGCTAGCGGTAGTTTGTCGAGGCCGTTTTTCACACTCAAAGTTCACTTAGAAGGTCCGGATCAAGGACCAAGGACCAAATATTTGCATTTTGATTTTGGTCCGTTTGGTGTTCACACTGGACTTTGTAAAGCGTACCAAATATGTAAACAAATGACACGTGGACATGTTAAGCGAACCAAATAGTGAAAAAAAGAAAAGAGGTCATTTTACGACGGAGGGAAAAATAACATGAGGGGGTGCGGGAAATCACTGTCTACAATTTTTGGGCGCAACCTTCAGTCACACAGAGAGAAGAGAACAGCAACATGAATCATGATTGCAGCAACAACTTGAAATTGCATTCATTCTTAATAATTATTTTATTAGCCAAATAAGACAACAGATGAACAGAGGAGCAGGTATTTGAACAATAATGTGCTTGCTGCTGGTGCATAGCCTACAACAAAGTATCCCCGAATCCCGATAAAAATGACTTTTCTTCTATGTGTGCACCTTAACCTGATTCGATATAGGCCTATGTTATTTCTGCGCATCAAATCGACGGGCATTTCCATGTCATCTTATGGTTTAAACTTGAAGCCGTACTGGTCAAGTCAGAACAGCTCAGAACAGCTCCGCTGCAGTTGACCTATATCACGTCTTTTGCTATAGTGATGTAATCAATTAATCATTTAGGACCACCTGTGTAGCTTATTTAACATTTGCTCCATTGGCTCTTTATGCGTGCGGCCGTGCGCTAGAGCGAGACAGGATGATTTTAAATATTTCTCTGTCTGCGTCTCTCCCATAGAGCTATAAAATATATCGGGTCTCTCCCCCCACATGTGCGCGCGTCATAACTTTGCGTGGTGGCGGTGGCGCATGCTTAAAATAAACAGATCTACAAGCTTACACCGTGTACCATACTTTAAGTACCATTCGTGTCGATAACTTGTACATCTGTTATATTTGCGCATGTGAACCGACGGATATTTTGGCTATCGTCCTGTATTTCTGTATATAGAATAGAACTTAGTACCAGACTGGACTCATCACTGGAGACAGCCGTGCGCAACTTGGACTCTCCAAGTTACGCACGGCCGTAGCCAAAAGAAGACATACAAACAAGCGATATAATAGTCTGTGTCACGTAACTCAGAAGACTACAGCCTAAACCCCACCCAGTGCTGTCAAGAACGGAAGTTCTCTCCTATTAGTTGGCGGTTAAAAAACACCCTTCTGTCCGATCTGAAGTCCCACCCTGTTCGTTGGCTGTTTTGACTACAAGGTGTCCGGTGTGTTTGTTGTGCCCTCCGCCCCCACATCGGACAGGTTTGTCCGATCAAACGACGTGACTCCCATTGAAAATGATTTGGAGCAGCAATCAAATAGCAATCAGGCATCGCACACGGACCGAACATTTGTTCTTTAGGTGTGTACGCAGCCTTAGCATGCGAGAGGCGGTAGGATCGATACCCACATTCTCCATTTCATCATTTACCATGGCAATGCCTCCTCTCAATTTTATTCAAAATAGCCTTTCACAACCATGGATCCCTACAAATTACGCTAGATTAGATTAATTATTCCCAATGTGTACAAATATTGTGTCATTTTAATGTCACAAGTATAGCTGAGGTTTGTTGCAATACAATGAAGGTTTTTTGTTCAAAGGTAAGAATCCACTTAGCATTTTTTAGTGGAACATGTAGGGGAATCAGCTCACATGTTAGAGCGATTGCTTTGCATGCGAGAGGTGGTGGGACTGATGCCTGCATTCTCCAAACCTGAATGTTCTATGCAAAAGTCTGGTTTCTCTTTTCAGTGGAGTCACTATGCATAGGTTTGGGCATTTTACTCAAAGGCAGCAACTCTTAAATGATAAGCATTGTATTCAAGCAGGGACAAATGTTATTTTGGCCAGTTGACACAACTTTGCAGTACATCTGGAAGCAATCATGGAAGAGCCTGAACAGGGACTTGAACCCTGGACCCTCAGATTAAAAGTCTGATGCTCTACCGACTGAGCTATCCAGGCTCTGCTTGGAAACCCAAGCAATCTAATTAGGAGCCACATGTGCATTACAAGCATGCACAGAACAATTGAAGGGTTTTTCCTATGTATGACTCCCCATGTGACCCTTTATTATGCTTTCTAGTCCACATCCTTTTGACCACAAACGGTGCAACTGAAGGGTCACACCATTAGTACTGTCTGACGATTGGCCTGCCGTTGATTGAGCTTCTGATACACCTGCACTAAAGGGGAATTATCTCAGATGGTAGAGTGCTCGCTTAGCATGCGAGAGGCCGTGGGATCGATACCCACATTCTCCAATTCATCATTTACCATGGCAATGCCTCGTCTCAATTTTATTCAAAATAGCCTTTCACAACCATGGATCCCTACAAATTACGCTAGATTAGATTTATTATTTCCAATGTGTACAAATATTATGTCATTTTAATGTCACAAGTATAGCTGAGGTTTGTTGCAATACAATGAAGGTTTTTTGTTCAAAGGTAAGAATCCACTTAGCATTTTTTAGTGGAACATGTAGGGGAATCAGCTCACATGTTAGAGCGATTGCTTTGCATGCGAGAGGTGGTGGGACTGATGCCTGCATTCTCCAAACCTGAATGTTCTATGCAGAAGTCTGGTTTCTCTTTTCAGTGGAGTCAGTCAAGCACTGGGTCACTATGCATAGGTTTGGGCATTTTACTCAAAGGCAGCAAATCTTAAATGATAAGCATTGTATTCAAGCAGGGACAAATGTTCTTTTGGCCAGTTGACACAACTTTGCAGTACATCTGGAAGCAATCATGGAAGAGCCTGAACAGGGACTTGAACCCTGGACCCTCAGATTAAAAGTCTGATGCTCTACCGACTGAGCTATCCAGGCTCTGCTTGGAAACCCAAGCAATCTAATTAGGAGCCACATGTGCATTACAAGCATGCACAGAACAATTGAAGGGTTTTTCCTATGTATGACTCCCCATGTGTCCCTTTATTATGCTTTCTAGTCCACATCCTTTTGACCACAAACGGTGCAACTGAAGGGTCACACCATTAGTACTGTTGACGATTGGCCTGCCGTTGATTGAGCTTCTGATACACCTGCACTAAAGGGGAATTAGCTCAGATGGTAGAGTGCTCGCTTAGCATGCGAGAGGCGGTGGGATCGATACCCACATTCTCCAATTCATCATTTACCATGGCAATGCCTTGTCTCAATTTTATTCAAAATAGCCTTTCACAACCATGGATCCCTACAAATTACGCTAGATTAGATTAATTATTCCCAATGTGTATAAATATTGTGGCATTTTAATGTCACAAGTATAGCTGAGGTTTGTTGCAATACAATGAAGGTTTTTTGTTCAAAGGTAAGAATCCACTTAGCATTTTTTAGTGGAACATGTAGGGGAATCAGCTCACATTTTAGAGCGATTGCTTTGCATGCGGAGGTGGTGGGACTGATGCCTGCATTCTGCAAACCTGAATGTTCTATGCACAAGTCTGGTTTCTCTTTTCAGTGGAGTCAGTCAAGCACTGGGTCACTATGCATAGGTTTGGGCATTTTACTCAAAGGCAGCAAATGTTAAATGATAAGCATTGTATTCAAGCAGGGACAAATGTTCTTTTGGCCAGTTGACACAACTTTGCAGTACATCTGGAAGCAATCATGGAAGAGCCTGAACAGGGACTTGAACCCTGGACCCTCAGATTAAAAGTCTGATGCTCTACCGACTGAGCTATCCAGGCTCTGCTTGGAAACCCAAGCAATCTAATTAGGAGCCACATGTGCATTACAAGCATGCACAGAACAATTGAAGGGTTTTTCCTATGTATGACTCCCCATGTGTCCCTTTATTATGCTTTCTATTCCACATCCTTTTGACCACAAACGGTGCAACTGAAGGGTCACACCATTAGTACTGTCTGACGATTGGCCTGCCGTTGATTGAGCTTCTGATACACCTGCACTAAAGGGGAATTAGCTCAGATGGTAGAGTGCTCGCTTAGCATGCGAGAGGCGGTGGGATCGATACCCACATTCTCCAATTCATCATTCACCATGGCAATGCATCGTCTCAACTTTATTCAAAATAGCCTTTCACAACCATGGATCCCTACAAATTACGCTAGATTAGATTAATTATTCCCAATGTGTACAAATATTATCTCATTTTAATGTCACAAGTATAGCTGAGGTTTGTTGCAATACAATTAAGATTTTTTGTTCAAAAAAGGTAAGAATCCACTTAGCATTTTTTAGTGGAACATGTAGGGGAATCAGCTCACATGTTAGAGCGATTGCTTTGCATGCGGAGGTGGTGGGACTGATGCCTGCATTCTCCAAACCTGAATGTTCTATACACAAGTCTGGTTTCTCTTTTCAGTGGAGTCAGTCAAGCACTGGGTCACTATGCATAGGTTTGGGCATTTTACTCAAAGGCAGCAAATCTTAAATTATAAGCATTGTATTCAAGCAGGGACAAATGTTCTTTTGGCCAGTTGACACAACTTTGCAGTACATCTGGAAGCAATCATGGAAGAGCCTGAACAGGGACTTGAACCCTGGACCCTCAGATTAAAAGTCTGATGCTCTACCGACTGAGCTATCCAGGCTCTGCTTGGAAACCCAAGCAATCTAATTAGGAGCCACATGTGCATTACAAGCATGCACAGAACAATTGAAGGGTTTTTCCTATGTATGACTCCCCATGTGTCCCTTTATTATGCTTTCTAGTCCACATCCTTTTAGACACAAACGGTGCAACTGAAGGGTCACACCATTAGTACTGTTGACGATTGGCCTGCCGTTGATTGAGCTTCTGATACACCTGCACTAAAGGGGAATTAGCTCAGATGGTAGAGTGCTCGCTTAGCATGCGAGAGGCGGTGGGATCGATACCCACATTCTCCAATTCATCATTTACCATGGCAATGCCTTGTCTCAATTTTATTCAAAATAGCCTTTCACAACCATGGATCCCTACAAATTACGCTAGATTAGATTAATTATTCCCAATGTGTATAAATATTGTGGCATTTTAATGTCACAAGTATAGCTGAGGTTTGTTGCAATACAATGAAGGTTTTTTGTTCAAAGGTAAGAATCCACTTAGCATTTTTTAGTGGAACATGTAGGGGAATCAGCTCACATTTTAGAGCGATTGCTTTGCATGCGGAGGTGGTGGGACTGATGCCTGCATTCTGCAAACCTGAATGTTCTATGCACAAGTCTGGTTTCTCTTTTCAGTGGAGTCAGTCAAGCACTGGGTCACTATGCATAGGTTTGGGCATTTTACTCAAAGGCAGCAAATGTTAAATGATAAGCATTGTATTCAAGCAGGGACAAATGTTCTTTTGGCCAGTTGACACAACTTTGCAGTACATCTGGAAGCAATCATGGAAGAGCCTGAACAGGGACTTGAACCCTGGAGCCTCAGATTAAAAGTCTGATGCTCTACCGACTGAGCTATCCAGGCTCTGCTTGGAAACCCAAGCAATCTAATTAGGAGCCACATGTGCATTACAAGCATGCACAGAACAATTGAAGGGTTTTTCCTATGTATGACTCCCCATGTGTCCCTTTATTATGCTTTCTAGTCCACATCCTTTTGACCACAAACGGTGCAACTGAAGGGTCACACCATTAGTACTGTCTGACGATTGGCCTGCCGTTGATTGAGCTTCTGATACACCTGCACTAAAGGGGAATTAGCTCAGATGGTAGAGTGCTCGCTTAGCATGCGAGAGGCAGTGGGATCGATACCCACATTCTCCAATTCATCATTTACCATGGCAATGCCTCGTCTCAATTTTATTCAAAATAGCCTTTCACAACCATGGATCCCTACAAATTACGCTAGATTAGATTAATTATTCCCAATGTGTACAAATATTATGTCATTTTAATGTCACAAGTATAGCTGAGGTTTGTTGCAATACAATGAAGGTTTTTTGTTCAAAGGTAAGAATCCACTTAGCATTTTTTAGTGGAAAATGTAGGGGAATCAGCTCACATGTTAGAGCGATTGCTTTGCATGCGAGAGGTGGTGGGACTGATGCCTGCATTCTCCAAACCTGAATGTTCTATGCAGAAGTCTGGTTTCTCTTTTCAGTGGAGTCAGTCAAGCACTGGGTCACTATGCATAGGTTTGGGCATTTTACTCAAAGGCAGCAAATCTTAAATGATAAGCATTGTATTCAAGCAGGGACAAATGTTCTTTTGGCCAGTTGACACAACTTTGCAGTACATCTGGAAGCAATCATGGAAGAGCCTGAACAGGGACTTGAACCCTGGACCCTCAGATTAAAAGTCTGATGCTCTATCGACTGAGCTATCCAGGCTCTGCTTGGAAACCGAAGCAATCTAATTAGGAGCCACATGTGCATTAAAAGCATGCACAGAACAATTGAAGGGTTTTTCCTATGTATGACTCCCCATGTGTCCCTTTATTATGCTTTCTAGTCCACATCCTTTTGACCACAAACGGTGCAACTGAAGGGTCACACCATTAGTACTGTCTGACGATTGGCCTGCCGTTGATTGAGCTTCTGATACACCTGCACTAAAGGGGAATTAGCTCAGATGGTAGAGTGCTCGCTTAGGCCTCATTCACACGTACCAAACACCAATCAAGCAATGTTTGGTCGTTTTTTTGTTTTTTTGGGGCACCACAATGCTTTTCCAATGGGAGTCACATGGTTTGATCAAACATTTGTGTTTGATCGCTGATTGCTGATTGCTCCCCCCTCATCAAACAAAAATGTTTGGTCAAACCATGTGACTCCCATTGAAAATGAATTGGAGCAGCACTCAAAAAGCAATCAGGCATCACACACGGACCGAACATTTGTTGTGTAGGTGTGAACTAGGCCTTAGGCCTCATTCACACGTACCAAACACCAATCAAGCAATGTTTGGTCGTTTTTTTGTTTTTTTGGGCCACCACAATGCTTTTCCAATGGGAGTCACATGGTTTGATCAAACATTTGTGTTTGATCGCTGATTAATGATTGCTCCCCCCTCATCAAACAAAAATGTTTGGTCAAACCATGTGACTCCCATTGAAAATGAATTGGAGCAGCAATCAAAAAGCAATCAGGCATCACACACGGACCAAACATTTGTTGTGTAGGTGTGAACTAGGCCTCAGGCTGCGTACACACCTAAAGAACAAATGTTTGGTCCGTGTGCGATGCCTGATTGCTATTTGATTGCTGCTCCAATTCATTTTCAATGGGAGTCACGTCGTTTGATCGGACAAACCTGTCCGATGTGGGGGCGGAGGGCACAACAAACACATCGGACACCTTGTAGTCAAAACAGCCAACGAACAGGGTGGGACTTCAGATCGGACAGAAGGGTGGTTTTTAACCGCCAACTAATAGGAGAGAACTTCCGTTCTTGACAGCACTGGGTGGGGTTTAGGCTGTAGTCTTCTGAGTTACGTGACACAGACTATTATATCGCTTGTTTGTATGTCTTCTTTTGGCTACGGCCGTGCGTAACTTGGAGAGTCCAAGTTGCGCACGGCTGTCTCCAGTGAGTGAGTCCAGAAATACAGGACGATAGCCAAAATAGCCGTCGGGCCTCGGCAGTTGTGAGGCTGCATTAATAATTAGTTCTAAAAGCATGTATTTTTTACGGGGATCACTATTGATTTTAATAGTAGGCCTAGACGCATATATGTCTATGAGTAGCCTAGAGTAGAAATGTAATGGCAGCGTACGAGGTTCACATGCGCAAATATAACAGATGTACAAGTTATCGACACGAATGGTACTTACGGTATGGTACACGATGTAAGCTTGTAGATCTGTTTATTTTAAGCATGCGCCGCCGCCACCACGCAAAGTTATGACGCGCGCACATGTGGGGGGAGAGACCCGATATATTTTATAGCTCTATGGGAGAGACGCAGACAGAGAAATATTTAAAATCATCCTGTCTCGCTCTAGCGCACGGCCGCACGCATAAAGAGCCAATGGAGCAAATGTTAAATAAGCTACACAGGTGGTCCTAAATGATTAATTAATTACATCAGCAAAAGACGTGATATAGGTCAACTGCAGCGGATCTGTTCTGACTTGAAGCTTAACTGACCAGCACGGCTTCAAGTTTAAACCATAAAATGACATGGAAATGCCCGTCGATTTGATGCGCAGAAATAACATAGGCCTATATCGAATCAGGTTAAGGTGCACATGCACATGGAAGAAAAGTCCTTTTTATCGGGTTTCGGGGATACTTTGTTGTAGGCTATACGTCTCCGGTGAATTGTATGCACCAGCAGCAATCACATTATTGTTCAAACACCTGCTCCTCTGTTCATCTGTTGTCTTATTTGGCTAATAAAATAATTATTAAGAATTAATGCAATTTCAAGTTGTTGCTGCAATCATGATTCATGTTGCTGTTCTCTTCTCTCTGTGTGACTGAAGGTTGCGCCCAAAAATTGTAGACAGTGATTTCCCGCACCCCCTCATGTTATTTTTCCCTCGTAAAATGACCTCTTTTCTTTTTTTCACTATTTGGTTCGCTTAACGTGTCCACGTGTCATTTGTTTACATATTTGGTACGCTTTACAAAGTCCAGTGTGAACACCAAACGGACCAAAATCAAAATGCAAATATGTGGTCCTTGGTCCTTGATCCGGACCTTCTAAGTGAACTTTGAGTGTGAAAAACGGCCTCGACAAACTACCGCTAGCTGCTGCTGCAGTCAAGAAAACTACACTGAACATATGTGCATCTATTTCCGCGTATGGTAGCACCGCCCAAATCGCGCAAAGCATTGTGGGACATGGAGGCATCAAATCATAAAAATGTAATCAGTGGTCGGTCGGACAGATCTGTGTGTCCGAAAGGTGTGTACGAAGCCTTAGCATGCGAGAGGCGGTGGGATCGATACACACATTCTCCAATTCATCATTTACCATGGCAATGCCTCGTCTCAATTTTATTCAAAATAGCCTTTCACAACCATGGATCCCTACAAATTACGCTAGATTAGATTAATTATTCCCAATGTGTACAAATATTGTGGCATTTTAATGTCACAAGTATAGCTGAGGTTTGTTGCAATACAATTAAGGTTTTTTGTTCAAAGGTAAGAATCCACTTAGCATGTTTTAGTGGAACATGTAGGGGAATCAGCTCAAATGTTAGAGCGATTGCTTTGCATGCGAGAGGTGGTGGGACTGATGCCTGCATTCTCCAAACCTGAATGTTCTATGCAGAAGTCTGGTTTCTCTTTTCAGTGGAGTCAGTCAAGCACTGGGTCACTATGCATAGGTTTGGGCATTTTACTCAAAGGCAGCAAATCTTAAATGATAAGCATTGTATTCAAGCAGGGACAAATGTTCTTTTGTCCAGTTGACACAACTTTGCAGTACATCTGGAAGCAATCATGGAAGAGCCTGAACAGGGACTTGAACCCTGGACCCTCAGATTAAAAGTCTGATGCTCTACCGACTGAGCTATCCAGGCTCTGCTTGGAAACCCAAGTAATCTAATTAGGAGCCACATGTGCATTACAAGCATGAACAGAACAATTGAAGGGTTTTTCCTATGTATGACTCCCCATGTGTCCCTTTATTATGCTTTCTAGTCCACATCCTTTTGACCACAAACGGTGCAACTGAAGGGTCACACCATTAGTACTGTCTGACGATTGGCCTGCCGTTGATTGAGCTCCTGATACACCTGCACTAAAGGGGAATTAGCTCAGATGGTAGAGTGCTAGCTTAGCATGCGAGAGGCGGTGGGATCGATACCCACATTCTCCAATTCATTATTCACCATGGCAATGCCTCGTCTCAATTTTATTCAAAATAGCCTTTCACAACCATGGATCCCTACAAATTACGCTAGATTAGATTAATTATTCCCAATGTGTACAAATATTATGTCATTTTAATGTCACAATAGCTGAGGTTTGTTGCAATACAATGAAGGTTTTTTGTTCAAAGGTAAGAATCCACTAAGCATTTTTTAGTGGAACATGTAGGGGAATCAGCTCACATGTTAGAGCGATTGCTTTGCATGCGGAGGTGGTGGGACTGATGCCTGCATTCTCCAAACCTGAATGTTCTATACACAAGTCTGGTTTCTCTTTTCAGTGGAGTCAGTCAAGCACTGGGTCACTATGCATAGGTTTGGGCATTTTACTCAAAGGCAGCAAATCTTAAATGATAAGCATTGCATTCAAGCAGGGACAAATGTTCTTTTGGCCAGTTGACACAACTTTGCAGTACATCTGGAAGCAATCATGGAAGAGCCTGAACAGGGACTTGAACCCTGGACCCTCAGATTAAAAGTCTGATGCTCTACCGACTGAGCTATCCAGGCTCTGCTTGGAAACCCAAGCAATCTAATTAGGAGCCACATGTGCATTACAAGCATGCACAGAACAATTGAAGGGTTTTTCCTATGTATGACTCCCCATGTGTCCCTTTATTATGCTTTCTAGTCCACATCCTTTTGACCACAAACGGTGCAACTGAAGGGTCACACCATTAGTACTGTTGACGATTGGCCTGCCGTTGATTGAGCTTCTGATACACCTGCACTAAAGGGGAATTAGCTCAGATGGTAGAGTGCTCGCTTAGCATGCGAGAGGCGGTGGGATCGATACCCACATTCTCCAATTCATCATTTACCATGGCAATGCCTCGTCTCAATTTTATTCAAAATAGCCTTTCACAACCATGGATCCCTACAAATTACGCTAGATTAGATTAATTATTCCCAATGTGTACAAATATTGTGTCATTTTAATGTCACAAGTATAGCTGAGGTTTGTTGCAATACAATGAAGGTTTTTTGTTCAAAGGTAAGAATCCACTTAACATTTTTTAGTGGAACATGTAGGGGAATCAGCTCACATGTTAGAGCGATTGCTTTGCATGCGGAGGTGGTGGGACTGATGCCTGCATTCTCCAAACCTGAATGTTCTATGCACAAGTCTGGTTTCTCTTTTCAGTGGAGTCAGTCAAGCACTGGGTCACTATGCATAGGTTTGGGCATTTTACTCAAAGGCAGCAAATCTTAAATGATAAGCATTGTATTCAAGCAGGGACAAATGTTCTTTTGGCCAGTTGACACAACTTTGCAGTACATCTGGAAGCAATCATGGAAGAGCCTGAACAGGGACTTGAACCCTGGACCCTCAGATTAAAAGTCTGATGCTCTACCGACTGAGCTATCCAGGCTCTGCTTGGAAACCCAAGCAATCTAATTAGGAGCCACATGTGCATTACAAGCATGCACAGAACAATTGAAGGGTTTTTCCTATGTATGACTCCCCATGTGTCCCTTTATTATGCTTTCTAGTCCACATCCTTTTGACCACAAACGGTGCAAATGAAGGGTCACACCATTAGTACTGTCTGACGATTGGCCTGCCGTTGATTGAGCTTCTGATACACCTGCACTAAAGGGGAATTAGCTCAGATGTTAGAGTGCTCGCTTAGCATGCGAGAGGCGGTAGGATCGATACCCACATTCTCCATTTCATCATTTACCATGGCAATGCCTCCTCTCAATTTTATTCAAAATAGCCTTTCACAACCATGGATCCCTACAAATTACGCTAGATTAGATTAATTATTCCCAATGTGTACAAATATTGTGTCATTTTAATGTCACAAGTATAGCTGAGGTTTGTTGCAATACAATGAAGGTTTTTTGTTCAAAGGTAAGAATCCACTTAGCATTTTTTAGTGGAACATGTAGGGGAATCAGCTCACATGTTAGAGCGATTGCTTTGCATGCGAGAGGTGGTGGGACTGATGCCTGCATTCTCCAAACCTGAATGTTCTATGCAGAAGTCTGGTTTCTCTTTTCAGTGGAGTCAGTCAAGCACTGGGTCACTATGCATAGGTTTGGGCATTTTACTCAAAGGCAGCAAATCTTAAATGATAAGCATTGTATTCAAGCAGGGACAAATGTTCTTTTGTCCAGTTGACACAACTTTGCAGTACATCTGGAAGCAATCATGGAAGAGCCTGAACAGGGACTTGAACCCTGGACCCTCAGATTAAAAGTCTGATGCTCTACCGACTGAGCTATCCAGGCTCTGCTTGGAAACCGAAGCAATCTAATTAGGAGCCACATGTGCATTACAAGCATGCACAGAACAATTGAAGGGTTTTTCCTATGTATGACTCCCCATGTGTCCCTTTATTATGCTTTCTATTCCACATCCTTTTGACCACAAACGGTGCAACTGAAGGGTCACACCATTAGTACTGTCTGACGATTGGCCTGCCGTTGATTGAGCTTCTGATACACCTGCACTAAAGGGGAATTAGCTCAGATGGTAGAGTGCTCGCTTAGCATGCGAGAGGCGGTGGGATCGATACCCACATTCTCCAATTCATCATTCACCATGGCAATGCCTCGTCTCAATTGTATTCAAAATAGCCTTTCACAACCATGGATCCCTACAAATTACGCTAGATTAGATTAATTATTCCCAATGTGTACAAATATTGTGGCATTTTAATGTCACAAGTATAGCTGAGGTTTGTTGCAATACAATGAAGGTTTTTTGTTCAAAGGTAAGAATCCACTTAGCATTTTTTAGTGGAACATGTAGGGGAATCAGCTCACATTTTAGAGCGATTGCTTTGCATGCGGAGGTGGTGGGACTGATGCCTGCATTCTCCAAACCTGAATGTTCTATGCACAAGTCTGGTTTCTCTTTTCAGTGGAGTCAGTCAAGCACTGGGTCACTATGCATAGGTTTGGGCATTTTACTCAAAGGCAGCAAATCTTACATGATAAGCATTGTATTCAAGCAGGGACAAATGTTCTTTTGGCCAGTTGACACAACTTTACAGTACATCTGGAAGCAATCATGGAACAGCCTGAACAGGGACTTGAACCCTGGACCCTCAGATTAAAAGTCTGATGCTCTACCGACTGAGCTATCCAGGCTCTGCTTGGAAACCCAAGCAATCTAATTAGGAGCCACATGTGCATTACAAGCATGCACAGAACAATTGAAGGGTTTTTCCTATGTATGACTCCCCATGTGTCCCTTTATTATGCTTTCTAGTCCACATCCTTTTGACCACAAACGGTGCAACTGAAGGGTCACACCATTAGTACTGTCTGACGATTGGCCTGCCGTTGATTGAGATTCTGATACACCTGCACTAAAGGGGAATTAGCTCAGATGGTAGAGTGCTCGCTTAGCATGCGAGAGGCGGTGGGATCGATACCCACATTCTCCAATTCATCATTTACCATGGCAATGCCTCGTCTCAATTTTATTCAAAATAGCCTTTCACAACCATGGATCCCTACAAATTACGCTAGATTAGATTAATTATTCCCAATGTGTACAAATTTTGTGGCATTTTAATGTCACAAGTATAGCTGAGGTTTGTTGCAATACAATGAAGGTTTTTTGTTCAAAGGTAAGAATCCACTTAACATTTTTTAGTGGAACATGTAGGGGAATCAGCTCACATGTTAGAGCGATTGCTTTGCATGCGGAGGTGGTGGTACTGATGCCTGCATTCTCTAAACCTGAATGTTCTATGCACAAGTCTGGTTTCTCTTTTCAGTGGAGTCAGTCAAGCACTGGGTCACTATGCATAGGTTTGGGCGTTTTACTCAAAGGCAGCAAATCTTAAATGATAAGCATTGTATTCAAGCAGGGACAAATGTTCTTTTGGCCAGTTGACACAACTTTGCAGTACATCTGGAAGCAATCATGGAAGAGCCTGAACAGGGACTTGAACCCTGGACCCTCAGATTAAAAGTCTGATGCTCTACCGACTGAGCTATCCAGGCTCTGCTTGGAAACCCAAGCAATCTAATTAGGAACCACATGTGCATTACAAGCATGCACAGAACAATTATTGAAGGGTTTTTCCTATGTATGACTCCCCATGTGTCCCTTTATTATGCTTTCTAGTCCACATCCTTTTGACCACAAACAAAAAAAGGGTCACACCATTAGTACTGTCTGACGATTGGCCTGCCGTTGATTGAGCTTCTGATACACCTGCACTAAAGGGGAATTAGCTCAGATGGTAGAGTGCTCGCTTAGGCCTCATTCACACGTACCAAACACCAATCAAGCAATGTTTGGTCGTTTTTTTGTTTTTTTGGGCCACCACAATGCTTTTCCAATGGGAGTCACATGGTTTGATCAAACATTTGTGTTTGATGGCTGATTGCTGATTGCTCCCCCCTCATCAAACAAAAATGTTTGGTCAAACCATGTGACTCCCATTGAAAATGAATTGGAGCAGCAATCAAAAAGCAATCAGGCATCACACACGGACCGAACATTTGTTGTGTAGGTGTGAACTAGGCCTTAGGCTTCGTACACACCTTTCGGACACACAGATCTGTCCGACCGACCACTGATTACATTTTTATGATTTGATGCCTCCATGTCCCACAATGCTTTGCGCGATTTGGGCGGTGCTACTATACGCGGAAATAGATGCACATATGTTCAGTGTAGTTTTCTTGACTGCAGCAGCAGCTAGCGGTAGTTTGTCGAGGCCGTTTTTCACACTCAAAGTTCACTTAGAAGGTCCGGATCAAGGACCAAGGACCAAATATTTGCATTTTGATTTTGGTCCGTTTGGTGTTCACACTGGACTTTGTAAAGCGTACCAAATATGTAAACAAATGACACGTGGACATGTTAAGCGAACCAAATAGTGAAAAAAAGAAAAGAGGTCATTTTACGACGGAGGGAAAAATAACATGAGGGGGTGCGGGAAATCACTGTCTACAATTTTTGGGCGCAACCTTCAGTCACACAGAGAGAAGAGAACAGCAACATGAATCATGATTGCAGCAACAACTTGAAATTGCATTCATTCTTAATAATTATTTTATTAGCCAAATAAGACAACAGATGAACAGAGGAGCAGGTATTTGAACAATAATGTGCTTGCTGCTGGTGCATAGCCTACAACAAAGTATCCCCGAATCCCGATAAAAATGACTTTTCTTCTATGTGTGCACCTTAACCTGATTCGATATAGGCCTATGTTATTTCTGCGCATCAAATCGACGGGCATTTCCATGTCATCTTATGGTTTAAACTTGAAGCCGTACTGGTCAAGTCAGAACAGCTCAGAACAGCTCCGCTGCAGTTGACCTATATCACGTCTTTTGCTATAGTGATGTAATCAATTAATCATTTAGGACCACCTGTGTAGCTTATTTAACATTTGCTCCATTGGCTCTTTATGCGTGCGGCCGTGCGCTAGAGCGAGACAGGATGATTTTAAATATTTCTCTGTCTGCGTCTCTCCCATAGAGCTATAAAATATATCGGGTCTCTCCCCCCACATGTGCGCGCGTCATAACTTTGCGTGGTGGCGGTGGCGCATGCTTAAAATAAACAGATCTACAAGCTTACACCGTGTACCATACTTTAAGTACCATTCGTGTCGATAACTTGTACATCTGTTATATTTGCGCATGTGAACCGACGGATATTTTGGCTATCGTCCTGTATTTCTGTATATAGAATAGAACTTAGTACCAGACTGGACTCATCACTGGAGACAGCCGTGCGCAACTTGGACTCTCCAAGTTACGCACGGCCGTAGCCAAAAGAAGACATACAAACAAGCGATATAATAGTCTGTGTCACGTAACTCAGAAGACTACAGCCTAAACCCCACCCAGTGCTGTCAAGAACGGAAGTTCTCTCCTATTAGTTGGCGGTTAAAAAACACCCTTCTGTCCGATCTGAAGTCCCACCCTGTTCGTTGGCTGTTTTGACTACAAGGTGTCCGGTGTGTTTGTTGTGCCCTCCGCCCCCACATCGGACAGGTTTGTCCGATCAAACGACGTGACTCCCATTGAAAATGATTTGGAGCAGCAATCAAATAGCAATCAGGCATCGCACACGGACCGAACATTTGTTCTTTAGGTGTGTACGCAGCCTTAGCATGCGAGAGGCGGTAGGATCGATACCCACATTCTCCATTTCATCATTTACCATGGCAATGCCTCCTCTCAATTTTATTCAAAATAGCCTTTCACAACCATGGATCCCTACAAATTACGCTAGATTAGATTAATTATTCCCAATGTGTACAAATATTGTGTCATTTTAATGTCACAAGTATAGCTGAGGTTTGTTGCAATACAATGAAGGTTTTTTGTTCAAAGGTAAGAATCCACTTAGCATTTTTTAGTGGAACATGTAGGGGAATCAGCTCACATGTTAGAGCGATTGCTTTGCATGCGAGAGGTGGTGGGACTGATGCCTGCATTCTCCAAACCTGAATGTTCTATGCAAAAGTCTGGTTTCTCTTTTCAGTGGAGTCACTATGCATAGGTTTGGGCATTTTACTCAAAGGCAGCAACTCTTAAATGATAAGCATTGTATTCAAGCAGGGACAAATGTTATTTTGGCCAGTTGACACAACTTTGCAGTACATCTGGAAGCAATCATGGAAGAGCCTGAACAGGGACTTGAACCCTGGACCCTCAGATTAAAAGTCTGATGCTCTACCGACTGAGCTATCCAGGCTCTGCTTGGAAACCCAAGCAATCTAATTAGGAGCCACATGTGCATTACAAGCATGCACAGAACAATTGAAGGGTTTTTCCTATGTATGACTCCCCATGTGACCCTTTATTATGCTTTCTAGTCCACATCCTTTTGACCACAAACGGTGCAACTGAAGGGTCACACCATTAGTACTGTCTGACGATTGGCCTGCCGTTGATTGAGCTTCTGATACACCTGCACTAAAGGGGAATTATCTCAGATGGTAGAGTGCTCGCTTAGCATGCGAGAGGCCGTGGGATCGATACCCACATTCTCCAATTCATCATTTACCATGGCAATGCCTCGTCTCAATTTTATTCAAAATAGCCTTTCACAACCATGGATCCCTACAAATTACGCTAGATTAGATTTATTATTTCCAATGTGTACAAATATTATGTCATTTTAATGTCACAAGTATAGCTGAGGTTTGTTGCAATACAATGAAGGTTTTTTGTTCAAAGGTAAGAATCCACTTAGCATTTTTTAGTGGAACATGTAGGGGAATCAGCTCACATGTTAGAGCGATTGCTTTGCATGCGAGAGGTGGTGGGACTGATGCCTGCATTCTCCAAACCTGAATGTTCTATGCAGAAGTCTGGTTTCTCTTTTCAGTGGAGTCAGTCAAGCACTGGGTCACTATGCATAGGTTTGGGCATTTTACTCAAAGGCAGCAAATCTTAAATGATAAGCATTGTATTCAAGCAGGGACAAATGTTCTTTTGGCCAGTTGACACAACTTTGCAGTACATCTGGAAGCAATCATGGAAGAGCCTGAACAGGGACTTGAACCCTGGACCCTCAGATTAAAAGTCTGATGCTCTACCGACTGAGCTATCCAGGCTCTGCTTGGAAACCCAAGCAATCTAATTAGGAGCCACATGTGCATTACAAGCATGCACAGAACAATTGAAGGGTTTTTCCTATGTATGACTCCCCATGTGTCCCTTTATTATGCTTTCTAGTCCACATCCTTTTGACCACAAACGGTGCAACTGAAGGGTCACACCATTAGTACTGTTGACGATTGGCCTGCCGTTGATTGAGCTTCTGATACACCTGCACTAAAGGGGAATTAGCTCAGATGGTAGAGTGCTCGCTTAGCATGCGAGAGGCGGTGGGATCGATACCCACATTCTCCAATTCATCATTTACCATGGCAATGCCTTGTCTCAATTTTATTCAAAATAGCCTTTCACAACCATGGATCCCTACAAATTACGCTAGATTAGATTAATTATTCCCAATGTGTATAAATATTGTGGCATTTTAATGTCACAAGTATAGCTGAGGTTTGTTGCAATACAATGAAGGTTTTTTGTTCAAAGGTAAGAATCCACTTAGCATTTTTTAGTGGAACATGTAGGGGAATCAGCTCACATTTTAGAGCGATTGCTTTGCATGCGGAGGTGGTGGGACTGATGCCTGCATTCTGCAAACCTGAATGTTCTATGCACAAGTCTGGTTTCTCTTTTCAGTGGAGTCAGTCAAGCACTGGGTCACTATGCATAGGTTTGGGCATTTTACTCAAAGGCAGCAAATGTTAAATGATAAGCATTGTATTCAAGCAGGGACAAATGTTCTTTTGGCCAGTTGACACAACTTTGCAGTACATCTGGAAGCAATCATGGAAGAGCCTGAACAGGGACTTGAACCCTGGACCCTCAGATTAAAAGTCTGATGCTCTACCGACTGAGCTATCCAGGCTCTGCTTGGAAACCCAAGCAATCTAATTAGGAGCCACATGTGCATTACAAGCATGCACAGAACAATTGAAGGGTTTTTCCTATGTATGACTCCCCATGTGTCCCTTTATTATGCTTTCTATTCCACATCCTTTTGACCACAAACGGTGCAACTGAAGGGTCACACCATTAGTACTGTCTGACGATTGGCCTGCCGTTGATTGAGCTTCTGATACACCTGCACTAAAGGGGAATTAGCTCAGATGGTAGAGTGCTCGCTTAGCATGCGAGAGGCGGTGGGATCGATACCCACATTCTCCAATTCATCATTCACCATGGCAATGCATCGTCTCAACTTTATTCAAAATAGCCTTTCACAACCATGGATCCCTACAAATTACGCTAGATTAGATTAATTATTCCCAATGTGTACAAATATTATCTCATTTTAATGTCACAAGTATAGCTGAGGTTTGTTGCAATACAATTAAGGTTTTTTGTTCAAAAAAGGTAAGAATCCACTTAGCATTTTTTAGTGGAACATGTAGGGGAATCAGCTCACATGTTAGAGCGATTGCTTTGCATGCGGAGGTGGTGGGACTGATGCCTGCATTCTCCAAACCTGAATGTTCTATACACAAGTCTGGTTTCTCTTTTCAGTGGAGTCAGTCAAGCACTGGGTCACTATGCATAGGTTTGGGCATTTTACTCAAAGGCAGCAAATCTTAAATGATAAGCATTGTATTCAAGCAGGGACAAATGTTCTTTTGGCCAGTTGACACAACTTTGCAGTACATCTGGAAGCAATCATGGAAGAGCCTGAACAGGGACTTGAACCCTGGACCCTCAGATTAAAAGTCTGATGCTCTACCGACTGAGCTATCCAGGCTCTGCTTGGAAACCCAAGCAATCTAATTAGGAGCCACATGTGCATTACAAGCATGCACAGAACAATTGAAGGGTTTTTCCTATGTATGACTCCCCATGTGTCCCTTTATTATGCTTTCTAGTCCACATCCTTTTAGACACAAACGGTGCAACTGAAGGGTCACACCATTAGTACTGTTGACGATTGGCCTGCCGTTGATTGAGCTTCTGATACACCTGCACTAAAGGGGAATTAGCTCAGATGGTAGAGTGCTCGCTTAGCATGCGAGAGGCGGTGGGATCGATACCCACATTCTCCAATTCATCATTTACCATGGCAATGCCTTGTCTCAATTTTATTCAAAATAGCCTTTCACAACCATGGATCCCTACAAATTACGCTAGATTAGATTAATTATTCCCAATGTGTATAAATATTGTGGCATTTTAATGTCACAAGTATAGCTGAGGTTTGTTGCAATACAATGAAGGTTTTTTGTTCAAAGGTAAGAATCCACTTAGCATTTTTTAGTGGAACATGTAGGGGAATCAGCTCACATTTTAGAGCGATTGCTTTGCATGCGGAGGTGGTGGGACTGATGCCTGCATTCTGCAAACCTGAATGTTCTATGCACAAGTCTGGTTTCTCTTTTCAGTGGAGTCAGTCAAGCACTGGGTCACTATGCATAGGTTTGGGCATTTTACTCAAAGGCAGCAAATGTTAAATGATAAGCATTGTATTCAAGCAGGGACAAATGTTCTTTTGGCCAGTTGACACAACTTTGCAGTACATCTGGAAGCAATCATGGAAGAGCCTGAACAGGGACTTGAACCCTGGACCCTCAGATTAAAAGTCTGATGCTCTACCGACTGAGCTATCCAGGCTCTGCTTGGAAACCCAAGCAATCTAATTAGGAGCCACATGTGCATTACAAGCATGCACAGAACAATTGAAGGGTTTTTCCTATGTATGACTCCCCATGTGTCCCTTTATTATGCTTTCTAGTCCACATCCTTTTGACCACAAACGGTGCAACTGAAGGGTCACACCATTAGTACTGTCTGACGATTGGCCTGCCGTTGATTGAGCTTCTGATACACCTGCACTAAAGGGGAATTAGCTCAGATGGTAGAGTGCTCGCTTAGCATGCGAGAGGCAGTGGGATCGATACCCACATTCTCCAATTCATCATTTACCATGGCAATGCCTCGTCTCAATTTTATTCAAAATAGCCTTTCACAACCATGGATCCCTACAAATTACGCTAGATTAGATTAATTATTCCCAATGTGTACAAATATTATGTCATTTTAATGTCACAAGTATAGCTGAGGTTTGTTGCAATACAATGAAGGTTTTTTGTTCAAAGGTAAGAATCCACTTAGCATTTTTTAGTGGAAAATGTAGGGGAATCAGCTCACATGTTAGAGCGATTGCTTTGCATGCGAGAGGTGGTGGGACTGATGCCTGCATTCTCCAAACCTGAATGTTCTATGCAGAAGTCTGGTTTCTCTTTTCAGTGGAGTCAGTCAAGCACTGGGTCACTATGCATAGGTTTGGGCATTTTACTCAAAGGCAGCAAATCTTAAATGATAAGCATTGTATTCAAGCAGGGACAAATGTTCTTTTGGCCAGTTGACACAACTTTGCAGTACATCTGGAAGCAATCATGGAAGAGCCTGAACAGGGACTTGAACCCTGGACCCTCAGATTAAAAGTCTGATGCTCTACCGACTGAGCTATCCAGGCTCTGCTTGGAAACCCAAGCAATCTAATTAGGAGCCACATGTGCATTAAAAGCATGCACAGAACAATTGAAGGGTTTTTCCTATGTATGACTCCCCATGTGTCCCTTTATTATGCTTTCTAGTCCACATCCTTTTGACCACAAACGGTGCAACTGAAGGGTCACACCATTAGTACTGTCTGACGATTGGCCTGCCGTTGATTGAGCTTCTGATACACCTGCACTAAAGGGGAATTAGCTCAGATGGTAGAGTGCTCGCTTAGGCTGCGTACACACCTAAAGAACAAATGTTTGGTCCGTGTGCGATGCCTGATTGCTATTTGATTGCTGCTCCAATTCATTTTCAATGGGAGTCACGTCGTTTGATCGGACAAACCTGTCCGATGTGGGGGCGGAGGGCACAACAAACACATCGGACACCTTGTAGTCAAAACAGCCAACGAACAGGGTGGGACTTCAGATCGGACAGAAGGGTGGTTTTTAACCGCCAACTAATAGGAGAGAACTTCCGTTCTTGACAGCACTGGGTGGGGTTTAGGCTGTAGTCTTCTGAGTTACGTGACACAGACTATTATATCGCTTGTTTGTATGTCTTCTTTTGGCTACGGCCGTGCGTAACTTGGAGAGTCCAAGTTGCGCACGGCTGTCTCCAGTGAGTGAGTCCAGAAATACAGGACGATAGCCAAAATAGCCGTCGGGCCTCGGCAGTTGTGAGGCTGCATTAATAATTAGTTCTAAAAGCATGTATTTTTTACGGGGATCACTATTGATTTTAATAGTAGGCCTAGACGCATATATGTCTATGAGTAGCCTAGAGTAGAAATGTAATGGCAGCGTACGAGGTTCACATGCGCAAATATAACAGATGTACAAGTTATCGACACGAATGGTACTTACGGTATGGTACACGATGTAAGCTTGTAGATCTGTTTATTTTAAGCATGCGCCGCCGCCACCACGCAAAGTTATGACGCGCGCACATGTGGGGGGAGAGACCCGATATATTTTATAGCTCTATGGGAGAGACGCAGACAGAGAAATATTTAAAATCATCCTGTCTCGCTCTAGCGCACGGCCGCACGCATAAAGAGCCAATGGAGCAAATGTTAAATAAGCTACACAGGTGGTCCTAAATGATTAATTAATTACATCAGCAAAAGACGTGATATAGGTCAACTGCAGCGGATCTGTTCTGACTTGAAGCTTAACTGACCAGCACGGCTTCAAGTTTAAACCATAAAATGACATGGAAATGCCCGTCGATTTGATGCGCAGAAATAACATAGGCCTATATCGAATCAGGTTAAGGTGCACATGCACATGGAAGAAAAGTCCTTTTTATCGGGTTTCGGGGATACTTTGTTGTAGGCTATACGTCTCCGGTGAATTGTATGCACCAGCAGCAATCACATTATTGTTCAAACACCTGCTCCTCTGTTCATCTGTTGTCTTATTTGGCTAATAAAATAATTATTAAGAATTAATGCAATTTCAAGTTGTTGCTGCAATCATGATTCATGTTGCTGTTCTCTTCTCTCTGTGTGACTGAAGGTTGCGCCCAAAAATTGTAGACAGTGATTTCCCGCACCCCCTCATGTTATTTTTCCCTCGTAAAATGACCTCTTTTCTTTTTTTCACTATTTGGTTCGCTTAACGTGTCCACGTGTCATTTGTTTACATATTTGGTACGCTTTACAAAGTCCAGTGTGAACACCAAACGGACCAAAATCAAAATGCAAATATGTGGTCCTTGGTCCTTGATCCGGACCTTCTAAGTGAACTTTGAGTGTGAAAAACGGCCTCGACAAACTACCGCTAGCTGCTGCTGCAGTCAAGAAAACTACACTGAACATATGTGCATCTATTTCCGCGTATGGTAGCACCGCCCAAATCGCGCAAAGCATTGTGGGACATGGAGGCATCAAATCATAAAAATGTAATCAGTGGTCGGTCGGACAGATCTGTGTGTCCGAAAGGTGTGTACGAAGCCTTAGCATGCGAGAGGCGGTGGGATCGATACACACATTCTCCAATTCATCATTTACCATGGCAATGCCTCGTCTCAATTTTATTCAAAATAGCCTTTCACAACCATGGATCCCTACAAATTACGCTAGATTAGATTAATTATTCCCAATGTGTACAAATATTGTGGCATTTTAATGTCACAAGTATAGCTGAGGTTTGTTGCAATACAATTAAGGTTTTTTGTTCAAAGGTAAGAATCCACTTAGCATGTTTTAGTGGAACATGTAGGGGAATCAGCTCAAATGTTAGAGCGATTGCTTTGCATGCGAGAGGTGGTGGGACTGATGCCTGCATTCTCCAAACCTGAATGTTCTATGCAGAAGTCTGGTTTCTCTTTTCAGTGGAGTCAGTCAAGCACTGGGTCACTATGCATAGGTTTGGGCATTTTACTCAAAGGCAGCAAATCTTAAATGATAAGCATTGTATTCAAGCAGGGACAAATGTTCTTTTGTCCAGTTGACACAACTTTGCAGTACATCTGGAAGCAATCATGGAAGAGCCTGAACAGGGACTTGAACCCTGGACCCTCAGATTAAAAGTCTGATGCTCTACCGACTGAGCTATCCAGGCTCTGCTTGGAAACCCAAGTAATCTAATTAGGAGCCACATGTGCATTACAAGCATGAACAGAACAATTGAAGGGTTTTTCCTATGTATGACTCCCCATGTGTCCCTTTATTATGCTTTCTAGTCCACATCCTTTTGACCACAAACGGTGCAACTGAAGGGTCACACCATTAGTACTGTCTGACGATTGGCCTGCCGTTGATTGAGCTCCTGATACACCTGCACTAAAGGGGAATTAGCTCAGATGGTAGAGTGCTAGCTTAGCATGCGAGAGGCGGTGGGATCGATACCCACATTCTCCAATTCATTATTCACCATGGCAATGCCTCGTCTCAATTTTATTCAAAATAGCCTTTCACAACCATGGATCCCTACAAATTACGCTAGATTAGATTAATTATTCCCAATGTGTACAAATATTATGTCATTTTAATGTCACAATAGCTGAGGTTTGTTGCAATACAATGAAGGTTTTTTGTTCAAAGGTAAGAATCCACTAAGCATTTTTTAGTGGAACATGTAGGGGAATCAGCTCACATGTTAGAGCGATTGCTTTGCATGCGGAGGTGGTGGGACTGATGCCTGCATTCTCCAAACCTGAATGTTCTATACACAAGTCTGGTTTCTCTTTTCAGTGGAGTCAGTCAAGCACTGGGTCACTATGCATAGGTTTGGGCATTTTACTCAAAGGCAGCAAATCTTAAATGATAAGCATTGCATTCAAGCAGGGACAAATGTTCTTTTGGCCAGTTGACACAACTTTGCAGTACATCTGGAAGCAATCATGGAAGAGCCTGAACAGGGACTTGAACCCTGGACCCTCAGATTAAAAGTCTGATGCTCTACCGACTGAGCTATCCAGGCTCTGCTTGGAAACCCAAGCAATCTAATTAGGAGCCACATGTGCATTACAAGCATGCACAGAACAATTGAAGGGTTTTTCCTATGTATGACTCCCCATGTGTCCCTTTATTATGCTTTCTAGTCCACATCCTTTTGACCACAAACGGTGCAACTGAAGGGTCACACCATTAGTACTGTTGACGATTGGCCTGCCGTTGATTGAGCTTCTGATACACCTGCACTAAAGGGGAATTAGCTCAGATGGTAGAGTGCTCGCTTAGCATGCGAGAGGCGGTGGGATCGATACCCACATTCTCCAATTCATCATTTACCATGGCAATGCCTCGTCTCAATTTTATTCAAAATAGCCTTTCACAACCATGGATCCCTACAAATTACGCTAGATTAGATTAATTATTCCCAATGTGTATAAATATTGTGGCATTTTAATGTCACAAGTATAGCTGAGGTTTGTTGCAATACAATGAAGGTTTTTTGTTCAAAGGTAAGAATCCACTTAGCATTTTTTAGTGGAACATGTAGGGGAATCAGCTCACATTTTAGAGCGATTGCTTTGCATGCGGAGGTGGTGGGACTGATGCCTGCATTCTGCAAACCTGAATGTTCTATGCACAAGTCTGGTTTCTCTTTTCAGTGGAGTCAGTCAAGCACTGGGTCACTATGCATAGGTTTGGGCATTTTACTCAAAGGCAGCAAATCTTAAATGATAAGCATTGTATTCAAGCAGGGACAAATGTTCTTTTGGCCAGTTGACACAACTTTGCAGTACATCTGGAAGCAATCATGGAAGAGCCTGAACAGGGACTTGAACCCTGGACCCTCAGATTAAAAGTCTGATGCTCTACCGACTGAGCTATCCAGGCTCTGCTTGGAAACCCAAGCAATCTAATTAGGAGCCACATGTGCATTACAAGCATGCACAGAACAATTGAAGGGTTTTTCCTATGTATGACTCCCCATGTGACCCTTTATTATGCTTTCTAGTCCACATCCTTTTGACCACAAACGGTGCAACTGAAGGGTCACACCATTAGTACTGTCTGACGATTGGCCTGCCGTTGATTGAGCTTCTGATACACCTGCACTAAAGGGGAATTAGCTCAGATGGTAGAGTGCTCGCTTAGCATGCGAGAGGCGGTGGGATCGATACCCACATTCTCCAATTCATCATTTACCATGGCAATGCCTCGTCTCAATTTTATTCAAAATAGCCTTTCACAACCATGGATCCCTACAAATTACGCTAGATTAGATTAATTATTCCCAATGTGTACAAATATTGTGTCATTTTAATGTCACAAGTATAGCTGAGGTTTGTTGCAATACAATGAAGGTTTTTTGTTCAAAGGTAAGAATCCACTTAACATTTTTTAGTGGAACATGTAGGGGAATCAGCTCACATGTTAGAGCGATTGCTTTGCATGCGGAGGTGGTGGGACTGATGCCTGCATTCTCCAAACCTGAATGTTCTATGCACAAGTCTGGTTTCTCTTTTCAGTGGAGTCAGTCAAGCACTGGGTCACTATGCATAGGTTTGGGCATTTTACTCAAAGGCAGCAAATCTTAAATGATAAGCATTGTATTCAAGCAGGGACAAATGTTCTTTTGGCCAGTTGACACAACTTTGCAGTACATCTGGAAGCAATCATGGAAGAGCCTGAACAGGGACTTGAACCCTGGACCCTCAGATTAAAAGTCTGATGCTCTACCGACTGAGCTATCCAGGCTCTGCTTGGAAACCCAAGCAATCTAATTAGGAGCCACATGTGCATTACAAGCATGCACAGAACAATTGAAGGGTTTTTCCTATGTATGACTCCCCATGTGTCCCTTTATTATGCTTTCTAGTCCACATCCTTTTGACCACAAACGGTGCAAATGAAGGGTCACACCATTAGTACTGTCTGACGATTGGCCTGCCGTTGATTGAGCTTCTGATACACCTGCACTAAAGGGGAATTAGCTCAGATGTTAGAGTGCTCGCTTAGCATGCGAGAGGCGGTAGGATCGATACCCACATTCTCCATTTCATCATTTACCATGGCAATGCCTCCTCTCAATTTTATTCAAAATAGCCTTTCACAACCATGGATCCCTACAAATTACGCTAGATTAGATTAATTATTCCCAATGTGTACAAATATTGTGTCATTTTAATGTCACAAGTATAGCTGAGGTTTGTTGCAATACAATGAAGGTTTTTTGTTCAAAGGTAAGAATCCACTTAGCATTTTTTAGTGGAACATGTAGGGGAATCAGCTCACATGTTAGAGCGATTGCTTTGCATGCGAGAGGTGGTGGGACTGATGCCTGCATTCTCCAAACCTGAATGTTCTATGCAGAAGTCTGGTTTCTCTTTTCAGTGGAGTCAGTCAAGCACTGGGTCACTATGCATAGGTTTGGGCATTTTACTCAAAGGCAGCAAATCTTAAATGATAAGCATTGTATTCAAGCAGGGACAAATGTTCTTTTGTCCAGTTGACACAACTTTGCAGTACATCTGGAAGCAATCATGGAAGAGCCTGAACAGGGACTTGAACCCTGGACCCTCAGATTAAAAGTCTGATGCTCTACCGACTGAGCTATCCAGGCTCTGCTTGGAAACCGAAGCAATCTAATTAGGAGCCACATGTGCATTACAAGCATGCACAGAACAATTGAAGGGTTTTTCCTATGTATGACTCCCCATGTGTCCCTTTATTATGCTTTCTATTCCACATCCTTTTGACCACAAACGGTGCAACTGAAGGGTCACACCATTAGTACTGTCTGACGATTGGCCTGCCGTTGATTGAGCTTCTGATACACCTGCACTAAAGGGGAATTAGCTCAGATGGTAGAGTGCTCGCTTAGCATGCGAGAGGCGGTGGGATCGATACCCACATTCTCCAATTCATCATTCACCATGGCAATGCCTCGTCTCAATTGTATTCAAAATAGCCTTTCACAACCATGGATCCCTACAAATTACGCTAGATTAGATTAATTATTCCCAATGTGTACAAATATTGTGGCATTTTAATGTCACAAGTATAGCTGAGGTTTGTTGCAATACAATGAAGGTTTTTTGTTCAAAGGTAAGAATCCACTTAACATTTTTTAGTGGAACATGTAGGGGAATCAGCTCACATGTTAGAGCGATTGCTTTGCATGCGGAGGTGGTGGGACTGATGCCTGCATTCTCCAAACCTGAATGTTCTATGCACAAGTCTGGTTTCTCTTTTCAGTGGAGTCAGTCAAGCACTGGGTCACTATGCATAGGTTTGGGCATTTTACTCAAAGGCAGCAAATCTTAAATGATAAGCATTGTATTCAAGCAGGGACAAATGTTCTTTTGGCCAGTTGACACAACTTTGCAGTACATCTGGAAGCAATCATGGAAGAGCCTGAACAGGGACTTGAACCCTGGACCCTCAGATTAAAAGTCTGATGCTCTACCGACTGAGCTATCCAGGCTCTGCTTGGAAACCCAAGCAATCTAATTAGGAGCCACATGTAACAGAAGTCTGGTTTCTCTTTTCAGTGGAGTCAGTCAAGCACTGGGTCACTATGCATAGGTTTGGGCATTTTACTCAAAGGCACCAAATCTTAAATGATAAGCATTGTATTCAAGCAGGGACAAATGTTATTTTGTTCAGTTGACACAACTTTGCAGTACATCTGGAAGCAATCATGGAAGAGCCTGAACAGGGACTTGAACCCTGGACCCTCAGATTAAAAGTCTGATGCTCTACCGACTGAGCTATCCAGGCTCTGCTTGGAAACCCAAGCAATCTAATTAGGAGCCACATGTGCATTACAAGCATGCACAGAACAATTGAAGGGTTTTTCCTATGTATGACTCCCCATGTGTCCCTTTATTATGCTTTCTATTCCACATCCTTTTGACCACAAACGGTGCAACTGAAGGGTCACACCATTAGTACTGTCTGACGATTGGCCTGCCGTTGATTGAGCTTCTGATACACCTGCACTAAAGGGGAATTAGCTCAGATGGTAGAGTGCTCGCTTAGCATGCGAGAGGCGGTGGGATCGATACCCACATTCTCCAATTCATCATTCACCATGGCAATGCCTCGTCTCAATTGTATTCAAAATAGCCTTTCACAACCATGGATCCCTACAAATTACGCTAGATTAGATTAATTATTCCCAATGTGTACAAATATTGTGGCATTTTAATGTCACAAGTATAGCTGAGGTTTGTTGCAATACAATGAAGGTTTTTTGTTCAAAGGTAAGAATCCACTTAACATTTTTTAGTGGAACATGTAGGGGAATCAGCTCACATGTTAGAGCGATTGCTTTGCATGCGGAGGTGGTGGGACTGATGCCTGCATTCTCCAAACCTGAATGTTCTATGCACAAGTCTGGTTTCTCTTTTCAGTGGAGTCAGTCAAGCACTGGGTCACTATGCATAGGTTTGGGCATTTTACTCAAAGGCAGCAAATCTTAAATGATAAGCATTGTATTCAAGCAGGGACAAATGTTCTTTTGGCCAGTTGACACAACTTTGCAGTACATCTGGAAGCAATCATGGAAGAGCCTGAACAGGGACTTGAACCCTGGACCCTCAGATTAAAAGTCTGATGCTCTACCGACTGAGCTATCCAGGCTCTGCTTGGAAACCCAAGCAATCTAATTAGGAGCCACATGTAACAGAAGTCTGGTTTCTCTTTTCAGTGGAGTCAGTCAAGCACTGGGTCACTATGCATAGGTTTGGGCATTTTACTCAAAGGCACCAAATCTTAAATGATAAGCATTGTATTCAAGCAGGGACAAATGTTCTTTTGTCCAGTTGACACAACTTTGCAGTACATCTGGAAGCAATCATGGAAGAGCCTGAACAGGGACTTGAACCCTGGACCCTCAGATTAAAAGTCTGATGCTCTACCGACTGAGCTATCCAGGCTCTGCTTGGAAACCCAAGCAATCTAATTAGGAGCCACATGTGCATTACAAGCATGCACAGAACAATTGAAGGGTTTTTCCTATGTATGACTCCCCATGTGTCCCTTTATTATGCTTTCTATTCCACATCCTTTTGACCACAAACGGTGCAACTGAAGGGTCACACCATTAGTACTGTCTGACGATTGGCCTGCCGTTGATTGAGCTTCTGATACACCTGCACTAAAGGGGAATTAGCTCAGATGGTAGAGTGCTCGCTTAGCATGCGAGAGGCGGTGGGATCGATACCCACATTCTCCAATTCATCATTCACCATGGCAATGCCTCGTCTCAATTTTATTCAAAATAGCCTTTCACAACCATGGATCCCTACAAATTACGCTAGATTAGATTAATTATTCCCAATGTGTACAAATATTATGTCATTTTAATGTCACAAGTATAGCTGAGGTTTGTTGCAATACAATGAAGGTTTTTTGTTCAAAGGTAAGAATCCACTTAGCATTTTTTAGTGGAACATGTAGGGGAATCAGCTCACATGTTAGAGCGATTGCTTTGCATGCGGAGGTGGTGGGACTGATGCCTGCATTCTCCAAACCTGAATGTTCTATACACAAGTCTGGT
The DNA here is from genome assembly GCF_951216825.1 of Electrona antarctica. NCBI lineage: Eukaryota > Metazoa > Chordata > Actinopteri > Myctophiformes > Myctophidae > Electrona > Electrona antarctica. The sequence continues at coordinate 54,455,292 of NC_136792.1, forward strand.
TTCTCTTTTCAGTGGAGTCAGTCAAGCACTGGGTCACTATGCATAGGTTTGGGCATTTTACTCAAAGGCAGCAAATCTTAAATGATAAGCATTGTATTCAAGCAGGGACAAATGTTCTTTTGGCCAGTTGACACAACTTTGCAGTACATCTGGAAGCAATCATGGAAGAGCCTGAACAGGGACTTGAACCCTGGACCCTCAGATTAAAAGTCTGATGCTCTACCGACTGAGCTATCCAGGCTCTGCTTGGAAACCCAAGCAATCTAATTAGGAGCCACATGTGCATTACAAGCATGCACAGAACAATTGAAGGGTTTTTCCTATGTATGACTCCCCATGTGTCCCTTTATTATGCTTTTTGTCCACATCCTTTTGACCACAAACGGTGCAACTGAAGGGTCACACCATTAGTACTGTCTGACGATTGGCCTGCCGTTGATTGAGCTTCTGATACACCTGCACTAAAGGGGAATTAGCTCAGATGGTAGAGTGCTCGCTTAGCATGCGAGAGGTGGTGGGATCGATACCCACATTCTCCAATTCATCATTTACCATGGCAATGCCTCGTCTCAATTTTATTCAAAATAGCCTTTCACAACCATGGATCCGTACAAATTACGCTAGATTAGATTAATTATTCCCAATGTGTACAAATATTGTGGCATTTTAATGTCACAAGTATAGCTGAGGTTTGTTGCAATACAATGAAGGTTTTTTGTTCAAAGGTAAGAATCCACTTAGCATTTTTTAGTGGAACATGTAGGGGAATCAGCTCACATTTTAGAGCGATTGCTTTGCATGCGGAGGTGGTGGGACTGATGCCTGCATTCTCCAAACCTGAATGTTCTATGCACAAGTCTGGTTTCTCTTTTCAGTGGAGTCAGTCAAGCACTGGGTCACTATGCATAGGTTTGGGCATTTTACTCAAAGGCAGCAAATCTTACATGATAAGCATTGTATTCAAGCAGGGACAAATGTTCTTTTGGCCAGTTGACACAACTTTACAGTACATCTGGAAGCAATCATGGAACAGCCTGAACAGGGACTTGAACCCTGGACCCTCAGATTAAAAGTCTGATGCTCTACCGACTGAGCTATCCAGGCTCTGCTTGGAAACCCAAGCAATCTAATTAGGAGCCACATGTGCATTACAAGCATGCACAGAACAATTGAAGGGTTTTTCCTATGTATGACTCCCCATGTGTCCCTTTATTATGCTTTCTAGTCCACATCCTTTTGACCACAAACGGTGCAACTGAAGGGTCACACCATTAGTACTGTCTGACGATTGGCCTGCCGTTGATTGAGATTCTGATACACCTGCACTAAAGGGGAATTAGCTCAGATGGTAGAGTGCTCGCTTAGCATGCGAGAGGCGGTGGGATCGATACCCACATTCTCCAATTCATCATTTACCATGGCAATGCCTCGTCTCAATTTTATTCAAAATAGCCTTTCACAACCATGGATCCCTACAAATTACGCTAGATTAGATTAATTATTCCCAATGTGTACAAATTTTGTGGCATTTTAATGTCACAAGTATAGCTGAGGTTTGTTGCAATACAATGAAGGTTTTTTGTTCAAAGGTAAGAATCCACTTAACATTTTTTAGTGGAACATGTAGGGGAATCAGCTCACATGTTAGAGCGATTGCTTTGCATGCGGAGGTGGTGGTACTGATGCCTGCATTCTCTAAACCTGAATGTTCTATGCACAAGTCTGGTTTCTCTTTTCAGTGGAGTCAGTCAAGCACTGGGTCACTATGCATAGGTTTGGGCGTTTTACTCAAAGGCAGCAAATCTTAAATGATAAGCATTGTATTCAAGCAGGGACAAATGTTCTTTTGGCCAGTTGACACAACTTTGCAGTACATCTGGAAGCAATCATGGAAGAGCCTGAACAGGGACTTGAACCCTGGACCCTCAGATTAAAAGTCTGATGCTCTACCGACTGAGCTATCCAGGCTCTGCTTGGAAACCCAAGCAATCTAATTAGGAACCACATGTGCATTACAAGCATGCACAGAACAATTATTGAAGGGTTTTTCCTATGTATGACTCCCCATGTGTCCCTTTATTATGCTTTCTAGTCCACATCCTTTTGACCACAAACAAAAAAAGGGTCACACCATTAGTACTGTCTGACGATTGGCCTGCCGTTGATTGAGCTTCTGATACACCTGCACTAAAGGGGAATTAGCTCAGATGGTAGAGTGCTCGCTTAGGCCTCATTCACACGTACCAAACACCAATCAAGCAATGTTTGGTCGTTTTTTTGTTTTTTTGGGCCACCACAATGCTTTTCCAATGGGAGTCACATGGTTTGATCAAACATTTGTGTTTGATGGCTGATTGCTGATTGCTCCCCCCTCATCAAACAAAAATGTTTGGTCAAACCATGTGACTCCCATTGAAAATGAATTGGAGCAGCAATCAAAAAGCAATCAGGCATCACACACGGACCGAACATTTGTTGTGTAGGTGTGAACTAGGCCTTAGGCTTCGTACACACCTTTCGGACACACAGATCTGTCCGACCGACCACTGATTACATTTTTATGATTTGATGCCTCCATGTCCCACAATGCTTTGCGCGATTTGGGCGGTGCTACTATACGCGGAAATAGATGCACATATGTTCAGTGTAGTTTTCTTGACTGCAGCAGCAGCTAGCGGTAGTTTGTCGAGGCCGTTTTTCACACTCAAAGTTCACTTAGAAGGTCCGGATCAAGGACCAAGGACCAAATATTTGCATTTTGATTTTGGTCCGTTTGGTGTTCACACTGGACTTTGTAAAGCGTACCAAATATGTAAACAAATGACACGTGGACATGTTAAGCGAACCAAATAGTGAAAAAAAGAAAAGAGGTCATTTTACGACGGAGGGAAAAATAACATGAGGGGGTGCGGGAAATCACTGTCTACAATTTTTGGGCGCAACCTTCAGTCACACAGAGAGAAGAGAACAGCAACATGAATCATGATTGCAGCAACAACTTGAAATTGCATTCATTCTTAATAATTATTTTATTAGCCAAATAAGACAACAGATGAACAGAGGAGCAGGTATTTGAACAATAATGTGCTTGCTGCTGGTGCATAGCCTACAACAAAGTATCCCCGAATCCCGATAAAAATGACTTTTCTTCTATGTGTGCACCTTAACCTGATTCGATATAGGCCTATGTTATTTCTGCGCATCAAATCGACGGGCATTTCCATGTCATCTTATGGTTTAAACTTGAAGCCGTACTGGTCAAGTCAGAACAGCTCAGAACAGCTCCGCTGCAGTTGACCTATATCACGTCTTTTGCTATAGTGATGTAATCAATTAATAATTTAGGACCACCTGTGTAGCTTATTTAACATTTGCTCCATTGGCTCTTTATGCGTGCGGCCGTGCGCTAGAGCGAGACAGGATGATTTTAAATATTTCTCTGTCTGCGTCTCTCCCATAGAGCTATAAAATATATCGGGTCTCTCCCCCCACATGTGCGCGCGTCATAACTTTGCGTGGTGGCGGTGGCGCATGCTTAAAATAAACAGATCTACAAGCTTACACCGTGTACCATACTTTAAGTACCATTCGTGTCGATAACTTGTACATCTGTTATATTTGCGCATGTGAACCGACGGATATTTTGGCTATCGTCCTGTATTTCTGTATATAGAATAGAACTTAGTACCAGACTGGACTCATCACTGGAGACAGCCGTGCGCAACTTGGACTCTCCAAGTTACGCACGGCCGTAGCCAAAAGAAGACATACAAACAAGCGATATAATAGTCTGTGTCACGTAACTCAGAAGACTACAGCCTAAACCCCACCCAGTGCTGTCAAGAACGGAAGTTCTCTCCTATTAGTTGGCGGTTAAAAAACACCCTTCTGTCCGATCTGAAGTCCCACCCTGTTCGTTGGCTGTTTTGACTACAAGGTGTCCGGTGTGTTTGTTGTGCCCTCCGCCCCCACATCGGACAGGTTTGTCCGATCAAACGACGTGACTCCCATTGAAAATGATTTGGAGCAGCAATCAAATAGCAATCAGGCATCGCACACGGACCGAACATTTGTTCTTTAGGTGTGTACGCAGCCTTAGCATGCGAGAGGCGGTAGGATCGATACCCACATTCTCCATTTCATCATTTACCATGGCAATGCCTCCTCTCAATTTTATTCAAAATAGCCTTTCACAACCATGGATCCCTACAAATTACGCTAGATTAGATTAATTATTCCCAATGTGTACAAATATTGTGTCATTTTAATGTCACAAGTATAGCTGAGGTTTGTTGCAATACAATGAAGGTTTTTTGTTCAAAGGTAAGAATCCACTTAGCATTTTTTAGTGGAACATGTAGGGGAATCAGCTCACATGTTAGAGCGATTGCTTTGCATGCGAGAGGTGGTGGGACTGATGCCTGCATTCTCCAAACCTGAATGTTCTATGCAAAAGTCTGGTTTCTCTTTTCAGTGGAGTCACTATGCATAGGTTTGGGCATTTTACTCAAAGGCAGCAACTCTTAAATGATAAGCATTGTATTCAAGCAGGGACAAATGTTATTTTGGCCAGTTGACACAACTTTGCAGTACATCTGGAAGCAATCATGGAAGAGCCTGAACAGGGACTTGAACCCTGGACCCTCAGATTAAAAGTCTGATGCTCTACCGACTGAGCTATCCAGGCTCTGCTTGGAAACCCAAGCAATCTAATTAGGAGCCACATGTGCATTACAAGCATGCACAGAACAATTGAAGGGTTTTTCCTATGTATGACTCCCCATGTGACCCTTTATTATGCTTTCTAGTCCACATCCTTTTGACCACAAACGGTGCAACTGAAGGGTCACACCATTAGTACTGTCTGACGATTGGCCTGCCGTTGATTGAGCTTCTGATACACCTGCACTAAAGGGGAATTATCTCAGATGGTAGAGTGCTCGCTTAGCATGCGAGAGGCCGTGGGATCGATACCCACATTCTCCAATTCATCATTTACCATGGCAATGCCTCGTCTCAATTTTATTCAAAATAGCCTTTCACAACCATGGATCCCTACAAATTACGCTAGATTAGATTTATTATTTCCAATGTGTACAAATATTATGTCATTTTAATGTCACAAGTATAGCTGAGGTTTGTTGCAATACAATGAAGGTTTTTTGTTCAAAGGTAAGAATCCACTTAGCATTTTTTAGTGGAACATGTAGGGGAATCAGCTCACATGTTAGAGCGATTGCTTTGCATGCGAGAGGTGGTGGGACTGATGCCTGCATTCTCCAAACCTGAATGTTCTATGCAGAAGTCTGGTTTCTCTTTTCAGTGGAGTCAGTCAAGCACTGGGTCACTATGCATAGGTTTGGGCATTTTACTCAAAGGCAGCAAATCTTAAATGATAAGCATTGTATTCAAGCAGGGACAAATGTTCTTTTGGCCAGTTGACACAACTTTGCAGTACATCTGGAAGCAATCATGGAAGAGCCTGAACAGGGACTTGAACCCTGGACCCTCAGATTAAAAGTCTGATGCTCTACCGACTGAGCTATCCAGGCTCTGCTTGGAAACCCAAGCAATCTAATTAGGAGCCACATGTGCATTACAAGCATGCACAGAACAATTGAAGGGTTTTTCCTATGTATGACTCCCCATGTGTCCCTTTATTATGCTTTCTAGTCCACATCCTTTTGACCACAAACGGTGCAACTGAAGGGTCACACCATTAGTACTGTTGACGATTGGCCTGCCGTTGATTGAGCTTCTGATACACCTGCACTAAAGGGGAATTAGCTCAGATGGTAGAGTGCTCGCTTAGCATGCGAGAGGCGGTGGGATCGATACCCACATTCTCCAATTCATCATTTACCATGGCAATGCCTTGTCTCAATTTTATTCAAAATAGCCTTTCACAACCATGGATCCCTACAAATTACGCTAGATTAGATTAATTATTCCCAATGTGTATAAATATTGTGGCATTTTAATGTCACAAGTATAGCTGAGGTTTGTTGCAATACAATGAAGGTTTTTTGTTCAAAGGTAAGAATCCACTTAGCATTTTTTAGTGGAACATGTAGGGGAATCAGCTCACATTTTAGAGCGATTGCTTTGCATGCGGAGGTGGTGGGACTGATGCCTGCATTCTGCAAACCTGAATGTTCTATGCACAAGTCTGGTTTCTCTTTTCAGTGGAGTCAGTCAAGCACTGGGTCACTATGCATAGGTTTGGGCATTTTACTCAAAGGCAGCAAATGTTAAATGATAAGCATTGTATTCAAGCAGGGACAAATGTTCTTTTGGCCAGTTGACACAACTTTGCAGTACATCTGGAAGCAATCATGGAAGAGCCTGAACAGGGACTTGAACCCTGGACCCTCAGATTCAAAGTCTGATGCTCTACCGACTGAGCTATCCAGGCTCTGCTTGGAAACCCAAGCAATCTAATTAGGAGCCACATGTGCATTACAAGCATGCACAGAACAATTGAAGGGTTTTTCCTATGTATGACTCCCCATGTGTCCCTTTATTATGCTTTCTATTCCACATCCTTTTGACCACAAACGGTGCAACTGAAGGGTCACACCATTAGTACTGTCTGACGATTGGCCTGCCGTTGATTGAGCTTCTGATACACCTGCACTAAAGGGGAATTAGCTCAGATGGTAGAGTGCTCGCTTAGCATGCGAGAGGCGGTGGGATCGATACCCACATTCTCCAATTCATCATTCACCATGGCAATGCATCGTCTCAACTTTATTCAAAATAGCCTTTCACAACCATGGATCCCTACAAATTACGCTAGATTAGATTAATTATTCCCAATGTGTACAAATATTATCTCATTTTAATGTCACAAGTATAGCTGAGGTTTGTTGCAATACAATTAAGGTTTTTTGTTCAAAAAAGGTAAGAATCCACTTAGCATTTTTTAGTGGAACATGTAGGGGAATCAGCTCACATGTTAGAGCGATTGCTTTGCATGCGGAGGTGGTGGGACTGATGCCTGCATTCTCCAAACCTGAATGTTCTATACACAAGTCTGGTTTCTCTTTTCAGTGGAGTCAGTCAAGCACTGGGTCACTATGCATAGGTTTGGGCATTTTACTCAAAGGCAGCAAATCTTAAATGATAAGCATTGTATTCAAGCAGGGACAAATGTTCTTTTGGCCAGTTGACACAACTTTGCAGTACATCTGGAAGCAATCATGGAAGAGCCTGAACAGGGACTTGAACCCTGGACCCTCAGATTAAAAGTCTGATGCTCTACCGACTGAGCTATCCAGGCTCTGCTTGGAAACCCAAGCAATCTAATTAGGAGCCACATGTGCATTACAAGCATGCACAGAACAATTGAAGGGTTTTTCCTATGTATGACTCCCCATGTGTCCCTTTATTATGCTTTCTAGTCCACATCCTTTTAGACACAAACGGTGCAACTGAAGGGTCACACCATTAGTACTGTTGACGATTGGCCTGCCGTTGATTGAGCTTCTGATACACCTGCACTAAAGGGGAATTAGCTCAGATGGTAGAGTGCTCGCTTAGCATGCGAGAGGCGGTGGGATCGATACCCACATTCTCCAATTCATCATTTACCATGGCAATGCCTTGTCTCAATTTTATTCAAAATAGCCTTTCACAACCATGGATCCCTACAAATTACGCTAGATTAGATTAATTATTCCCAATGTGTATAAATATTGTGGCATTTTAATGTCACAAGTATAGCTGAGGTTTGTTGCAATACAATGAAGGTTTTTTGTTCAAAGGTAAGAATCCACTTAGCATTTTTTAGTGGAACATGTAGGGGAATCAGCTCACATTTTAGAGCGATTGCTTTGCATGCGGAGGTGGTGGGACTGATGCCTGCATTCTGCAAACCTGAATGTTCTATGCACAAGTCTGGTTTCTCTTTTCAGTGGAGTCAGTCAAGCACTGGGTCACTATGCATAGGTTTGGGCATTTTACTCAAAGGCAGCAAATGTTAAATGATAAGCATTGTATTCAAGCAGGGACAAATGTTCTTTTGGCCAGTTGACACAACTTTGCAGTACATCTGGAAGCAATCATGGAAGAGCCTGAACAGGGACTTGAACCCTGGACCCTCAGATTAAAAGTCTGATGCTCTACCGACTGAGCTATCCAGGCTCTGCTTGGAAACCCAAGCAATCTAATTAGGAGCCACATGTGCATTACAAGCATGCACAGAACAATTGAAGGGTTTTTCCTATGTATGACTCCCCATGTGTCCCTTTATTATGCTTTCTAGTCCACATCCTTTTGACCACAAACGGTGCAACTGAAGGGTCACACCATTAGTACTGTCTGACGATTGGCCTGCCGTTGATTGAGCTTCTGATACACCTGCACTAAAGGGGAATTAGCTCAGATGGTAGAGTGCTCGCTTAGCATGCGAGAGGCAGTGGGATCGATACCCACATTCTCCAATTCATCATTTACCATGGCAATGCCTCGTCTCAATTTTATTCAAAATAGCCTTTCACAACCATGGATCCCTACAAATTACGCTAGATTAGATTAATTATTCCCAATGTGTACAAATATTATGTCATTTTAATGTCACAAGTATAGCTGAGGTTTGTTGCAATACAATGAAGGTTTTTTGTTCAAAGGTAAGAATCCACTTAGCATTTTTTAGTGGAAAATGTAGGGGAATCAGCTCACATGTTAGAGCGATTGCTTTGCATGCGAGAGGTGGTGGGACTGATGCCTGCATTCTCCAAACCTGAATGTTCTATGCAGAAGTCTGGTTTCTCTTTTCAGTGGAGTCAGTCAAGCACTGGGTCACTATGCATAGGTTTGGGCATTTTACTCAAAGGCAGCAAATCTTAAATGATAAGCATTGTATTCAAGCAGGGACAAATGTTCTTTTGGCCAGTTGACACAACTTTGCAGTACATCTGGAAGCAATCATGGAAGAGCCTGAACAGGGACTTGAACCCTGGACCCTCAGATTAAAAGTCTGATGCTCTACCGACTGAGCTATCCAGGCTCTGCTTGGAAACCCAAGCAATCTAATTAGGAGCCACATGTGCATTAAAAGCATGCACAGAACAATTGAAGGGTTTTTCCTATGTATGACTCCCCATGTGTCCCTTTATTATGCTTTCTAGTCCACATCCTTTTGACCACAAACGGTGCAACTGAAGGGTCACACCATTAGTACTGTCTGACGATTGGCCTGCCGTTGATTGAGCTTCTGATACACCTGCACTAAAGGGGAATTAGCTCAGATGGTAGAGTGCTCGCTTAGGCTGCGTACACACCTAAAGAACAAATGTTTGGTCCGTGTGCGATGCCTGATTGCTATTTGATTGCTGCTCCAATTCATTTTCAATGGGAGTCACGTCGTTTGATCGGACAAACCTGTCCGATGTGGGGGCGGAGGGCACAACAAACACATCGGACACCTTGTAGTCAAAACAGCCAACGAACAGGGTGGGACTTCAGATCGGACAGAAGGGTGGTTTTTAACCGCCAACTAATAGGAGAGAACTTCCGTTCTTGACAGCACTGGGTGGGGTTTAGGCTGTAGTCTTCTGAGTTACGTGACACAGACTATTATATCGCTTGTTTGTATGTCTTCTTTTGGCTACGGCTGTGCGTAACTTGGAGAGTCCAAGTTGCGCACGGCTGTCTCCAGTGAGTGAGTCCAGAAATACAGGACGATAGCCAAAATAGCCGTCGGGCCTCGGCAGTTGTGAGGCTGCATTAATAATTAGTTCTAAAAGCATGTATTTTTTACGGGGATCACTATTGATTTTAATAGTAGGCCTAGACGCATATATGTCTATGAGTAGCCTAGAGTAGAAATGTAATGGCAGCGTACGAGGTTCACATGCGCAAATATAACAGATGTACAAGTTATCGACACGAATGGTACTTACGGTATGGTACACGATGTAAGCTTGTAGATCTGTTTATTTTAAGCATGCGCCGCCGCCACCACGCAAAGTTATGACGCGCGCACATGTGGGGGGAGAGACCCGATATATTTTATAGCTCTATGGGAGAGACGCAGACAGAGAAATATTTAAAATCATCCTGTCTCGCTCTAGCGCACGGCCGCACGCATAAAGAGCCAATGGAGCAAATGTTAAATAAGCTACACAGGTGGTCCTAAATGATTAATTAATTACATCAGCAAAAGACGTGATATAGGTCAACTGCAGCGGATCTGTTCTGACTTGAAGCTTAACTGACCAGCACGGCTTCAAGTTTAAACCATAAAATGACATGGAAATGCCCGTCGATTTGATGCGCAGAAATAACATAGGCCTATATCGAATCAGGTTAAGGTGCACATGCACATGGAAGAAAAGTCCTTTTTATCGGGTTTCGGGGATACTTTGTTGTAGGCTATACGTCTCCGGTGAATTGTATGCACCAGCAGCAATCACATTATTGTTCAAACACCTGCTCCTCTGTTCATCTGTTGTCTTATTTGGCTAATAAAATAATTATTAAGAATTAATGCAATTTCAAGTTGTTGCTGCAATCATGATTCATGTTGCTGTTCTCTTCTCTCTGTGTGACTGAAGGTTGCGCCCAAAAATTGTAGACAGTGATTTCCCGCACCCCCTCATGTTATTTTTCCCTCGTAAAATGACCTCTTTTCTTTTTTTCACTATTTGGTTCGCTTAACGTGTCCACGTGTCATTTGTTTACATATTTGGTACGCTTTACAAAGTCCAGTGTGAACACCAAACGGACCAAAATCAAAATGCAAATATGTGGTCCTTGGTCCTTGATCCGGACCTTCTAAGTGAACTTTGAGTGTGAAAAACGGCCTCGACAAACTACCGCTAGCTGCTGCTGCAGTCAAGAAAACTACACTGAACATATGTGCATCTATTTCCGCGTATGGTAGCACCGCCCAAATCGCGCAAAGCATTGTGGGACATGGAGGCATCAAATCATAAAAATGTAATCAGTGGTCGGTCGGACAGATCTGTGTGTCCGAAAGGTGTGTACGAAGCCTTAGCATGCGAGAGGCGGTGGGATCGATACACACATTCTCCAATTCATCATTTACCATGGCAATGCCTCGTCTCAATTTTATTCAAAATAGCCTTTCACAACCATGGATCCCTACAAATTACGCTAGATTAGATTAATTATTCCCAATGTGTACAAATATTGTGGCATTTTAATGTCACAAGTATAGCTGAGGTTTGTTGCAATACAATTAAGGTTTTTTGTTCAAAGGTAAGAATCCACTTAGCATGTTTTAGTGGAACATGTAGGGGAATCAGCTCAAATGTTAGAGCGATTGCTTTGCATGCGAGAGGTGGTGGGACTGATGCCTGCATTCTCCAAACCTGAATGTTCTATGCAGAAGTCTGGTTTCTCTTTTCAGTGGAGTCAGTCAAGCACTGGGTCACTATGCATAGGTTTGGGCATTTTACTCAAAGGCAGCAAATCTTAAATGATAAGCATTGTATTCAAGCAGGGACAAATGTTCTTTTGTCCAGTTGACACAACTTTGCAGTACATCTGGAAGCAATCATGGAAGAGCCTGAACAGGGACTTGAACCCTGGACCCTCAGATTAAAAGTCTGATGCTCTACCGACTGAGCTATCCAGGCTCTGCTTGGAAACCCAAGTAATCTAATTAGGAGCCACATGTGCATTACAAGCATGAACAGAACAATTGAAGGGTTTTTCCTATGTATGACTCCCCATGTGTCCCTTTATTATGCTTTCTAGTCCACATCCTTTTGACCACAAACGGTGCAACTGAAGGGTCACACCATTAGTACTGTCTGACGATTGGCCTGCCGTTGATTGAGCTCCTGATACACCTGCACTAAAGGGGAATTAGCTCAGATGGTAGAGTGCTAGCTTAGCATGCGAGAGGCGGTGGGATCGATACCCACATTCTCCAATTCATTATTCACCATGGCAATGCCTCGTCTCAATTTTATTCAAAATAGCCTTTCACAACCATGGATCCCTACAAATTACGCTAGATTAGATTAATTATTCCCAATGTGTACAAATATTATGTCATTTTAATGTCACAATAGCTGAGGTTTGTTGCAATACAATGAAGGTTTTTTGTTCAAAGGTAAGAATCCACTAAGCATTTTTTAGTGGAACATGTAGGGGAATCAGCTCACATGTTAGAGCGATTGCTTTGCATGCGGAGGTGGTGGGACTGATGCCTGCATTCTCCAAACCTGAATGTTCTATACACAAGTCTGGTTTCTCTTTTCAGTGGAGTCAGTCAAGCACTGGGTCACTATGCATAGGTTTGGGCATTTTACTCAAAGGCAGCAAATCTTAAATGATAAGCATTGCATTCAAGCAGGGACAAATGTTCTTTTGGCCAGTTGACACAACTTTGCAGTACATCTGGAAGCAATCATGGAAGAGCCTGAACAGGGACTTGAACCCTGGACCCTCAGATTAAAAGTCTGATGCTCTACCGACTGAGCTATCCAGGCTCTGCTTGGAAACCCAAGCAATCTAATTAGGAGCCACATGTGCATTACAAGCATGCACAGAACAATTGAAGGGTTTTTCCTATGTATGACTCCCCATGTGTCCCTTTATTATGCTTTCTAGTCCACATCCTTTTGACCACAAACGGTGCAACTGAAGGGTCACACCATTAGTACTGTTGACGATTGGCCTGCCGTTGATTGAGCTTCTGATACACCTGCACTAAAGGGGAATTAGCTCAGATGGTAGAGTGCTCGCTTAGCATGCGAGAGGCGGTGGGATCGATACCCACATTCTCCAATTCATCATTTACCATGGCAATGCCTCGTCTCAATTTTATTCAAAATAGCCTTTCACAACCATGGATCCCTACAAATTACGCTAGATTAGATTAATTATTCCCAATGTGTATAAATATTGTGGCATTTTAATGTCACAAGTATAGCTGAGGTTTGTTGCAATACAATGAAGGTTTTTTGTTCAAAGGTAAGAATCCACTTAGCATTTTTTAGTGGAACATGTAGGGGAATCAGCTCACATTTTAGAGCGATTGCTTTGCATGCGGAGGTGGTGGGACTGATGCCTGCATTCTGCAAACCTGAATGTTCTATGCACAAGTCTGGTTTCTCTTTTCAGTGGAGTCAGTCAAGCACTGGGTCACTATGCATAGGTTTGGGCATTTTACTCAAAGGCAGCAAATCTTAAATGATAAGCATTGTATTCAAGCAGGGACAAATGTTCTTTTGGCCAGTTGACACAACTTTGCAGTACATCTGGAAGCAATCATGGAAGAGCCTGAACAGGGACTTGAACCCTGGACCCTCAGATTAAAAGTCTGATGCTCTACCGACTGAGCTATCCAGGCTCTGCTTGGAAACCCAAGCAATCTAATTAGGAGCCACATGTGCATTACAAGCATGCACAGAACAATTGAAGGGTTTTTCCTATGTATGACTCCCCATGTGTCCCTTTATTATGCTTTCTAGTCCACATCCTTTTGACCACAAACGGTGCAACTGAAGGGTCACACCATTAGTACTGTCTGACGATTGGCCTGCCGTTGATTGAGATTCTGATACACCTGCACTAAAGGGGAATTAGCTCAGATGGTAGAGTGCTCGCTTAGCATGCGAGAGGCGGTGGGATCGATACCCACATTCTCCAATTCATCATTTACCATGGCAATGCCTCGTCTCAATTTTATTCAAAATAGCCTTTCACAACCATGGATCCCTACAAATTACGCTAGATTAGATTAATTATTCCCAATGTGTACAAATATTGTGGCATTTTAATGTCACAAGTATAGCTGAGGTTTGTTGCAATACAATGAAGGTTTTTTGTTCAAAGGTAAGAATCCACTTAGCATTTTTTAGTGGAACATGTAGGGGAATCAGCTCACATGTTAGAGCGATTGCTTTGCATGCGGAGGTGGTGGGACTGATGCCTGCATTCTCCAAACCTGAATGTTCTATGCACAAGTCTGGTTTCTCTTTTCAGTGGAGTCAGTCAAACACTGGGTCACTATGCATAGGTTTGGGCATTTTACTCAAAGGCAGCAAATCTTAAATGATAAGCATTGTATTCAAGCAGGGACAAATGTTCTTTTGGCCAGTTGACACAACTTTGCAGTACATCTGGAAGCAATCATGGAAGAGCCTGAACAGGGACTTGAACCCTGGACCCTCAGATTAAAAGTCTGATGCTCTACCGACTGAGCTATCCAGGCTCTGCTTGGAAACCCAAGTAATCTAATTAGGAGCCACATGTGCATTACAAGCATGAACAGAACAATTGAAGGGTTTTTCCTATGTATGACTCCCCATGTGTCCCTTTATTATGCTTTCTAGTCCACATCCTTTTGACCACAAACGGTGCAACTGAAGGGTCACACCATTAGTACTGTCTGACGATTGGCCTGCCGTTGATTGAGCTTCTGATACACCTGCACTAAAGGGGAATTAGCTCAGATGGTAGAGTGCTAGCTTAGCATGCGAGAGGCGGTGGGATCGATACCCACATTCTCCATTTCATCATTTACCATGGCAATGCCTCCTCTCAATTTTATTCAAAATAGCCTTTCACAACCATGGATCCCTACAAATTACGCTAGATTAGATTAATTATTCCCAATGTGTACAAATATTGTGGCATTTTAATGTCACAAGTATAGCTGAGGTTTGTTGCAATACAATGAAGGTTTTTTGTTCAAAGGTAAGAATCCACTTAGCATTTTTTAGTGGAAAATGTAGGGGAATCAGCTCACATGTTAGAGCGATTGCTTTGCATGCGAGAGGTGGTGGGACTGATGCCTGCATTCTCCAAACCTGAATGTTCTATGCAGAAGTCTGGTTTCTCTTTTCAGTGGAGTCAGTCAAGCACTGGGTCACTATGCATAGGTTTGGGCATTTTACTCAAAGGCAGCAAATCTTAAATGATAAGCATTGTATTCAAGCAGGGACAAATGTTCTTTTGGCCAGTTGACACAACTTTGCAGTACATCTGGAAGCAATCATGGAAGAGCCTGAACAGGGACTTGAACCCTGGACCCTCAGATTAAAAGTCTGATGCTCTACCGACTGAGCTATCCAGGCTCTGCTTGGAAACCCAAGCAATCTAATTAGGAGCCACATGTGCATTACAAGCATGCACAACAATTGAAGGGTTTTTCCTATGTATGACTCCCCATGTGTCCCTTTATTATGCTTTCTATTCCACATCCTTTTGACCACAAACGGTGCAACTGAAGGGTCACACCATTAGTACTGTCTGACGATTGGCCTGCCGTTGATTGAGCTTCTGATACACCTGCACTAAAGGGGAATTAGCTCAGATGGTAGAGTGCTCGCTTAGCATGCGAGAGGCGGTGGGATCGATACCCACATTCTCCAATTCATCATTCACCATGGCAATGCATCGTCTCAATTTTATTCAAAATAGCCTTTCACAACCATGGATCCCTACAAATTACGCTAGATTAGATTAATTATTCCCAATGTGTACAAATATTATGTCATTTTAATGTCACAAGTATAGCTGAGGTTTGTTGCAATACAATTAAGGTTTTTTGTTCAAAAAAGGTAAGAATCCACTTAGCATTTTTTAGTGGAACATGTAGGGGAATCAGCTCACATGTTAGAGCGATTGCTTTGCATGCGGAGGTGGTGGGACTGATGCCTGCATTCTCCAAACCTGAATGTTCTATGCACAAGTCTGGTTTCTCTTTTCAGTGGAGTCAGTCAAACACTGGGTCACTATGCATAGGTTTGGGCATTTTACTCAAAGGCAGCAAATCTTAAATGATAAGCATTGTATTCAAGCAGGGACAAATGTTCTTTTGGCCAGTTGACACAACTTTGCAGTACATCTGGAAGCAATCATGGAAGAGCCTGAACAGGGACTTGAACCCTGGACCCTCAGATTAAAAGTCTGATGCTCTACCGACTGAGCTATCCAGGCTCTGCTTGGAAACCCAAGTAATCTAATTAGGAGCCACATGTGCATTACAAGCATGAACAGAACAATTGAAGGGTTTTTCCTATGTATGACTCCCCATGTGTCCCTTTATTATGCTTTCTAGTCCACATCCTTTTGACCACAAACGGTGCAACTGAAGGGTCACACCATTAGTACTGTCTGACGATTGGCCTGCCGTTGATTGAGCTTCTGATACACCTGCACTAAAGGGGAATTAGCTCAGATGGTAGAGTGCTAGCTTAGCATGCGAGAGGCGGTGGGATCGATACCCACATTCTCCATTTCATCATTTACCATGGCAATGCCTCCTCTCAATTTTATTCAAAATAGCCTTTCACAACCATGGATCCCTACAAATTACGCTAGATTAGATTAATTATTCCCAATGTGTACAAATATTGTGGCATTTTAATGTCACAAGTATAGCTGAGGTTTGTTGCAATACAATGAAGGTTTTTTGTTCAAAGGTAAGAATCCACTTAGCATTTTTTAGTGGAACATGTAGGGGAATCAGCTCACATGTTAGAGCGATTGCTTTGCATGCGGAGGTGGTGGGACTGATGCCTGCATTCTCCAAACCTGAATGTTCTATACACAAGTCTGGTTTCTCTTTTCAGTGGAGTCAGTCAAGCACTGGGTCTCTATGCATAGGTTTGGGCATTTTACTCAAAGGCAGCAAATCTTAAATGATAAGCATTGTATTCAAGCAGGGACAAATGTTCTTTTGGCCAGTTGACACAACTTTGCAGTACATCTGGAAGCAATCATGGAAGAGCCTGAACAGGGACTTGAACCCTGGACCCTCAGATTAAAAGTCTGATGCTCTACCGACTGAGCTATCCAGGCTCTGCTTGGAAACCCAAGCAATCTAATTAGGAGCCACATGTGCATTACAAGCATGCACAACAATTGAAGGGGTTTTCCTATGTATGACTCCCCATGTGTCCCTTTATTATGCTTTTTGTCCACATCCTTTTGACCACAAACGGTGCAACTGAAGGGTCACACCATTAGTACTGTCTGACGATTGGCCTGCCGTTGATTGAGCTTCTGATACACCTGCACTAAAGGGGAATTAGCTCAGATGGTAGAGTGCTCGCTTAGCATGCGAGAGGCGGTGGGATCGATACCCACATTCTCCAATTCATCATTTACCATGGCAATGCCTCGTCTCAATTTTATTCAAAATAGCCTTTCACAACCATGGATCCCTACAAATTACGCTAGATTAGATTAATTATTCCCAATGTGTACAAATATTGTGGCATTTTAATGTCACAAGTATAGCTGAGGTTTGTTGCAATACAATGAAGGTTTTTTGTTCAAAGGTAAGAATCCACTTAGCATGTTTTAGTGGAACATGTAGGGGAATCAGCTCAAATGTTAGAGCGATTGCTTTGCATGCGGAGGTGGTGGGACTGATGCCTGCATTCTCCAAACCTGAATGTTCTATACACAAGTCTGGTTTCTCTTTTCAGTGGAGTCAGTCAAGCACTGGGTCACTATGCATAGGTTTGGGCATTTTACTCAAAGGCAGCAAATCTTAAATGATAAGCATTGTATTCAAGCAGGGACAAATGTTCTTTTGGTCAGTTGACACAACTTTGCAGTACATCTGGAAGCAATCATGGAAGAGCCTGAACAGGGACTTGAACCCTGGACCCTCAGATTAAAAGTCTGATGCTCTACCGACTGAGCTATCCAGGCTCTGCTTGGAAACCCAAGCAATCTAATTAGGAGCCACATGTGCATTACAAGCATGCACAGAACAATTGAAGGGTTTTTCCTATGTATGACTCCCCATGTGTCCCTTTATTATGCTTTCTAGTCCACATCCTTTTGACCACAAACGGTGCAACTGAAGGGTCACACCATTAGTACTGTTGACGATTGGCCTGCCGTTGATTGAGCTTCTGATACACCTGCACTAAAGGGGAATTAGCTCAGATGGTAGAGTGCTCGCTTAGCATGCGAGAGGCGGTGGTATCGATACCCACATTCTCCAATTCATCATTTACCATGGCAATGCCTCGTCTCAATTTTATTCAAAATAGCCTTTCACAACCATGGATCCCTACAAATTACGCTAGATTAGATTAATTATTCCCAATGTGTATAAATATTGTGGCATTTTAATGTCACAAGTATAGCTGATGTTTGTTGCAATACAATGAAGGTTTTTTGTTCAAAGGTAAGAATCCACTTAGCATTTTTTAGTGGAACATGTAGGGGAATCAGCTCACATTTTAGAGCGATTGCTTTGCATGCGGAGGTGGTGGGACTGATGCCTGCATTCTGCAAACCTGAATGTTCTATGCACAAGTCTGGTTTCTCTTTTCAGTGGAGTCAGTCAAGCACTGGGTCACTATGCATAGGTTTGGGCATTTTACTCAAAGGCAGCAAATGTTAAATGATAAGCATTGTATTCAAGCAGGGACAAATGTTCTTTTGGCCAGTTGACACAACTTTGCAGTACATCTGGAAGCAATCATGGAAGAGCCTGAACAGGGACTTGAACCCTGGACCCTCAGATTAAAAGTCTGATGCTCTACCGACTGAGCTATCCAGGCTCTGCTTGGAAACCCAAGCAATCTAATTAGGAGCCACATGTGCATTACAAGCATGCACAACAATTGAAGGGTTTTTCCTATGTATGACTCCCCATGTGTCCCTTTATTATGCTTTCTATTCCACATCCTTTTGACCACAAACGGTGCAACTGAAGGGTCACACCATTAGTACTGTCTGACGATTGGCCTGCCGTTGATTGAGCTTCTGATACACCTGCACTAAAGGGGAATTAGCTCAGATGGTAGAGTGCTCGCTTAGCATGCGAGAGGCGGTGGGATCGATACCCACATTCTCCAATTCATCATTCACCATGGCAATGCATCGTCTCAATTTTATTCAAAATAGCCTTTCACAACCATGGATCCCTACAAATTACGCTAGATTAGATTAATTATTCCCAATGTGTACAAATATTATGTCATTTTAATGTCACAAGTATAGCTGAGGTTTGTTGCAATACAATTAAGGTTTTTTGTTCAAAAAAGGTAAGAATCCACTTAGCATTTTTTAGTGGAACATGTAGGGGAATCAGCTCACATGTTAGAGCGATTGCTTTGCATGCGGAGGTGGTGGGACTGATGCCTGCATTCTCTAAACCTGAATGTTCTATGCACAAGTCTGGTTTCTCTTTTCAGTGGAGTCAGTCAAACACTGGGTCACTATGCATAGGTTTGGGCATTTTACTCAAAGGCAGCAAATCTTAAATGATAAGCATTGTATTCAAGCAGGGACAAATGTTCTTTTGGCCAGTTGACACAACTTTGCAGTACATCTGGAAGCAATCATGGAAGAGCCTGAACAGGGACTTGAACCCTGGACCCTCAGATTAAAAGTCTGATGCTCTACCGACTGAGCTATCCAGGCTCTGCTTGGAAACCCAAGTAATCTAATTAGGAGCCACATGTGCATTACAAGCATGAACAGAACAATTGAAGGGTTTTTCCTATGTATGACTCCCCATGTGTCCCTTTATTATGCTTTCTAGTCCACATCCTTTTGACCACAAACGGTGCAACTGAAGGGTCACACCATTAGTACTGTCTGACGATTGGCCTGCCGTTGATTGAGCTTCTGATACACCTGCACTAAAGGGGAATTAGCTCAGATGGTAGAGTGCTAGCTTAGCATGCGAGAGGCGGTGGGATCGATACCCACATTCTCCATTTCATCATTTACCATGGCAATGCCTCCTCTCAATTTTATTCAAAATAGCCTTTCACAACCATGGATCCCTACAAATTACGCTAGATTAGATTAATTATTCCCAATGTGTACAAATATTGTGGCATTTTAATGTCACAAGTATAGCTGAGGTTTGTTGCAATACAATGAAGGTTTTTTGTTCAAAGGTAAGAATCCACTTAGCATTTTTTAGTGGAACATGTAGGGGAATCAGCTCACATGTTAGAGCGATTGCTTTGCATGCGGAGGTGGTGGGACTGATGCCTGCATTCTCCAAACCTGAATGTTCTATACACAAGTCTGGTTTCTCTTTTCAGTGGAGTCAGTCAAGCACTGGGTCTCTATGCATAGGTTTGGGCATTTTACTCAAAGGCAGCAAATCTTAAATGATAAGCATTGTATTCAAGCAGGGACAAATGTTCTTTTGGCCAGTTGACACAACTTTGCAGTACATCTGGAAGCAATCATGGAAGAGCCTGAACAGGGACTTGAACCCTGGACCCTCAGATTAAAAGTCTGATGCTCTACCGACTGAGCTATCCAGGCTCTGCTTGGAAACCCAAGCAATCTAATTAGGAGCCACATGTGCATTACAAGCATGCACAACAATTGAAGGGGTTTTCCTATGTATGACTCCCCATGTGTCCCTTTATTATGCTTTTTGTCCACATCCTTTTGACCACAAACGGTGCAACTGAAGGGTCACACCATTAGTACTGTCTGACGATTGGCCTGCCGTTGATTGAGCTTCTGATACACCTGCACTAAAGGGGAATTAGCTCAGATGGTAGAGTGCTCGCTTAGCATGCGAGAGGCGGTGGGATCGATACCCACATTCTCCAATTCATCATTTACCATGGCAATGCCTCGTCTCAATTTTATTCAAAATAGCCTTTCACAACCATGGATCCCTACAAATTACGCTAGATTAGATTAATTATTCCCAATGTGTACAAATATTGTGGCATTTTAATGTCACAAGTATAGCTGAGGTTTGTTGCAATACAATGAAGGTTTTTTGTTCAAAGGTAAGAATCCACTTAGCATGTTTTAGTGGAACATGTAGGGGAATCAGCTCAAATGTTAGAGCGATTGCTTTGCATGCGGAGGTGGTGGGACTGATGCCTGCATTCTCCAAACCTGAATGTTCTATACACAAGTCTGGTTTCTCTTTTCAGTGGAGTCAGTCAAGCACTGGGTCACTATGCATAGGTTTGGGCATTTTACTCAAAGGCAGCAAATCTTAAATGATAAGCATTGTATTCAAGCAGGGACAAATGTTCTTTTGGTCAGTTGACATAACTTTGCAGTACATTTGGAAGCAATCATGGAAGAGCCTGAACAGGGACTTGAACCCTGGACCCTCAGATTAAAAGTCTGATGCTCTACCGACTGAGCTATCCAGGCTCTGCTTGGAAACCCAAGCAATCTAATTAGGAGCCACATGTGCATTACAAGCATGCACAGAACAATTGAAGGGTTTTTCCTATGTATGACTCCCCATGTGTCCCTTTATTATGCTTTCTAGTCCACATCCTTTTGACCACAAACGGTGCAACTGAAGGGTCACACCATTAGTACTGTTGACGATTGGCCTGCCGTTGATTGAGCTTCTGATACACCTGCACTAAAGGGGAATTAGCTCAGATGGTAGAGTGCTCGCTTAGCATGCGAGAGGCGGTGGTATCGATACCCACATTCTCCAATTCATCATTTACCATGGCAATGCCTCGTCTCAATTTTATTCAAAATAGCCTTTCACAACCATGGATCCCTACAAATTACGCTAGATTAGATTAATTATTCCCAATGTGTATAAATATTGTGGCATTTTAATGTCACAAGTATAGCTGATGTTTGTTGCAATACAATGAAGGTTTTTTGTTCAAAGGTAAGAATCCACTTAGCATTTTTTAGTGGAACATGTAGGGGAATCAGCTCACATTTTAGAGCGATTGCTTTGCATGCGGAGGTGGTGGGACTGATGCCTGCATTCTGCAAACCTGAATGTTCTATGCACAAGTCTGGTTTCTCTTTTCAGTGGAGTCAGTCAAGCACTGGGTCACTATGCATAGGTTTGGGCATTTTACTCAAAGGCAGCAAATGTTAAATGATAAGCATTGTATTCAAGCAGGGACAAATGTTCTTTTGGCCAGTTGACACAACTTTGCAGTACATCTGGAAGCAATCATGGAAGAGCCTGAACAGGGACTTGAACCCTGGACCCTCAGATTAAAAGTCTGATGCTCTACCGACTGAGCTATCCAGGCTCTGCTTGGTAACCCAAGCAATCTAATTAGGAGCCACATGTGCATTACAAGCATGCACAGAACAATTGAAGGGTTTTTCCTATGTATGACTCCCCATGTGTCCCTTTATTATGCTTTCTAGTCCACATCCTTTTGACCACAAACGGTGCACCTGAAGGGTCACACCATTAGTACTGTCTGACGATTGGCCTGCCGTTGATTGAGCTTCTGATACACCTGCACTAAAGGGGAATTAGCTCAGATGGTAGAGTGCTCGCTTAGCATGCGAGAGGCGGTGGGATCGATACCCACATTCTCCAATTCATCATTTACCATGGCAATGCCTCCTCTCAATTTTATTCAAAATAGCCTTTCACAACCATGGATCCCTACAAATTACGCTAGATTAGATTAATTATTCCCAATGTGTACAAATATTATGTCATTTTAATGTCACAAGTATAGCTGAGGTTTGTTGCAATACAATGAAGGTTTTTTGTTCAAAGGTAAGAATCCACTTAGCATTTTTTAGTGGAAAATGTAGGGGAATCAGCTCACATGTTAGAGCGATTGCTTTGCATGCGAGAGGTGGTGGGACTGATGCCTGCATTCTCCAAACCTGAATGTTCTATGCAGAAGTCTGGTTTCTCTTTTCAGTGGAGTCAGTCAAGCACTGGGTCACTATGCATAGGTTTGGGCATTTTACTCAAAGGCAGCAAATCTTAAATGATAAGCATTGTATTCAAGCAGGGAAAAATGTTCTTTTGGCCAGTTGACACAACTTTGCAGTACATCTGGAAGCAATCATGGAAGAGCCTGAACAGGGACTTGAACCCTGGACCCTCAGATTAAAAGTCTGATGCTCTACCGACTGAGCTATCCAGGCTCTGCTTGGAAACCCAAGCAATCTAATTAGGAGCCACATGTGCATTAAAAGCATGCACAGAACAATTGAAGGGTTTTTCCTATGTATGACTCCCCATGTGTCCCTTTATTATGCTTTCTAGTCCACATCCTTTTGACCACAAACGGTGCAACTGAAGGGTCACACCATTAGTACTGTCTGACGATTGGCCTGCCGTTGATTGAGCTTCTGATACACCTGCACTAAAGGGGAATTAGCTCAGATGGTAGAGTGCTCGCTTAGCATGCGAGAGGCGGTGGGATCGATACCCACATTCTCCAATTCATCATTTACCATGGCAATGCCTCGTCTCAATTTTATTCAAAATAGCCTTTCACAACCATGGATCCCTACAAATTACGCTAGATTAGATTATTATTCCCAATGTGTATAAATATTGTGGCATTTTAATGTCACAAGTATAGCTGATGTTTGTTGCAATACAATGAAGGTTTTTTGTTCAAAGGTAAGAATCCACTTAGCATTTTTTAGTGGAACATGTAGGGGAATCAGCTCACATTTTAGAGCGATTGCTTTGCATGCGGAGGTGGTGGGACTGATGCCTGCATTCTGCAAACCTGAATGTTCTATGCACAAGTCTGGTTTCTCTTTTCAGTGGAGTCAGTCAAGCACTGGGTCACTATGCATAGGTTTGGGCATTTTACTCAAAGGCAGCAAATGTTAAATGATAAGCATTGTATTCAAGCAGGGACAAATGTTCTTTTGGCCAGTTGACACAACTTTGCAGTACATCTGGAAGCAATCATGGAAGAGCCTGAACAGGGACTTGAACCCTGGACCCTCAGATTAAAAGTCTGATGCTCTACCGACTGAGCTATCCAGGCTCTGCTTGGAAACCCAAGCAATCTAATTAGGAGCCACATGTGCATTACAAGCATGCACAGAACAATTGAAGGGTTTTTCCTATGTATGACTCCCCATGTGTCCCTTTATTATGCTTTCTAGTCCACATCCTTTTGACCACAAACGGTGCAACTGAAGGGTCACACCATTAGTACTGTCTGACGATTGGCCTGCCGTTGATTGAGCTTCTGATACACCTGCACTAAAGGGGAATTAGCTCAGATGGTAGAGTGCTCGCTTAGCATGCGAGAGGCGGTAGGATCGATACCCACATTCTCCATTTCATCATTTACCATGGCAATGCCTCCTCTCAATTTTATTCAAAATAGCCTTTCACAACCATGGATCCCTACAAATTACGCTAGATTAGATTAATTATTCCCAATGTGTACAAATATTTTGTCATTTTAATGTCACAAGTATAGCTGAGGTTTGTTGCAATACAATGAAGGTTTTTTGTTCAAAGGTAAGAATCCACTTAGCATTTTTTAGTGGAACATGTAGGGGAATCAGCTCACATGTTAGAGCGATTGCTTTGCATGCGAGAGGTGGTGGGACTGATGCCTGCATTCTCCAAACCTGAATGTTCTATGCAAAAGTCTGGTTTCTCTTTTCAGTGGAGTCAGTCAAGCACTGGGTCACTATGCATAGGTTTGGGCATTTTACTCAAAGGCAGCAAATCTTAAATGATAAGCATTGTATTCAAGCAGGGACAAATGTTATTTTGGCCAGTTGACACAACTTTGCAGTACATCTGGAAGCAATCATGGAAGAGCCTGAACAGGGACTTGAACCCTGGACCCTCAGATTAAAAGTCGGATGCTCTACCGACTGAGCTATCCAGGCTCTGCTTGGAAACCCATGCAATCTAATTAGGAGCCACATGTGCATTACAAGCATGCACAACAATTGAAGGGTTTTTCCTATGTATGACTCCCCATGTGTCCCTTTATTATGCTTTCTAGTCCACATCCTTTTGACCACAAACGGTGCAACTGAAGGGTCACACCATTAGTACTGTCTGACGATTGGCCTGCCGTTGATTGAGCTTCTGATACACCTGCACTAAAGGGGAATTAGCTCAGATGGTAGAGTGCTCGCTTAGCATGCGAGAGGCGGTGGGATCGATACCCACATTCTCCAATTCATCATTTACCATGGCAATGCCTCGTCTCAATTTTATTCAAAATAGCCTTTCACAACCATGGATCCCTACAAATTACGCTAGATTAGATTATTATTCCCAATGTGTATAAATATTGTGGCATTTTAATGTCACAAGTATAGCTGATGTTTGTTGCAATACAATGAAGGTTTTTTGTTCAAAGGTAAGAATCCACTTAGCATTTTTTAGTGGAACATGTAGGGGAATCAGCTCACATTTTAGAGCGATTGCTTTGCATGCGGAGGTGGTGGGACTGATGCCTGCATTCTGCAAACCTGAATGTTCTATGCACAAGTCTGGTTTCTCTTTTCAGTGGAGTCAGTCAAGCACTGGGTCACTATGCATAGGTTTGGGCATTTTACTCAAAGGCAGCAAATGTTAAATGATAAGCATTGTATTCAAGCAGGGACAAATGTTCTTTTGGCCAGTTGACACAACTTTGCAGTACATCTGGAAGCAATCATGGAAGAGCCTGAACAGGGACTTGAACCCTGGACCCTCAGATTAAAAGTCTGATGCTCTACCGACTGAGCTATCCAGGCTCTGCTTGGAAACCCAAGCAATCTAATTAGGAGCCACATGTGCATTACAAGCATGCACAGAACAATTGAAGGGTTTTTCCTATGTATGACTCCCCATGTGTCCCTTTATTATGCTTTCTAGTCCACATCCTTTTGACCACAAACGGTGCAACTGAAGGGTCACACCATTAGTACTGTCTGACGATTGGCCTGCCGTTGATTGAGCTTCTGATACACCTGCACTAAAGGGGAATTAGCTCAGATGGTAGAGTGCTCGCTTAGCATGCGAGAGGCGGTAGGATCGATACCCACATTCTCCATTTCATCATTTACCATGGCAATGCCTCCTCTCAATTTTATTCAAAATAGCCTTTCACAACCATGGATCCCTACAAATTACGCTAGATTAGATTAATTATTCCCAATGTGTACAAATATTTTGTCATTTTAATGTCACAAGTATAGCTGAGGTTTGTTGCAATACAATGAAGGTTTTTTGTTCAAAGGTAAGAATCCACTTAGCATTTTTTAGTGGAACATGTAGGGGAATCAGCTCACATGTTAGAGCGATTGCTTTGCATGCGAGAGGTGGTGGGACTGATGCCTGCATTCTCCAAACCTGAATGTTCTATGCAAAAGTCTGGTTTCTCTTTTCAGTGGAGTCAGTCAAGCACTGGGTCACTATGCATAGGTTTGGGCATTTTACTCAAAGGCAGCAAATCTTAAATGATAAGCATTGTATTCAAGCAGGGACAAATGTTATTTTGGCCAGTTGACACAACTTTGCAGTACATCTGGAAGCAATCATGGAAGAGCCTGAACAGGGACTTGAACCCTGGACCCTCAGATTAAAAGTCGGATGCTCTACCGACTGAGCTATCCAGGCTCTGCTTGGAAACCCATGCAATCTAATTAGGAGCCACATGTGCATTACAAGCATGCACAACAATTGAAGGGTTTTTCCTATGTATGACTCCCCATGTGTCCCTTTATTATGCTTTCTAGTCCACATCCTTTTGACCACAAACGGTGCAACTGAAGGGTCACACCATTAGTACTGTCTGACGATTGGCCTGCCGTTGATTGAGCTTCTGATACACCTGCACTAAAGGGGAATTAGCTCAGATGGTAGAGTGCTCGCTTAGCATGCGAGAGGCGGTGGGATCGATACCCACATTCTCCAATTCATCATTTACCATGGCAATGCCTCGTCTCAATTTTATTCAAAATAGCCTTTCACAACCATGGATCCCTACAAATTACGCTAGATTAGATTAATTATTCCCAATGTGTACAAATATTATGTCATTTTAATGTCACA
Organism: Electrona antarctica; assembly: GCF_951216825.1. Classification (NCBI taxonomy): domain Eukaryota; kingdom Metazoa; phylum Chordata; class Actinopteri; order Myctophiformes; family Myctophidae; genus Electrona; species Electrona antarctica. Next base: position 54,482,011 of record NC_136792.1, read on the forward strand.
ATAGCTGAGGTTTGTTGCAATACAATGAAGGTTTTTTGTTCAAAGGTAAGAATCCACTAAGCATTTTTTAGTGGAACATGTAGGGGAATCAGCTCACATGTTAGAGCGATTGCTTTGCATGCGGAGGTGGTGGGACTGATGCCTGCATTCTCCAAACCTGAATGTTCTATACACAAGTCTGGTTTCTCTTTTCAGTGGAGTCAGTCAAGCACTGGGTCACTATGCATAGGTTTGGGCATTTTACTCAAAGGCAGCAAATCTTAAATGATAAGCATTGTATTCAAGCAGGGACAAATGTTCTTTTGGCCAGTTGACACAACTTTGCAGTACATCTGGAAGCAATCATGGAAGAGCCTGAACAGGTACTTGAACCCTGGACCCTCAGATTAAAAGTCTGATGCTCTACCGACTGAGCTATCCAGGCTCTGCTTGGGAACCCAAGCAATCTAATTAGGAGCCACATGTGCATTACAAGCATGCACAGAACAATTGAAGGGTTTTTCCTATGTATGACTCCCCATGTGTCCCTTTATTATGCTTTCTAGTCCACATCCTTTTGACCACAAACGGTGCAACTGAAGGGTCACACCATTAGTACTGTTGACGATTGGCCTGCCGTTGATTGAGCTTCTGATACACCTGCACTAAAGGGGAATTAGCTCAGATGGTAGAGTGCTCGCTTAGCATGCGAGAGGCGGTGGGATCGATACCCACATTCTCCAATTCATCATTTACCATGGCAATGCCTCGTCTCAATTTTATTCAAAATAGCCTTTCACAACCATGGATCCCTACAAATTACGCTAGATTAGATTAATTATTCCCAATGTGTATAAATATTGTGGCATTTTAATGTCACAAGTATAGCTGAGGTTTGTTGCAATACAATGAAGGTTTTTTGTTCAAAGGTAAGAATGCACTTAGCATTTTTTAGTGGAACATGTAGGGGAATCAGCTCACATTTTAGAGCGATTGCTTTGCATACGGAGGTGGTGGGACTGATGCCTGCATTCTGCAAACCTGAATGTTCTATGCACAAGTCTGGTTTCTCTTTTCAGTGGAGTCAGTCAAGCACTGGGTCACTATGCATAGGTTTGGGCATTTTACTCAAAGGCAGCAATCTTAAATGATAAGCATTGTATTCAAGCAGGGACAAATGTTCTTTTGGCCAGTTGACACAACTTTGCAGTACATCTGGAAGCAATCATGGAAGAGCCTGAACAGGGACTTGAACCCTGGACCCTCAGATTAAAAGTCTGATGCTCTACCGACTGAGCTATCCAGGCTCTGCTTGGAAACCCAAGCAATCTAATTAGGAGCCACATGTGCATTACAAGCATGCACAGAACAATTGAAGGGTTTTTCCTATGTATGACTCCCCATGTGTCCCTTTATTATGCTTTCTAGTCCACATCCTTTTGACCACAAACGGTGCAACTGAAGGGTCACACCATTAGTACTGTCTGACGATTGGCCTGCCGTTGATTGAGATTCTGATACACCTGCACTAAAGGGGAATTAGCTCAGATGGTAGAGCGCTCGCTTAGCATGCGAGAGGCGGTGGGATCGATACCCAAGAGAAACAGTCTAAGTCCAAATTTCAGACTGACCCCTCCACGAAAAGGCCTCGTTGTCCTGAACCCTTATCTATCATTTATATATTATGGATCAATAGTGTGGACTTAGACTGTTATTCGTCTGTGGTACTCAATTCATCATTTACCATGGCAATGCCTCGTCTCAATTTTATTCAAAATAGCCTTTCACAACCATGGATCCCTACAAATTACGCTAGATTAGATTAATTATTCCCAATGTGTACAAATATTGTGGCATTTTAATGTCACAAGTATAGCTGAGGTTTGTTGCAATACAATGAAGGTTTTTTGTTCAAAGGTAAGAATCCACTTAGCATTTTTTAGTGGAACATGTAGGGGAATCAGCTCACATGTTAGAGCGATTGCTTTGCATGCGGAGGTGGTGGGACTGATGCCTGCATTCTCCAAACCTGAATGTTCTATGCACAAGTCTGGTTTCTCTTTTCAGTGGAGTCAGTCAAACACTGGGTCACTATGCATAGGTTTGGGCATTTTACTCAAAGGCAGCAAATCTTAAATGATAAGCATTGTATTCAAGCAGGGACAAATGTTCTTTTGGCCAGTTGACACAACTTTGCAGTACATCTGGAAGCAATCATGGAAGAGCCTGAACAGGGACTTGAACCCTGGACCCTCAGATTAAAAGTCTGATGCTCTACCGACTGAGCTATCCAGGCTCTGCTTGGAAACCCAAGTAATCTAATTAGGAGCCACATGTGCATTACAAGCATGAACAGAACAATTGAAGGGTTTTTCCTATGTATGACTCCCCATGTGTCCCTTTATTATGCTTTCTAGTCCACATCCTTTTGACCACAAACGGTGCAACTGAAGGGTCACACCATTAGTACTGTCTGACGATTGGCCTGCCGTTGATTGAGCTTCTGATACACCTGCACTAAAGGGGAATTAGCTCAGATGGTAGAGTGCTCGCTTAGCATGCGAGAGGCGGTGGGATCGATACCCACATTCTCCAATTCATCATTTACCATGGCAATGCCTCGTCTCAATTTTATTCAAAATAGCCTTTCACAACCATGGATCCCTACAAATTACGCTAGATTAGATTAATTATTCCCAATGTGTACAAATATTGTGGCATTTTAATGTCACAAGTATAGCTGAGGTTTGTTGCAATACAATGAAGGTTTTTTGTTCAAAGGTAAGAATCCACTTAGCATGTTTTAGTGGAACATGTAGGGGAATCAGCTCAAATGTTAGAGCGATTGCTTTGCATGCGAGAGGTGGTGGGACTGATGCCTGCATTCTCCAAACCTGAATGTTCTATGCAGAAGTCTGGTTTCTCTTTTCAGTGGAGTCAGTCAAGCACTGGGTCACTATGCATAGGTTTGGGCATTTTACTCAAAGGCAGCAAATCTTAAATGATAAGCATTGTATTCAAGCAGGGACAAATGTTCTTTTGTCCAGTTGACACAACTTTGCAGTACATCTGGAAGCAATCATGGAAGAGCCTGAACAGGGACTTGAACCCTGGACCCTCAGATTAAAAGTCTGATGCTCTACCGACTGAGCTATCCAGGCTCTGCTTGGAAACCCAAGCAATCTAATTAGGAGCCACATGTGCATTACAAGCATGCACAGAACAATTGAAGGGTTTTTCCTATGTATGACTCCCCATGTGTCCCTTTATTATGCTTTCTATTCCACATCCTTTTGACCACAAACGGTGCAACTGAAGGGTCACACCATTAGTACTGTCTGACGATTGGCCTGCCGTTGATTGAGCTTCTGATACACCTGCACTAAAGGGGAATTAGCTCAGATGGTAGAGTGCTCGCTTAGCATGCGAGAGGGGGTGGGATCGATGCCCACATTCTCCAATTCATCATTTACCATGGCAATGCCTCGTCTCAATTTTATTCAAAATAGCCTTTCACAACCATGGATCCCTACAAATTACGCTAGATAAGATTAATTATTCCCAATGTGTATAAATATTGTGGCATTTTAATGTCACAAGTATAGCTGAGGTTTGTTGCAATACAATGAAGGTTTTTTGTTCAAAGGTAAGAATCCACTTAGCATTTTTTAGTGGAACATGTAGGGGAATCAGCTCACATTTTAGAGCGATTGCTTTGCATGCGGAGGTGGTGGGACTGATGCCTGCATTCTGCAAACCTGAATGTTCTATGCACAAGTCTGGTTTCTCTTTTCAGTGGAGTCAGTCAAGCACTGGGTCACTATGCATAGGTTTGGGCATTTTACTCAAAGGCAGCAAATCTTAAATGATAAGCATTGTATTCAAGCAGGGACAAATGTTCTTTTGGCCAGTTGACACAACTTTGCAGTACATCTGGAAGCAATCATGGAAGAGCCTGAACAGGGACTTGAACCCTGGACCCTCAGATTAAAAGTCTGATGCTCTACCGACTGAGCTATCCAGGCTCTGCTTGGAAACCCAAGCAATCTAATTAGGAGCCACATGTGCATTACAAGCATGAACAGAACAATTGAAGGGTTTTTCCTATGTATGACTCCCCATGTGTCCCTTTATTATGCTTTCTAGTCCACATCCTTTTGACCACAAACGGTGCAACTGAAGGGTCACACCATTAGTACTGTCTGACGATTGGCCTGTCGTTGATTGAGCTTCTGATACACCTGCACTAAAGGGGAATTAGCTCAGATGGTAGAGTGCTAGCTTAGCATGCGAGAGGCGGTGGGATCGATACCCACATTCTCCAATTCATCATTTACCATGGCAATGCCTCGTCTCAATTTTATTCAAAATAGCCTTTCACAACCATGGATCCCTACAAATTACGCTAGATTAGATTAATTATTCCCAATGTGTACAAATATTATGTCATTTTAATGTCACAATAGCTGAGGTTTGTTGCAATACAATGACGGTTTTTTGTTCAAAGGTAAGAATCCACTAAGCATTTTTTAGTGGAACATGTAGGGGAATCAGCTCACATGTTAGAGCGATTGCTTTGCATGCGGAGGTGGTGGGACTGATGCCTGCATTCTCCAAACCTGAATGTTCTATACACAAGTCTGGTTTCTCTTTTCAGTGGAGTCAGTCAAGCACTGGGTCACTATGCATAGGTTTGGGCATTTTACTCAAAGGCAGCAAATCTTAAATGATAAGCATTGTATTCAAGCAGGGACAAATGTTCTTTTGGCCAGTTGACACAACTTTGCAGTACATCTGGAAGCAATCATGGAAGAGCCTGAACAGGGACTTGAACCCTGGACCCTCAGATTAAAAGTCTGATGCTCTACCGACTGAGCTATCCAGGCTCTGCTTGGAAACCCAAGCAATCTAATTAGGAGCCACATGTGCATTACAAGCATGCACAACAATTGAAGGGTTTTTCCTATGTATGACTCCCCATGTGTCCCTTTATTATGCTTTCTAGTCCACATCCTTTTGACCACAAACGGTGCAACTGAAGGGTCACACCATTAGTACTGTCTGACGATTGGCCTGCCGTTGATTGAGCTTCTGATACACCTGCACTAAAGGGGAATTAGCTCAGATGGTAGAGTGCTCGCTTAGCATGCGAGAGGCGGTGGGATCGATACCCACATTCTCCAATTCATCATTTACCATGGCAATGCCTCGTCTCAATTTTATTCAAAATAGCCTTTCACAACCATGGATCCCTACAAATTACGCTAGATTAGATTAATTATTCCCAATGTGTACAAATATTGTGGCATTTTAATGTCACAAGTATAGCTGAGGTTTGTTGCAATACAATGAAGGTTTTTTGTTCAAAGGTAAGAATCCACTTAGCATGTTTTAGTGGAACATGTAGGGGAATCAGCTCAAATGTTAGAGCGATTGCTTTGCATGCGAGAGGTGGTGGGACTGATGCCTGCATTCTCCAAACCTGAATGTTCTATGCAGAAGTCTGGTTTCTCTTTTCAGTGGAGTCAGTCAAGCACTGGGTCACTATGCATAGGTTTGGGGATTTTACTCAAAGGCAGCAAATCTTAAATGATAAGCATTGTATTCAAGCAGGGACAAATGTTCTTTTGTCCAGTTGACACAACTTTGCAGTACATCTGGAAGCAATCATGGAAGAGCCTGAACAGGGACTTGAACCCCGGACCCTCAGATTAAAAGTCTGATGCTCTACCGACTGAGCTATCCAGGCTCTGCTTGGAAACCCAAGCAATCTAATTAGGAGCCACATGTGCATTACAAGCATGCACAGAACAATTGAAGGGTTTTTCCTATGTATGACTCCCCATGTGTCCCTTTATTATGCTTTCTATTCCACATCCTTTTGACCACAAACGGTGCAACTGAAGGGTCACACCATTAGTACTGTCTGACGATTGGCCTGCCGTTGATTGAGCTTCTGATACACCTGCACTAAAGGGGAATTAGCTCAGATGGTAGAGTGCTCGCTTAGCATGCGAGAGGGGGTGGGATCGATACCCACATTCTCCAATTCATCATTTACCATGGCAATGCCTCGTCTCAATTCTATTCAAAATAGCCTTTCACAACCATGGATCCCTACAAATTACGCTAGATTAGATTAATTATTCCCAATGTGTATAAATATTGTGGCATTTTAATGTCACAAGTATAGCTGAGGTTTGTTGCAATACAATGAAGGTTTTTTGTTCAAAGGTAAGAATCCACTTAGCATTTTTTAGTGGAACATGTAGGGGAATCAGCTCACATTTTAGAGCGATTGCTTTGCATGCGGAGGTGGTGGGACTGATGCCTGCATTCTGCAAACCTGAATGTTCTATGCACAAGTCTGGTTTCTCTTTTCAGTGGAGTCAGTCAAGCACTGGGTCACTATGCATAGGTTTGGGCATTTTACTCAAAGGCAGCAAATCTTAAATTATAAGCATTGTATTCAAGCAGGGACAAATGTTCTTTTGGCCAGTTGACACAACTTTGCAGTACATCTGGAAGCAATCATGGAAGAGCCTGAACAGGGACTTGAACCCTGGACCCTCAGATTAAAAGTCTGATGCTCTACCGACTGAGCTATCCAGGCTCTGCTTGGAAACCCAAGTAATCTAATTAGGAGCCACATGTGCATTACAAGCATGAACAGAACAATTGAAGGGTTTTTCCTATGTATGACTCCCCATGTGTCCCTTTATTATGCTTTCTAGTCCACATCCTTTTGACCACAAACGGTGCAACTGAAGGGTCACACCATTAGTACTGTCTGACGATTGGCCTGCCGTTGATTGAGCTTCTGATACACCTGCACTAAAGGGGAATTAGCTCAGATGGTAGAGTGCTAGCTTAGCATGCGAGAGGCGGTGGGATCGATACCCACATTCTCCATTTCATCATTTACCATGGCAATGCCTCCTCTCAATTTTATTCAAAATAGCCTTTCACAACCATGGATCCCTACAAATTACGCTAGATTAGATTAATTATTCCCAATGTGTACAAATATTGTGGCATTTTAATGTCACAAGTATAGCTGAGGTTTGTTGCAATACAATGAAGGTTTTTTGTTCAAAGGTAAGAATCCACTTAGCATTTTTTAGTGGAACATGTAGGGGAATCAGCTCACATGTTAGAGCGATTGCTTTGCATGCGGAGGTGGTGGGACTGATGCCTGCATTCTCCAAACCTGAATGTTCTATGCACAAGTCTGGTTTCTCTTTTCAGTGGAGTCAGTCAAACACTGGGTCACTATGCATAGGTTTGGGCATTTTACTCAAAGGCAGCAAATCTTAAATGATAAGCATTGTATTCAAGCAGGGACAAATGTTCTTTTGGCCAGTTGACACAACTTTGCAGTACATCTGGAAGCAATCATGGAAGAGCCTGAACAGGGACTTGAACCCTGGACCCTCAGATTAAAAGTCTGATGCTCTACCGACTGAGCTATCCAGGCTCTGCTTGGAAACCCAAGTAATCTAATTAGGAGCCACATGTGCATTACAAGCATGAACAGAACAATTGAAGGGTTTTTCCTATGTATGACTCCCCATGTGTCCCTTTATTATGCTTTCTAGTCCACATCCTTTTGACCACAAACGGTGCAACTGAAGGGTCACACCATTAGTACTGTCTGACGATTGGCCTGCCGTTGATTGAGATTCTGATACACCTGCACTAAAGGGGAATTAGCTCAGATGGTAGAGTGCTCGCTTAGCATGCGAGAGGCGGTGGGATCGATACCCACATTCTCCAATTCATCATTTACCATGGCAATGCCTCGTCTCAATTTTATTCAAAATAGCCTTTCACAACCATGGATCCCTACAAATTACGCTAGATTAGATTAATTATTCCCAATGTGTACAAATATTGTGGCATTTTAATGTCACAAGTATAGCTGAGGTTTGTTGCAATACAATGAAGGTTTTTTGTTCAAAGGTAAGAATCCACTTGGCATTTTTTAGTGGAACATGTAGGGGAATCAGCTCACATGTTAGAGCGATTGCTTTGCATGCGGAGGTGGTGGGACTGATGCCTGCATTCTCCAAACCTGAATGTTCTATGCACAAGTCTGGTTTCTCTTTTCAGTGGAGTCAGTCAAGCACTGGGTCACTATGCATAGGTTTGGGCATTTTACTCAAAGGCAGCAAATCTTAAATGATAAGCATTGTATTCAAGCAGGGACAAATGTTCTTTTGGCCAGTTGACACAACTTTGCAGTACATCTGGAAGCAATCATGGAAGAGCCTGAACAGGGACTTGAACCCTGGACCCTCAGATTAAAAGTCTGATGCTCTACCGACTGAGCTATCCAGGCTCTGCTTGGAAACCCAAGCAATCTAATTAGGAGCCACATGTGCATTACAAGCATGCAAAGAACAATTGAAGGGTTTTTCCTATGTATGACTCCCCATGTGTCCCTTTATTATGCTTTCTAGTCCACATCCTTTTGACCACAAACGGTGCAACTGAAGGGTCACACCATTAGTACTGTCTGACGATTGGCCTGCCGTTGATTGAGATTCTGATACACCTGCACTAAAGGGGAATTAGCTCAGATGGTAGAGTGCTCGCTTAGCATGCGAGAGGCGGTGGGATCGATACCCACATTCTCCAATTCATCATTTACCATGGCAATGCCTCGTCTCAATTTTATTCAAAATAGCCTTTCACAACCATGGATCCCTACAAATTACGCTAGATTAGATTAATTATTCCCAATGTGTACAAATATTGTGGCATTTTAATGTCACAAGTATAGCTGAGGTTTGTTGCAATACAATGAAGGTTTTTTGTTCAAAGGTAAGAATCCACTTAGCATTTTTTAGTGGAACATGTAGGGGAATCAGCTCACATGTTAGAGCGATTGCTTTGCATGCGGAGGTGGTGGGACTGATGCCTGCATTCTCCAAACCTGAATGTTCTATGCACAAGTCTGGTTTCTCTTTTCAGTGGAGTCAGTCAAACACTGGGTCACTATGCATAGGTTTGGGCATTTTACTCAAAGGCAGCAAATCTTAAATGATAAGCATTGTATTCAAGCAGGGACAAATGTTCTTTTGGCCAGTTGACACAACTTTGCAGTACATCTGGAAGCAATCATGGAAGAGCCTGAACAGGGACTTGAACCCTGGACCCTCAGATTAAAAGTCTGATGCTCTATCGACTGAGCTATCCAGGCTCTGCTTGGAAACCCAAGTAATCTAATTAGGAGCCACATGTGCATTACAAGCATGAACAGAACAATTGAAGGGTTTTTCCTATGTATGACTCCCCATGTGTCCCTTTATTATGCTTTCTAGTCCACATCCTTTTGACCACAAACGGTGCAACTGAAGGGTCACACCATTAGTACTGTCTGACGATTGGCCTGCCGTTGATTGAGCTTCTGATACACCTGCACTAAAGGGGAATTAGCTCAGATGGTAGAGTGCTAGCTTAGCATGCGAGAGGCGGTGGGATCGATACCCACATTCTCCAATTCATCATTCACCATGGCAATGCCTCGTCTCAATTTTATTCAAAATAGCCTTTCACAACCATGGATCCCTACAAATTACGCTAGATTAGATTAATTATTCCCAATGTGTACAAATATTATGTCATTTTAATGTCACAATAGCTGAGGTTTGTTGCAATACAATGAAGGTTTTTTGTTCAAAGGTAAGAATCCACTAAGCATTTTTTAGTGGAACATGTAGGGGAATCAGCTCACATGTTAGAGCGATTGCTTTGCATGCGGAGGTGGTGGGACTGATGCCTGCATTCTCCAAACCTGAATGTTCTATACACAAGTCTGGTTTCTCTTTTCAGTGGAGTCAGTCAAGCACTGGGTCACTATGCATAGGTTTGGGCATTTTACTCAAAGGCAGAAAATCTTAAATGATAAGCATTGTATTCAAGCAGGGACAAATGTTCTTTTGGCCAGTTGACACAACTTTGCAGTACATCTGGAAGCAATCATGGAAGAGCCTGAACAGGGACTTGAACCCTGGACCCTCAGATTAAAAGTCTGATGCTCTACCGACTGAGCTATCCAGGCTCTGCTTGGAAACCCAAGCAATCTAATTAGGAGCCACATGTGCATTACAAGCATGCACAGAACAATTGAAGGGTTTTTCCTATGTATGACTCCCCATGTGTCCCTTTATTATGCTTTCTAGTCCACATCCTTTTGACCACAAACGGTGCAACTGAAGGGTCACACCATTAGTACTGTCTGACGATTGGCCTGCCGTTGATTGAGCTTCTGATACACCTGCACTAAAGGGGAATTAGCTCAGATGGTAGAGTGCTCGCTTAGCATGCGAGAGGCGGTGGGATCGATACCCACATTCTCCAATTCATCATTTACCATGGCAATGCCTTGTCTCAATTTTATTCAAAATAGCCTTTCACAACCATGGATCCCTACAAATTACGCTAGATTAGATTAATTATTCCCAATGTGTACAAATATTGTGGCATTTTAATGTCACAAGTATAGCTGAGGTTTGTTGCAATACAATGAAGGTTTTTTGTTCAAAGGTAAGAATCCACTTAGCATGTTTTAGTGGAACATGTAGGGGAATCAGCTCAAATGTTAGAGCGATTGCTTTGCATGCGAGAGGTGGTGGGACTGATGCCTGCATTCTCCAAACCTGAATGTTCTATGCAGAAGTCTGGTTTCTCTTTTCAGTGGAGTCAGTCAAGCACTGGGTCACTATGCATAGGTTTGGGCATTTTACTCAAAGGCAGCAAATCTTAAATGATAAGCATTGTATTCAAGCAGGGACAAATGTTCTTTTGTCCAGTTGACACAACTTTGCAGTACATCTGGAAGCAATCATGGAAGAGCCTGAACAGGGACTTGAACCCTGGACCCTCAGATTAAAAGTCTGATGCTCTACCGACTGAGCTATCCAGGCTCTGCTTGGAAACCCAAGCAATCTAATTAGGAGCCACATGTGCATTACAAGCATGCACAGAACAATTGAAGGGTTTTTCCTATGTATGACTCCCCATGTGTCCCTTTATTATGCTTTCTATTCCACATCCTTTTGACCACAAACGGTGCAACTGAAGGGTCACACCATTAGTACTGTCTGACGATTGGCCTGCCGTTGATTGAGCTTCTGATACACCTGCACTAAAGGGGAATTAGCTCAGATGGTAGAGTGCTCGCTTAGCATGCGAGAGGGGGTGGGATCGATACCCACATTCTCCAATTCATCATTTACCATGGCAATGCCTCGTCTCAATTTTATTCAAAATAGCCTTTCACAACCATGGATCCCTACAAATTACGCTAGATAAGATTAATTATTCCCAATGTGTATAAATATTGTGGCATTTTAATGTCACAAGTATAGCTGAGGTTTGTTGCAATACAATGAAGGTTTTTTGTTCAAAGGTAAGAATCCACTTAGCATTTTTTAGTGGAACATGTAGGGGAATCAGCTCACATTTTAGAGCGATTGCTTTGCATGCGGAGGTGGTGGGACTGATGCCTGCATTCTGCAAACCTGAATGTTCTATGCACAAGTCTGGTTTCTCTTTTCAGTGGAGTCAGTCAAGCACTGGGTCACTATGCATAGGTTTGGGCATTTTACTCAAAGGCAGCAAATCTTAAATGATAAGCATTGTATTCAAGCAGGGACAAATGTTCTTTTGGCCAGTTGACACAACTTTGCAGTACATCTGGAAGCAATCATGGAAGAGCCTGAACAGGGACTTGAACCCTGGACCCTCAGATTAAAAGTCTGATGCTCTACCGACTGAGCTATCCAGGCTCTGCTTGGAAACCCAAGCAATCTAATTAGGAGCCACATGTGCATTACAAGCATGAACAGAACAATTGAAGGGTTTTTCCTATGTATGACTCCCCATGTGTCCCTTTATTATGCTTTCTAGTCCACATCCTTTTGACCACAAACGGTGCAACTGAAGGGTCACACCATTAGTACTGTCTGACGATTGGCCTGCCGTTGATTGAGCTTCTGATACACCTGCACTAAAGGGGAATTAGCTCAGATGGTAGAGTGCTAGCTTAGCATGCGAGAGGCGGTGGGATCGATACCCACATTCTCCAATTCATCATTTACCATGGCAATGCCTCGTCTCAATTTTATTCAAAATAGCCTTTCACAACCATGGATCCCTACAAATTACGCTAGATTAGATTAATTATTCCCAATGTGTACAAATATTATGTCATTTTAATGTCACAATAGCTGAGGTTTGTTGCAATACAATGACGGTTTTTTGTTCAAAGGTAAGAATCCACTAAGCATTTTTTAGTGGAACATGTAGGGGAATCAGCTCACATGTTAGAGCGATTGCTTTGCATGCGGAGGTGGTGGGACTGATGCCTGCATTCTCCAAACCTGAATGTTCTATACACAAGTCTGGTTTCTCTTTTCAGTGGAGTCAGTCAAGCACTGGGTCACTATGCATAGGTTTGGGCATTTTACTCAAAGGCAGCAAATCTTAAATGATAAGCATTGTATTCAAGCAGGGACAAATGTTCTTTTGGCCAGTTGACACAACTTTGCAGTACATCTGGAAGCAATCATGGAAGAGCCTGAACAGGGACTTGAACCCTGGACCCTCAGATTAAAAGTCTGATGCTCTACCGACTGAGCTATCCAGGCTCTGCTTGGAAACCCAAGCAATCTAATTAGGAGCCACATGTGTATTACAAGCATGCACAACAATTGAAGGGTTTTTCCTATGTATGACTCCCCATGTGTCCCTTTATTATGCTTTCTAGTCCACATCCTTTTGACCACAAACGGTGCAACTGAAGGGTCACACCATTAGTACTGTCTGACGATTGGCCTGCCGTTGATTGAGCTTCTGATACACCTGCACTAAAGGGGAATTAGCTCAGATGGTAGAGTGCTCGCTTAGCATGCGAGAGGCGGTGGGATCGATACCCACATTCTCCAATTCATCATTTACCATGGCAATGCCTCGTCTCAATTTTATTCAAAATAGCCTTTCACAACCATGGATCCCTACAAATTACGCTAGATTAGATTAATTATTCCCAATGTGTACAAATATTGTGGCATTTTAATGTCACAAGTATAGCTGAGGTTTGTTGCAATACAATGAAGGTTTTTTGTTCAAAGGTAAGAATCCACTTAGCATGTTTTAGTGGAACATGTAGGGGAATCAGCTCAAATGTTAGAGCGATTGCTTTGCATGCGAGAGGTGGTGGGACTGATGCCTGCATTCTCCAAACCTGAATGTTCTATGCAGAAGTCTGGTTTCTCTTTTCAGTGGAGTCAGTCAAGCACTGGGTCACTATGCATAGGTTTGGGCATTTTACTCAAAGGCAGCAAATCTTAAATGATAAGCATTGTATTCAAGCAGGGACAAATGTTCTTTTGTCCAGTTGACACAACTTTGCAGTACATCTGGAAGCAATCATGGAAGAGCCTGAACAGGGACTTGAACCCTGGACCCTCAGATTAAAAGTCTGATGCTCTACCGACTGAGCTATCCAGGCTCTGCTTGGAAACCCAAGCAATCTAATTAGGAGCCACATGTGCATTACAAGCATGCACAGAACAATTGAAGGGTTTTTCCTATGTATGACTCCCCATGTGTCCCTTTATTATGCTTTCTATTCCACATCCTTTTGACCACAAACGGTGCAACTGAAGGGTCACACCATTAGTACTGTCTGACGATTGGCCTGCCGTTGATTGAGCTTCTGATACACCTGCACTAAAGGGGAATTAGCTCAGATGGTAGAGTGCTCGCTTAGCATGCGAGAGGGGGTGGGATCGATACCCACATTCTCCAATTCATCATTTACCATGGCAATGCCTCGTCTCAATTCTATTCAAAATAGCCTTTCACAACCATGGATCCCTACAAATTACGCTAGATTAGATTCATTATTCCCAATGTGTATAAATATTGTGGCATTTTAATGTCACAAGTATAGCTGAGGTTTGTTGCAATACAATGAAGGTTTTTTGTTCAAAGGTAAGAATCCACTTAGCATTTTTTAGTGGAACATGTAGGGGAATCAGCTCACATTTTAGAGCGATTGCTTTGCATGCGGAGGTGGTGGGACTGATGCCTGCATTCTGCAAACCTGAATGTTCTATGCACAAGTCTGGTTTCTCTTTTCAGTGGAGTCAGTCAAGCACTGGGTCACTATGCATAGGTTTGGGCATTTTACTCAAAGGCAGCAAATCTTAAATTATAAGCATTGTATTCAAGCAGGGACAAATGTTCTTTTGGCCAGTTGACACAACTTTGCAGTACATCTGGAAGCAATCATGGAAGAGCCTGAACAGGGACTTGAACCCTGGACCCTCAGATTAAAAGTCTGATGCTCTACCGACTGAGCTATCCAGGCTCTGCTTGGAAACCCAAGTAATCTAATTAGGAGCCACATGTGCATTACAAGCATGAACAGAACAATTGAAGGGTTTTTCCTATGTATGACTCCCCATGTGTCCCTTTATTATGCTTTCTAGTCCACATCCTTTTGACCACAAACGGTGCAACTGAAGGGTCACACCATTAGTACTGTCTGACGATTGGCCTGCCGTTGATTGAGCTTCTGATACACCTGCACTAAAGGGGAATTAGCTCAGATGGTAGAGTGCTAGCTTAGCATGCGAGAGGCGGTGGGATCGATACCCAAATTCTCCATTTCATCATTTACCATGGCAATGCCTCCTCTCAATTTTATTCAAAATAGCCTTTCACAACCATGGATCCCTACAAATTACGCTAGATTAGATTAATTATTCCCAATGTGTACAAATATTGTGGCATTTTAATGTCACAAGTATAGCTGAGGTTTGTTGCAATACAATGAAGGTTTTTTGTTCAAAGGTAAGAATCCACTTAGCATTTTTTAGTGGAACATGTAGGGGAATCAGGTCACATGTTAGAGCGATTGCTTTGCATGCGGAGGTGGTGGGACTGATGCCTGCATTCTCCAAACCTGAATGTTCTATGCACAAGTCTGGTTTCTCTTTTCAGTGGAGTCAGTCAAACACTGGGTCACTATGCATAGGTTTGGGCATTTTACTCAAAGGCAGCAAATCTTAAATGATAAGCATTGTATTCAAGCAGGGACAAATGTTCTTTTGGCCAGTTGACACAACTTTGCAGTACATCTGGAAGCAATCATGGAAGAGCCTGAACAGGGACTTGAACCCTGGACCCTCAGATTAAAAGTCTGATGCTCTACCGACTGAGCTATCCAGGCTCTGCTTGGAAACCCAAGCAATCTAATTAGGAGCCACATGTGCATTACAAGCATGCACAGAACAATTGAAGGGTTTTTCCTATGTATGACTCCCCATGTGTCCCTTTATTATGCTTTCTAGTCCACATCCTTTTGACCACAAACGGTGCAACTGAAGGGTCACACCATTAGTACTGTCTGACGATTGGCCTGCCGTTGATTGAGATTCTGATACACCTGCACTAAAGGGGAATTAGCTCAGATGGTAGAGTGCTCGCTTAGCATGCGAGAGGCGGTGGGATCGATACCCACATTCTCCAATTCATCATTTACCATGGCAATGCCTCGTCTCAATTTTATTCAAAATAGCCTTTCACAACCATGGATCCCTACAAATTACGCTAGATTAGATTAATTATTCCAAATGTGTACAAATATTGTGGCATTTTAATGTCACAAGTATAGCTGAGGTTTGTTGCAATACAATGAAGGTTTTTTGTTCAAAGGTAAGAATCCACTTAGCATTTTTTAGTGGAACATGTAGGGGAATCAGCTCACATGTTAGAGCGATTGCTTTGCATGCGGAGGTGGTGGGACTGATGCCTGCATTCTCCAAACCTGAATGTTCTATGCACAAGTCTGGTTTCTCTTTTCAGTGGAGTCAGTCAAACACTGGGTCACTATGCATAGGTTTGGGCATTTTACTCAAAGGCAGCAAATCTTAAATGATAAGCATTGTATTCAAGCAGGGACAAATGTTCTTTTGGCCAGTTGACACAACTTTGCAGTACATCTGGAAGCAATCATGGAAGAGCCTGAACAGGGACTTGAACCCTGGACCCTCAGATTAAAAGTCTGATGCTCTATCGACTGAGCTATCCAGGCTCTGCTTGGAAACCCAAGTAATCTAATTAGGAGCCACATGTGCATTACAAGCATGAACAGAACAATTGAAGGGTTTTTCCTATGTATGACTCCCCATGTGTCCCTTTATTATGCTTTCTAGTCCACATCCTTTTGACCACAAACGGTGCAACTGAAGGGTCACACCATTAGTACTGTCTGACGATTGGCCTGCCGTTGATTGAGCTTCTGATACACCTGCACTAAAGGGGAATTAGCTCAGATGGTAGAGTGCTAGCTTAGCATGCGAGAGGCGGTGGGATCGATACCCACATTCTCCAATTCATCATTCACCATGGCAATGCCTCGTCTCAATTTTATTCAAAATAGCCTTTCACAACCATGGATCCCTACAAATTACGCTAGATTAGATTAATTATTCCCAATGTGTACAAATATTATGTCATTTTAATGTCACAATAGCTGAGGTTTGTTGCAATACAATGAAGGTTTTTTGTTCAAAGGTAAGAATCCACTAAGCATTTTTTAGTGGAACATGTAGGGGAATCAGCTCACATGTTAGAGCGATTGCTTTGCATGCGGAGGTGGTGGGACTGATGCCTGCATTCTCCAAACCTGAATGTTCTATACACACGTCTGGTTTCTCTTTTCAGTGGAGTCAGTCAAGCACTGGGTCACTATGCATAGGTTTGGGCATTTTACTCAAAGGCAGAAAATCTTAAATGATAAGCATTGTATTCAAGCAGGGACAAATGTTCTTTTGGCCAGTTGACACAACTTTGCAGTACATCTGGAAGCAATCATGGAAGAGCCTGAACAGGGACTTGAACCCTGGACCCTCAGATTAAAAGTCTGATGCTCTACCGACTGAGCTATCCAGGCTCTGCTTGGAAACCCAAGCAATCTAATTAGGAGCCACATGTGCATTACAAGCATGCACAGAACAATTGAAGGGTTTTTCCTATGTATGACTCCCCATGTGTCCCTTTATTATGCTTTCTAGTCCACATCCTTTTGACCACAAACGGTGCAACTGAAGGGTCACACCATTAGTACTGTTGACGATTGGCCTGCCGTTGATTGAGCTTCTGATACACCTGCACTAAAGGGGAATTAGCTCAGATGGTAGAGTGCTCGCTTAGCATGCGAGAGGCGGTGGGATCGATACCCACATTCTCCAATTCATCATTTACCATGGCAATGCCTCGTCTCAATTTTATTCAAAATAGCCTTTCACAACCATGGATCCCTACAAATTACGCTAGATTAGATTAATTATTCCCAATGTGTATAAATATTGTGGCATTTTAATGTCACAAGTATAGCTGAGGTTTGTTGCAATACAATGAAGGTTTTTTGTTCAAAGGTAAGAATCCACTTAGCATTTTTTAGTGGAACATGTAGGGGAATCAGCTCACATTTTAGAGCTATTGCTTTGCATGCGGAGGTGGTGGGACTGATGCCTGCATTCTGCAAACCTGAATGTTCTATGCACAAGTCTGGTTTCTCTTTTCAGTGGAGTCAGTCAAGCACTGGGTCACTATGCATAGGTTTGGGCATTTTACTCAAAGGCAGCAAATCTTAAATGATAAGCATTGTATTCAAGCAGGGACAAATGTTCTTTTGGCCAGTTGACACAACTTTGCAGTACATCTGGAAGCAATCATGGAAGAGCCTGAACAGGGACTTGAACCCTGGACCCTCAGATTAAAAGTCTGATGCTCTACCGACTGAGCTATCCAGGCTCTGCTTGGAAACCCAAGCAATCTAATTAGGAGCCACATGTGCATTACAAGCATGCACAGAACAATTGAAGGGTTTTTCCTATGTATGACTCCCCATGTGTCCCTTTATTATGCTTTCTAGTCCACATCCTTTTGACCACAAACGGTGCAACTGAAGGGTCACACCATTAGTACTGTCTGACGATTGGCCTGCCGTTGATTGAGCTTCTGATACACCTGCACTAAAGGGGAATTAGCTCAGATGGTAGAGTGCTCGCTTAGCATGCGAGAGGCGGTGGGATCGATACCCACATTCTCCAATTCATCATTTACCATGGCAATGCCTCGTCTCAATTTTATTCAAAATAGCCTTTCACAACCATGGATCCCTACAAATTACGCTAGATTAGATTAATTATTCCCAATGTGTACAAATATTGTGGCATTTTAATGTCACAAGTATAGCTGAGGTTTGTTGCAATACAATGAAGGTTTTTTGTTCAAAGGTAAGAATCCACTTAGCATTTTTTAGTGGAACATGTAGGGGAATCAGCTCACATGTTAGAGCGATTGCTTTGCATGCGGAGGTGGTGGGACTGATGCCTGCATTCTCCAAACCTGAATGTTCTATGCACAAGTCTGGTTTCTCTTTTCAGTGGAGTCAGTCAAACACTGGTTCACTATGCATAGGTTTGGGCATTTTACTCAAAGGCAGCAAATCTTAAATGATAAGCATTGTATTCAAGCAGGGACAAATGTTCTTTTGGCCAGTTGACACAACTTTGCAGTACATCTGGAAGCAATCATGGAAGAGCCTGAACAGGGACTTGAACCCTGGACCCTCAGATTAAAAGTCTGATGCTCTACCGACTGAGCTATCCAGGCTCTGCTTGGAAACCCAAGCAATCTAATTAGGAGCCACATGTGCATTACAAGCATGCACAACAATTGAAGGGTTTTTCCTATGTATGACTCCCCATGTGTCCCTTTATTATGCTTTTTGTCCACATCCTTTTGACCACAAACGGTGCAACTGAAGGGTCACACCATTAGTACTGTCTGACGATTGGCCTGCCATGGTTGAGCTTCTGATACACCTGCACTAAAGGGGAATTAGCTCAGATGGTAGAGTGCTCGCTTAGCATGCGAGAGGTGGTGGGATCGATACCCACATTCTCCAATTCATCATTTACCATGGCAATGCCTCGTCTCAATTTTATTCAAAATAGCCTTTCACAACCATGGATCCGTACAAATTACGCTAGATTAGATTAATTATTCCCAATGTGTACAATTATTGTGACATTTTAATGTCACAAGTATAGCTGAGGTTTGTTGCAATACAATGAAGGTTTTTTGTTCAAAGGTAAGAATCCACTTAGCATTTTTTAGTGGAACATGTATGGGAATCAGCTCACATTTTAGAGCGATTGCTTTGCATGCGGAGGTGGTGGGTCTGATGCCTGCATTCTCCAAACCTGAATGTTCTATGCACAAGTCTGGTTTCTCTTTTCAGTGGAGTCAGTCAAGCACTGGGTCACTATGCATGTGTCCCTTTATTATGCTTTCTAGTCCACATCCTTTTGACCACAAACGGTGCAACTGAAGGGTCACACCATTAGTACTGTCTGACGATTGGCCTGCCGTTGATTGAGATTCTGATACACCTGCACTAAAGGGGAATTAGCTCAGATGGTAGAGTGCTCGCTTAGCATGCGAGAGGCGGTGGGATCGATACCCACATTCTCCAATTCATCATTTACCCTGGCAATGCCTCGTCTCAATTTTATTCAAAATAGCCTTTCACAACCATGGATCCCTACAAATTACGCTAGATTAGATTAATTATTCCCAATGTGTACAAATATTGTGGCATTTTAATGTCACAAGTATAGCTGAGGTTTGTTGCAATACAATGAAGGTTTTTTGTTCAAAGGTAAGAATCCACTTAGCATTTTTTAGTGGAACATGTAGGGGAATCAGCTCACATGTTAGAGCGATTGCTTTGCATGCGGAGGTGGTGGGACTGATGCCTGCATTCTCCAAACCTGAATGTTCTATACACAAGTCTGGTTTCTCTTTTCAGTGGAGTCAGTCAAGCACTGGGTCACTATGCATAGGTTTGGGCATTTTACTCAAAGGCAGCAAATCTTAAATGATAAGCATTGTATTCAAGCAGGGACAAATGTTCTTTTGGCCAGTTGACACAACTTTGCAGTACATCTGGAAGCAATCATGGAAGAGCCTGAACAGGGACTTGAACCTGGACCCTCAGATTAAAAGTCTGATGCTCTACCGACTGAGCTATCCAGGCTCTGCTTGGAAACCCAAGCAATCTAATTAGGAGCCACATGTGCATTACAAGCATGCACAGAACAATTGAAGGGTTTTTCCTATGTATGACTCCCCATGTGTCCCTTTATTATGCTTTTTGTCCACATCCTTTTGACCACAAACGGTGCAACTGAAGGGTCACACCATTAGTACTGTCTGACGATTGGCCTGCCGTTGATTGAGCTTCTGATACACCTGCACTAAAGGGGAATTAGCTCAGATGGTAGAGTGCTCGCTTAGCATGCGAGAGGTGGTGGGATCGATACCCACATTCTCCAATTCATCATTTACCATGGCAATGCCTCGTCTCAATTTTATTCAAAATAGCCTTTCACAACCATGGATCCGTACAAATTACGCTAGATTAGAGTAATTATTCCCAATGTGTACAAATATTGTGGCATTTTAATGTCACAAGTATAGCTGAGGTTTGTTGCAATACAATGAAGGTTTTTTGTTCAAAGGTAAGAATCCACTTAGCATTTTTTAGTGGAACATGTAGGGGAATCAGCTCACATTTTAGAGCGATTGCTTTGCATGCGGAGGTGGTGGGACTGATGCCTGCATTCTCCAAACCTGAATGTTCTATGCACAAGTCTGGTTTCTCTTTTCAGTGGAGTCAGTCAAGCACTGGGTCACTATGCATAGGTTTGGGCATTTTACTCAAAGGCAGCAAATCTTAAATGATAAGCATTGTATTCAAGCAGGGACAAATGTTCTTTTGGCCAGTTGACACAACTTTGCAGTACATCTGGAAGCAATCATGGAAGAGCCTGAACAGGGACTTGAACCCTGGACCCTCAGATTAAAAGTCTGATGCTCTACCGACTGAGCTATCCAGGCTCTGCTTGGAAACCCAAGCAATCTAATTAGGAGCCACATGTGCATTACAAGCATGCACAGAACAATTGAAGGGTTTTTCCTATGTATGACTCCCCATGTGTCCCTTTATTATGCTTTCTAGTCCACATCCTTTTGACCACAAACGGTGCAACTGAAGGGTCACACCATTAGTACTGTCTGACGATTGGCCTGCCGTTGATTGAGCTTCTGATACACCTGCACTAAAGGGGAATTAGCTCAGATGGTAGAGTGCTCGCTTAGCATGCGAGAGGCGGTAGGATCGATACCCACATTTTCCATTTCATCATTTACCATGGCAATGCCTCCTCTCAATTTTATTCAAAATAGCCTTTCACAACCATGGATCCCTACAAATTACGCTAGATTAGATTAATTATTCCCAATGTGTACAAATATTGTGTCATTTTAATGTCACAAGTATAGCTGAGGTTTGTTGCAATACAATGAAGGTTTTTTGTTCAAAGGTAAGAATCCACTTAGCATTTTTTAGTGGAACATGTAGGGGAATCAGCTCACATGTTAGAGCGATTGCTTTGCATGCGGAGGTGGTGGGACTGATGCCTGCATTCTCCAAACCTGAATGTTCTATACACAAGTCTGGTTTCTCTTTTCAGTGGAGTCAGTCAAGCACTGGGTCACTATGCATAGGTTTGGGCATTTTACTCAAAGGCAGCAAATCTTAAATGATAAGCATTGTATTCAAGCAGGGACAAATGTTCTTTTGGCCAGTTGACACAACTTTGCAGTACATCTGGAAGCAATCATGGAAGAGCCTGAACAGGGACTTGAACCTGGACCCTCAGATTAAAAGTCTGATGCTCTACCGACTGAGCTATCCAGGCTCTGCTTGGAAACCCAAGCAATCTAATTAGGAGCCACATGTGCATTACAAGCATGCACAGAACAATTGAAGGGTTTTTCCTATGTATGACTCCCCATGTGTCCCTTTATTATGCTTTTTGTCCACATCCTTTTGACCACAAACGGTGCAACTGAAGGGTCACACCATTAGTACTGTCTGACGATTGGCCTGCCGTTGATTGAGCTTCTGATACACCTGCACTAAAGGGGAATTAGCTCAGATGGTAGAGTGCTCGCTTAGCATGCGAGAGGTGGTGGGATCGATACCCACATTCTCCAATTCATCATTTACCATGGCAATGCCTCGTCTCAATTTTATTCAAAATAGCCTTTCACAACCATGGATCCGTACAAATTACGCTAGATTAGAGTAATTATTCCCAATGTGTACAAATATTGTGGCATTTTAATGTCACAAGTATAGCTGAGGTTTGTTGCAATACAATGAAGGTTTTTTGTTCAAAGGTAAGAATCCACTTAGCATTTTTTAGTGGAACATGTAGGGGAATCAGCTCACATTTTAGAGCGATTGCTTTGCATGCGGAGGTGGTGGGACTGATGCCTGCATTCTCCAAACCTGAATGTTCAATGCACAAGTCTGGTTTCTCTTTTCAGTGGAGTCAGTCAAGCACTGGGTCACTATGCATAGGTTTGGGCATTTTACTCAAAGGCAGCAAATCTTAAATGATAAGCATTGTATTCAAGCAGGGACAAATGTTCTTTTGGCCAGTTGACACAACTTTGCAGTACATCTGGAAGCAATCATGGAAGAGCCTGAACAGGGACTTGAACCCTGGACCCTCAGATTAAAAGTCTGATGCTCTACCGACTGAGCTATCCAGGCTCTGCTTGGAAACCCAAGCAATCTAATTAGGAGCCACATGTGCATTACAAGCATGCACAGAACAATTGAAGGGTTTTTCCTATGTATGACTCCCCATGTGTCCCTTTATTATGCTTTCTAGTCCACATCCTTTTGACCACAAACGGTGCAACTGAAGGGTCACACCATTAGTACTGTCTGACGATTGGCCTGCCGTTGATTGAGCTTCTGATACACCTGCACTAAAGGGGAATTAGCTCAGATGGTAGAGTGCTCGCTTAGCATGCGAGAGGCGGTAGGATCGATACCCACATTTTCCATTTCATCATTTACCATGGCAATGCCTCCTCTCAATTTTATTCAAAATAGCCTTTCACAACCATGGATCCCTACAAATTACGCTAGATTAGATTAATTATTCCCAATGTGTACAAATATTGTGTCATTTTAATGTCACAAGTATAGCTGAGGTTTGTTGCAATACAATGAAGGTTTTTTGTTCAAAGGTAAGAATCCACTTAGCATTTTTTAGTGGAACATGTAGGGGAATCAGCTCACATGTTAGAGCGATTGCTTTGCATGCGAGAGGTGGTGGGACTGATGCCTGCATTCTCCAAACCTGAATGTTCTATGCACAAGTCTGGTTTCTCTTTTCAGTGGAGTCAGTCAAGCACTGGGTCTCTATGCATAGGTTTGGGCATTTTACTCAAAGGCAGCAAATCTTAAATGATAAGCATTGTATTCAAGCAGGGACAAATGTTCTTTTGGCCAGTTGACACAACTTTGCAGTACATCTGGAAGCAATCATGGAAGAGCCTGAACAGGGACTTGAACCCTGGACCCTCAGATTAAAAGTCTGATGCTCTACCGACTGAGCTATCCAGGCTCTGCTTGGAAACCCAAGCAATCTAATTAGGAGCCACATGTGCATTACAAGCATGCACAACAATTGAAGGGTTTTTCCTATGTATGACTCCCCATGTGTCCCTTTATTATGCTTTTTGTCCACATCCTTTTGACCACAAACGGTGCAACTGAAGGGTCACACCATTAGTACTGTCTGACGATTGGCCTGCCATGGTTGAGCTTCTGATACACCTGCACTAAAGGGGAATTAGCTCAGATGGTAGAGTGCTCGCTTAGCATGCGAGAGGTGGTGGGATTGATACCCACATTCTCCAATTCATCATTTACCATGGCAATGCCTCGTCTCAATTTTATTCAAAATAGCCTTTCACAACCATGGATCCGTACAAATTACGCTAGATTAGATTAATTATTCCCAATGTGTACAAATATTGTGGCATTTTAATGTCACAAGTATAGCTGAGGTTTGTTGCAATACAATGAAGGTTTTTTGTTCAAAGGTAAGAATCCACTTAGCATTTTTTAGTGGAACATGTATGGGAATCAGCTCACATTTTAGAGCGATTGCTTTGCATGCGGAGGTGGTGGGTCTGATGCCTGCATTCTCCAAACCTGAATGTTCTATGCACAAGTCTGGTTTCTCTTTTCAGTGGAGTCAGTCAAGCACTGGGTCACTATGCATGTGTCCCTTTATTATGCTTTCTAGTCCACATCCTTTTGACCACAAACGGTGCAACTGAAGGGTCACACCATTAGTACTGTCTGACGATTGGCCTGCCGTTGATTGAGCTTCTGATACACCTGCACTAAAGGGGAATTAGCTCAGATGGTAGAGTGCTCGCTTAGCATGCGAGAGGCGGTAGGATCGATACCCACATTTTCCATTTCATCATTTACCATGGCAATGCCTCCTCTCAATTTTATTCAAAATAGCCTTTCACAACCATGGATCCCTACAAATTACGCTAGATTAGATTAATTATTCCCAATGTGTACAAATATTGTGTCATTTTAATGTCACAAGTATAGCTGAGGTTTGTTGCAATACAATGAAGGTTTTTTGTTCAAAGGTAAGAATCCACTTAGCATTTTTTAGTGGAACATGTAGGGGAATCAGCTCACATGTTAGAGCGATTGCTTTGCATGCGAGAGGTGGTGGGACTGATGCCTGCATTCTCCAAACCTGAATGTTCTATGCACAAGTCTGGTTTCTCTTTTCAGTGGAGTCAGTCAAGCACTGGGTCTCTATGCATAGGTTTGGGCATTTTACTCAAAGGCAGCAAATCTTAAATGATAAGCATTGTATTCAAGCAGGGACAAATGTTCTTTTGGCCAGTTGACACAACTTTGCAGTACATCTGGAAGCAATCATGGAAGAGCCTGAACAGGGACTTGAACCCTGGACCCTCAGATTAAAAGTCTGATGCTCTACCGACTGAGCTATCCAGGCTCTGCTTGGAAACCCAAGCAATCTAATTAGGAGCCACATGTGCATTACAAGCATGCACAGAACAATTGAAGGGTTTTTCCTATGTATGACTCCCCATGTGTCCCTTTATTATGCTTTTTGTCCACATCCTTTTGACCACAAACGGTGCAACTGAAGGGTCACACCATTAGTACTGTCTGACGATTGGCCTGCCATGGTTGAGCTTCTGATACACCTGCACTAAAGGGGAATTAGCTCAGATGGTAGAGTGCTCGCTTAGCATGCGAGAGGTGGTGGGATCGATACCCACATTCTCCAATTCATCATTTACCATGGCAATGCCTCGTCTCAATTTTATTCAAAATAGCCTTTCACAACCATGGATCCGTACAAATTACGCTAGATTAGATTAATTATTCCCAATGTGTACAATTATTGTGACATTTTAATGTCACAAGTATAGCTGAGGTTTGTTGCAATACAATGAAGGTTTTTTGTTCAAAGGTAAGAATCCACTTAGCATTTTTTAGTGGAACATGTATGGGAATCAGCTCACATTTTAGAGCGATTGCTTTGCATGCGGAGGTGGTGGGTCTGATGCCTGCATTCTCCAAACCTGAATGTTCTATGCACAAGTCTGGTTTCTCTTTTCAGTGGAGTCAGTCAAGCACTGGGTCACTATGCATGTGTCCCTTTATTATGCTTTCTAGTCCACATCCTTTTGACCACAAACGGTGCAACTGAAGGGTCACACCATTAGTACTGTCTGACGATTGGCCTGCCGTTGATTGAGATTCTGATACACCTGCACTAAAGGGGAATTAGCTCAGATGGTAGAGTGCTCGCTTAGCATGCGAGAGGCGGTGGGATCGATACCCACATTCTCCAATTCATCATTTACCCTGGCAATGCCTCGTCTCAATTTTATTCAAAATAGCCTTTCACAACCATGGATCCCTACAAATTACGCTAGATTAGATTAATTATTCCCAATGTGTACAAATATTGTGGCATTTTAATGTCACAAGTATAGCTGAGGTTTGTTGCAATACAATGAAGGTTTTTTGTTCAAAGGTAAGAATCCACTTAGCATTTTTTAGTGGAACATGTAGGGGAATCAGCTCACATGTTAGAGCGATTGCTTTGCATGCGGAGGTGGTGGGACTGATGCCTGCATTCTCCAAACCTGAATGTTCTATACACAAGTCTGGTTTCTCTTTTCAGTGGAGTCAGTCAAGCACTGGGTCACTATGCATAGGTTTGGGCATTTTACTCAAAGGCAGCAAATCTTAAATGATAAGCATTGTATTCAAGCAGGGACAAATGTTCTTTTGGCCAGTTGACACAACTTTGCAGTACATCTGGAAGCAATCATGGAAGAGCCTGAACAGGGACTTGAACCTGGACCCTCAGATTAAAAGTCTGATGCTCTACCGACTGAGCTATCCAGGCTCTGCTTGGAAACCCAAGCAATCTAATTAGGAGCCACATGTGCATTACAAGCATGCACAGAACAATTGAAGGGTTTTTCCTATGTATGACTCCCCATGTGTCCCTTTATTATGCTTTTTGTCCACATCCTTTTGACCACAAACGGTGCAACTGAAGGGTCACACCATTAGTACTGTCTGACGATTGGCCTGCCGTTGATTGAGCTTCTGATACACCTGCACTAAAGGGGAATTAGCTCAGATGGTAGAGTGCTCGCTTAGCATGCGAGAGGTGGTGGGATCGATACCCACATTCTCCAATTCATCATTTACCATGGCAATGCCTCGTCTCAATTTTATTCAAAATAGCCTTTCACAACCATGGATCCGTACAAATTACGCTAGATTAGAGTAATTATTCCCAATGTGTACAAATATTGTGGCATTTTAATGTCACAAGTATAGCTGAGGTTTGTTGCAATACAATGAAGGTTTTTTGTTCAAAGGTAAGAATCCACTTAGCATTTTTTAGTGGAACATGTAGGGGAATCAGCTCACATTTTAGAGCGATTGCTTTGCATGCGGAGGTGGTGGGACTGATGCCTGCATTCTCCAAACCTGAATGTTCTATGCACAAGTCTGGTTTCTCTTTTCAGTGGAGTCAGTCAAGCACTGGGTCACTATGCATAGGTTTGGGCATTTTACTCAAAGGCAGCAAATCTTAAATGATAAGCATTGTATTCAAGCAGGGACAAATGTTCTTTTGGCCAGTTGACACAACTTTGCAGTACATCTGGAAGCAATCATGGAAGAGCCTGAACAGGGACTTGAACCCTGGACCCTCAGATTAAAAGTCTGATGCTCTACCGACTGAGCTATCCAGGCTCTGCTTGGAAACCCAAGCAATCTAATTAGGAGCCACATGTGCATTACAAGCATGCACAGAACAATTGAAGGGTTTTTCCTATGTATGACTCCCCATGTGTCCCTTTATTATGCTTTCTAGTCCACATCCTTTTGACCACAAACGGTGCAACTGAAGGGTCACACCATTAGTACTGTCTGACGATTGGCCTGCCGTTGATTGAGCTTCTGATACACCTGCACTAAAGGGGAATTAGCTCAGATGGTAGAGTGCTCGCTTAGCATGCGAGAGGCGGTAGGATCGATACCCACATTTTCCATTTCATCATTTACCATGGCAATGCCTCCTCTCAATTTTATTCAAAATAGCCTTTCACAACCATGGATCCCTACAAATTACGCTAGATTAGATTAATTATTCCCAATGTGTACAAATATTGTGTCATTTTAATGTCACAAGTATAGCTGAGGTTTGTTGCAATACAATGAAGGTTTTTTGTTCAAAGGTAAGAATCCACTTAGCATTTTTTAGTGGAACATGTAGGGGAATCAGCTCACATGTTAGAGCGATTGCTTTGCATGCGGAGGTGGTGGGACTGATGCCTGCATTCTCCAAACCTGAATGTTCTATACACAAGTCTGGTTTCTCTTTTCAGTGGAGTCAGTCAAGCACTGGGTCACTATGCATAGGTTTGGGCATTTTACTCAAAGGCAGCAAATCTTAAATGATAAGCATTGTATTCAAGCAGGGACAAATGTTCTTTTGGCCAGTTGACACAACTTTGCAGTACATCTGGAAGCAATCATGGAAGAGCCTGAACAGGGACTTGAACCTGGACCCTCAGATTAAAAGTCTGATGCTCTACCGACTGAGCTATCCAGGCTCTGCTTGGAAACCCAAGCAATCTAATTAGGAGCCACATGTGCATTACAAGCATGCACAGAACAATTGAAGGGTTTTTCCTATGTATGACTCCCCATGTGTCCCTTTATTATGCTTTTTGTCCACATCCTTTTGACCACAAACGGTGCAACTGAAGGGTCACACCATTAGTACTGTCTGACGATTGGCCTGCCGTTGATTGAGCTTCTGATACACCTGCACTAAAGGGGAATTAGCTCAGATGGTAGAGTGCTCGCTTAGCATGCGAGAGGTGGTGGGATCGATACCCACATTCTCCAATTCATCATTTACCATGGCAATGCCTCGTCTCAATTTTATTCAAAATAGCCTTTCACAACCATGGATCCGTACAAATTACGCTAGATTAGAGTAATTATTCCCAATGTGTACAAATATTGTGGCATTTTAATGTCACAAGTATAGCTGAGGTTTGTTGCAATACAATGAAGGTTTTTTGTTCAAAGGTAAGAATCCACTTAGCATTTTTTAGTGGAACATGTAGGGGAATCAGCTCACATTTTAGAGCGATTGCTTTGCATGCGGAGGTGGTGGGACTGATGCCTGCATTCTCCAAACCTGAATGTTCAATGCACAAGTCTGGTTTCTCTTTTCAGTGGAGTCAGTCAAGCACTGGGTCACTATGCATAGGTTTGGGCATTTTACTCAAAGGCAGCAAATCTTAAATGATAAGCATTGTATTCAAGCAGGGACAAATGTTCTTTTGGCCAGTTGACACAACTTTGCAGTACATCTGGAAGCAATCATGGAAGAGCCTGAACAGGGACTTGAACCCTGGACCCTCAGATTAAAAGTCTGATGCTCTACCGACTGAGCTATCCAGGCTCTGCTTG
This sequence comes from Electrona antarctica, assembly GCF_951216825.1. Classification (NCBI taxonomy): domain Eukaryota; kingdom Metazoa; phylum Chordata; class Actinopteri; order Myctophiformes; family Myctophidae; genus Electrona; species Electrona antarctica. The sequence continues at coordinate 54,511,031 of NC_136792.1, forward strand.
GAAACCCAAGCAATCTAATTAGGAGCCACATGTGCATTACAAGCATGCACAGAACAATTGAAGGGTTTTTCCTATGTATGACTCCCCATGTGTCCCTTTATTATGCTTTCTAGTCCACATCCTTTTGACCACAAACGGTGCAACTGAAGGGTCACACCATTAGTACTGTCTGACGATTGGCCTGCCGTTGATTGAGCTTCTGATACACCTGCACTAAAGGGGAATTAGCTCAGATGGTAGAGTGCTCGCTTAGCATGCGAGAGGCGGTAGGATCGATACCCACATTTTCCATTTCATCATTTACCATGGCAATGCCTCCTCTCAATTTTATTCAAAATAGCCTTTCACAACCATGGATCCCTACAAATTACGCTAGATTAGATTAATTATTCCCAATGTGTACAAATATTGTGTCATTTTAATGTCACAAGTATAGCTGAGGTTTGTTGCAATACAATGAAGGTTTTTTGTTCAAAGGTAAGAATCCACTTAGCATTTTTTAGTGGAACATGTAGGGGAATCAGCTCACATGTTAGAGCGATTGCTTTGCATGCGAGAGGTGGTGGGACTGATGCCTGCATTCTCCAAACCTGAATGTTCTATGCACAAGTCTGGTTTCTCTTTTCAGTGGAGTCAGTCAAGCACTGGGTCTCTATGCATAGGTTTGGGCATTTTACTCAAAGGCAGCAAATCTTAAATGATAAGCATTGTATTCAAGCAGGGACAAATGTTCTTTTGGCCAGTTGACACAACTTTGCAGTACATCTGGAAGCAATCATGGAAGAGCCTGAACAGGGACTTGAACCCTGGACCCTCAGATTAAAAGTCTGATGCTCTACCGACTGAGCTATCCAGGCTCTGCTTGGAAACCCAAGCAATCTAATTAGGAGCCACATGTGCATTACAAGCATGCACAACAATTGAAGGGTTTTTCCTATGTATGACTCCCCATGTGTCCCTTTATTATGCTTTTTGTCCACATCCTTTTGACCACAAACGGTGCAACTGAAGGGTCACACCATTAGTACTGTCTGACGATTGGCCTGCCATGGTTGAGCTTCTGATACACCTGCACTAAAGGGGAATTAGCTCAGATGGTAGAGTGCTCGCTTAGCATGCGAGAGGTGGTGGGATTGATACCCACATTCTCCAATTCATCATTTACCATGGCAATGCCTCGTCTCAATTTTATTCAAAATAGCCTTTCACAACCATGGATCCGTACAAATTACGCTAGATTAGATTAATTATTCCCAATGTGTACAAATATTGTGGCATTTTAATGTCACAAGTATAGCTGAGGTTTGTTGCAATACAATGAAGGTTTTTTGTTCAAAGGTAAGAATCCACTTAGCATTTTTTAGTGGAACATGTATGGGAATCAGCTCACATTTTAGAGCGATTGCTTTGCATGCGGAGGTGGTGGGTCTGATGCCTGCATTCTCCAAACCTGAATGTTCTATGCACAAGTCTGGTTTCTCTTTTCAGTGGAGTCAGTCAAGCACTGGGTCACTATGCATGTGTCCCTTTATTATGCTTTCTAGTCCACATCCTTTTGACCACAAACGGTGCAACTGAAGGGTCACACCATTAGTACTGTCTGACGATTGGCCTGCCGTTGATTGAGCTTCTGATACACCTGCACTAAAGGGGAATTAGCTCAGATGGTAGAGTGCTCGCTTAGCATGCGAGAGGCGGTAGGATCGATACCCACATTTTCCATTTCATCATTTACCATGGCAATGCCTCCTCTCAATTTTATTCAAAATAGCCTTTCACAACCATGGATCCCTACAAATTACGCTAGATTAGATTAATTATTCCCAATGTGTACAAATATTGTGTCATTTTAATGTCACAAGTATAGCTGAGGTTTGTTGCAATACAATGAAGGTTTTTTGTTCAAAGGTAAGAATCCACTTAGCATTTTTTAGTGGAACATGTAGGGGAATCAGCTCACATGTTAGAGCGATTGCTTTGCATGCGAGAGGTGGTGGGACTGATGCCTGCATTCTCCAAACCTGAATGTTCTATGCACAAGTCTGGTTTCTCTTTTCAGTGGAGTCAGTCAAGCACTGGGTCTCTATGCATAGGTTTGGGCATTTTACTCAAAGGCAGCAAATCTTAAATGATAAGCATTGTATTCAAGCAGGGACAAATGTTCTTTTGGCCAGTTGACACAACTTTGCAGTACATCTGGAAGCAATCATGGAAGAGCCTGAACAGGGACTTGAACCCTGGACCCTCAGATTAAAAGTCTGATGCTCTACCGACTGAGCTATCCAGGCTCTGCTTGGAAACCCAAGCAATCTAATTAGGAGCCACATGTGCATTACAAGCATGCACAGAACAATTGAAGGGTTTTTCCTATGTATGACTCCCCATGTGTCCCTTTATTATGCTTTTTGTCCACATCCTTTTGACCACAAACGGTGCAACTGAAGGGTCACACCATTAGTACTGTCTGACGATTGGCCTGCCGTTGATTGAGCTTCTGATACACCTGCACTAAAGGGGAATTAGCTCAGATGGTAGAGTGCTCGCTTAGCATGCGAGAGGTGGTGGGATCGATACCCACATTCTCCAATTCATCATTTACCATGGCAATGCCTCGTCTCAATTTTATTCAAAATAGCCTTTCACAACCATGGATCCGTACAAATTACGCTAGATTAGAGTAATTATTCCCAATGTGTACAAATATTGTGGCATTTTAATGTCACAAGTATAGCTGAGGTTTGTTGCAATACAATGAAGGTTTTTTGTTCAAAGGTAAGAATCCACTTAGCATTTTTTAGTGGAACATGTAGGGGAATCAGCTCACATTTTAGAGCGATTGCTTTGCATGCGGAGGTGGTGGGACTGATGCCTGCATTCTCCAAACCTGAATGTTCTATGCACAAGTCTGGTTTCTCTTTTCAGTGGAGTCAGTCAAGCACTGGGTCACTATGCATAGGTTTGGGCATTTTACTCAAAGGCAGCAAATCTTAAATGATAAGCATTGTATTCAAGCAGGGACAAATGTTCTTTTGGCCAGTTGACACAACTTTGCAGTACATCTGGAAGCAATCATGGAAGAGCCTGAACAGGGACTTGAACCCTGGACCCTCAGATTAAAAGTCTGATGATCTACCGACTGAGCTATCCAGGCTCTGCTTGGAAACCCAAGCAATCTAATTAGGAGCCACATGTGCATTACAAGCATGCACAGAACAATTGAAGGGTTTTTCCTATGTATGACTCCTCATGTGTCCCTTTATTATGCTTTCTAGTCCACATCCTTTTGACCACAAACGGTGCAACTGAAGGGTCACACCATTAGTACTGTCTGACGATTGGCCTGCCGTTGATTGAGCTTCTGATACACCTGCACTAAAGGGGAATTAGCTCAGATGGTAGAGTGCTCGCTTAGCATGCGAGAGGCGGTAGGATCGATACCCACATTTTCCATTTCATCATTTACCATGGCAATGCCTCCTCTCAATTTTATTCAAAATAGCCTTTCACAACCATGGATCCCTACAAATTACGCTAGATTAGATTAATTATTCCCAATGTGTACAAATATTGTGTCATTTTAATGTCACAAGTATAGCTGAGGTTTGTTGCAATACAATGAAGGTTTTTTGTTCAAAGGTAAGAATCCACTTAGCATTTTTTAGTGGAACATGTAGGGGAATCAGCTCACATGTTAGAGCGATTGCTTTGCATGCGGAGGTGGTGGGACTGATGCCTGCATTCTCCAAACCTGAATGTTCTATACACAAGTCTGGTTTCTCTTTTCAGTGGAGTCAGTCAAGCACTGGGTCACTATGCATAGGTTTGGGCATTTTACTCAAAGGCAGCAAATCTTAAATGATAAGCATTGTATTCAAGCAGGGACAAATGTTCTTTTGGCCAGTTGACACAACTTTGCAGTACATCTGGAAGCAATCATGGAAGAGCCTGAACAGGGACTTGAACCTGGACCCTCAGATTAAAAGTCTGATGCTCTACCGACTGAGCTATCCAGGCTCTGCTTGGAAACCCAAGCAATCTAATTAGGAGCCACATGTGCATTACAAGCATGCACAGAACAATTGAAGGGTTTTTCCTATGTATGACTCCCCATGTGTCCCTTTATTATGCTTTTTGTCCACATCCTTTTGACCACAAACGGTGCAACTGAAGGGTCACACCATTAGTACTGTCTGACGATTGGCCTGCCGTTGATTGAGCTTCTGATACACCTGCACTAAAGGGGAATTAGCTCAGATGGTAGAGTGCTCGCTTAGCATGCGAGAGGTGGTGGGATCGATACCCACATTCTCCAATTCATCATTTACCATGGCAATGCCTCGTCTCAATTTTATTCAAAATAGCCTTTCACAACCATGGATCCGTACAAATTACGCTAGATTAGAGTAATTATTCCCAATGTGTACAAATATTGTGGCATTTTAATGTCACAAGTATAGCTGAGGTTTGTTGCAATACAATGAAGGTTTTTTGTTCAAAGGTAAGAATCCACTTAGCATTTTTTAGTGGAACATGTAGGGGAATCAGCTCACATTTTAGAGCGATTGCTTTGCATGCGGAGGTGGTGGGACTGATGCCTGCATTCTCCAAACCTGAATGTTCTATGCACAAGTCTGGTTTCTCTTTTCAGTGGAGTCAGTCAAGCACTGGGTCACTATGCATAGGTTTGGGCATTTTACTCAAAGGCAGCAAATCTTAAATGATAAGCATTGTATTCAAGCAGGGACAAATGTTCTTTTGGCCAGTTGACACAACTTTGCAGTACATCTGGAAGCAATCATGGAAGAGCCTGAACAGGGACTTGAACCCTGGACCCTCAGATTAAAAGTCTGATGCTCTACCGACTGAGCTATCCAGGCTCTGCTTGGAAACCCAAGCAATCTAATTAGGAGCCACATGTGCATTACAAGCATGCACAGAACAATTGAAGGGTTTTTCCTATGTATGACTCCCCATGTGTCCCTTTATTATGCTTTCTAGTCCACATCCTTTTGACCACAAACGGTGCAACTGAAGGGTCACACCATTAGTACTGTCTGACGATTGGCCTGCCGTTGATTGAGCTTCTGATACACCTGCACTAAAGGGGAATTAGCTCAGATGGTAGAGTGCTCGCTTAGCATGCGAGAGGCGGTAGGATCGATACCCACATTTTCCATTTCATCATTTACCATGGCAATGCCTCCTCTCAATTTTATTCAAAATAGCCTTTCACAACCATGGATCCCTACAAATTACGCTAGATTAGATTAATTATTCCCAATGTGTACAAATATTGTGTCATTTTAATGTCACAAGTATAGCTGAGGTTTGTTGCAATACAATGAAGGTTTTTTGTTCAAAGGTAAGAATCCACTTAGCATTTTTTAGTGGAACATGTAGGGGAATCAGCTCACATGTTAGAGCGATTGCTTTGCATGCGAGAGGTGGTGGGACTGATGCCTGCATTCTCCAAACCTGAATGTTCTATGCACAAGTCTGGTTTCTCTTTTCAGTGGAGTCAGTCAAGCACTGGGTCTCTATGCATAGGTTTGGGCATTTTACTCAAAGGCAGCAAATCTTAAATGATAAGCATTGTATTCAAGCAGGGACAAATGTTCTTTTGGCCAGTTGACACAACTTTGCAGTACATCTGGAAGCAATCATGGAAGAGCCTGAACAGGGACTTGAACCCTGGACCCTCAGATTAAAAGTCTGATGCTCTACCGACTGAGCTATCCAGGCTCTGCTTGGAAACCCAAGCAATCTAATTAGGAGCCACATGTGCATTACAAGCATGCACAACAATTGAAGGGTTTTTCCTATGTATGACTCCCCATGTGTCCCTTTATTATGCTTTTTGTCCACATCCTTTTGACCACAAACGGTGCAACTGAAGGGTCACACCATTAGTACTGTCTGACGATTGGCCTGCCATGGTTGAGCTTCTGATACACCTGCACTAAAGGGGAATTAGCTCAGATGGTAGAGTGCTCGCTTAGCATGCGAGAGGTGGTGGGATTGATACCCACATTCTCCAATTCATCATTTACCATGGCAATGCCTCGTCTCAATTTTATTCAAAATAGCCTTTCACAACCATGGATCCGTACAAATTACGCTAGATTAGATTAATTATTCCCAATGTGTACAAATATTGTGGCATTTTAATGTCACAAGTATAGCTGAGGTTTGTTGCAATACAATGAAGGTTTTTTGTTCAAAGGTAAGAATCCACTTAGCATTTTTTAGTGGAACATGTATGGGAATCAGCTCACATTTTAGAGCGATTGCTTTGCATGCGGAGGTGGTGGGTCTGATGCCTGCATTCTCCAAACCTGAATGTTCTATGCACAAGTCTGGTTTCTCTTTTCAGTGGAGTCAGTCAAGCACTGGGTCACTATGCATGTGTCCCTTTATTATGCTTTCTAGTCCACATCCTTTTGACCACAAACGGTGCAACTGAAGGGTCACACCATTAGTACTGTCTGACGATTGGCCTGCCGTTGATTGAGCTTCTGATACACCTGCACTAAAGGGGAATTAGCTCAGATGGTAGAGTGCTCGCTTAGCATGCGAGAGGCGGTAGGATCGATACCCACATTTTCCATTTCATCATTTACCATGGCAATGCCTCCTCTCAATTTTATTCAAAATAGCCTTTCACAACCATGGATCCCTACAAATTACGCTAGATTAGATTAATTATTCCCAATGTGTACAAATATTGTGTCATTTTAATGTCACAAGTATAGCTGAGGTTTGTTGCAATACAATGAAGGTTTTTTGTTCAAAGGTAAGAATCCACTTAGCATTTTTTAGTGGAACATGTAGGGGAATCAGCTCACATGTTAGAGCGATTGCTTTGCATGCGAGAGGTGGTGGGACTGATGCCTGCATTCTCCAAACCTGAATGTTCTATGCACAAGTCTGGTTTCTCTTTTCAGTGGAGTCAGTCAAGCACTGGGTCTCTATGCATAGGTTTGGGCATTTTACTCAAAGGCAGCAAATCTTAAATGATAAGCATTGTATTCAAGCAGGGACAAATGTTCTTTTGGCCAGTTGACACAACTTTGCAGTACATCTGGAAGCAATCATGGAAGAGCCTGAACAGGGACTTGAACCCTGGACCCTCAGATTAAAAGTCTGATGCTCTACCGACTGAGCTATCCAGGCTCTGCTTGGAAACCCAAGCAATCTAATTAGGAGCCACATGTGCATTACAAGCATGCACAACAATTGAAGGGTTTTTCCTATGTATGACTCCCCATGTGTCCCTTTATTATGCTTTTTGTCCACATCCTTTTGACCACAAACGGTGCAACTGAAGGGTCACACCATTAGTACTGTCTGACGATTGGCCTGCCATGGTTGAGCTTCTGATACACCTGCACTAAAGGGGAATTAGCTCAGATGGTAGAGTGCTCGCTTAGCATGCGAGAGGTGGTGGGATTGATACCCACATTCTCCAATTCATCATTTACCATGGCAATGCCTCGTCTCAATTTTATTCAAAATAGCCTTTCACAACCATGGATCCGTACAAATTACGCTAGATTAGATTAATTATTCCCAATGTGTACAAATATTGTGGCATTTTAATGTCACAAGTATAGCTGAGGTTTGTTGCAATACAATGAAGGTTTTTTGTTCAAAGGTAAGAATCCACTTAGCATTTTTTAGTGGAACATGTATGGGAATCAGCTCACATTTTAGAGCGATTGCTTTGCATGCGGAGGTGGTGGGTCTGATGCCTGCATTCTCCAAACCTGAATGTTCTATGCACAAGTCTGGTTTCTCTTTTCAGTGGAGTCAGTCAAGCACTGGGTCACTATGCATGTGTCCCTTTATTATGCTTTCTAGTCCACATCCTTTTGACCACAAACGGTGCAACTGAAGGGTCACACCATTAGTACTGTCTGACGATTGGCCTGCCGTTGATTGAGATTCTGATACACCTGCACTAAAGGGGAATTAGCTCAGATGGTAGAGTGCTCGCTTAGGCCTCATTCACACGTACCAAACACCAATCAAGCAATGTTTGGTCGTTTTTTTGTTTTTTTGGGGCACCACAATGCTTTTCCAATGGGAGTCACATGGTTTGATCAAACATTTGTGTTTGATCGCTGATTGCTGATTGCTCCCCCCTCATCAAACAAAAATGTTTGGTCAAACCATGTGACTCCCATTGAAAATGAATTGGAGCAGCACTCAAAAAGCAATCAGGCATCACACACGGACCGAACATTTGTTGTGTAGGTGTGAACTAGGCCTTAGCATGCGAGAGGCGGTGGGATCGATACCCACATTCTCCAATTCATCATTTACCCTGGCAATGCCTCGTCTCAATTTTATTCAAAATAGCCTTTCACAACCATGGATCCCTACAAATTACGCTAGATTAGATTAATTATTCCCAATGTGTACAAATATTGTGGCATTTTAATGTCACAAGTATAGCTGAGGTTTGTTGCAATACAATGAAGGTTTTTTGTTCAAAGGTAAGAATCCACTTAGCATTTTTTAGTGGAACATGTAGGGGAATCAGCTCACATGTTAGAGCGATTGCTTTGCATGCGGAGGTGGTGGGACTGATGCCTGCATTCTCCAAACCTGAATGTTCTATACACAAGTCTGGTTTCTCTTTTCAGTGGAGTCAGTCAAGCACTGGGTCACTATGCATAGGTTTGGGCATTTTACTCAAAGGCAGCAAATCTTAAATGATAAGCATTGTATTCAAGCAGGGACAAATGTTCTTTTGGCCAGTTGACACAACTTTGCAGTACATCTGGAAGCAATCATGGAAGAGCCTGAACAGGGACTTGAACCTGGACCCTCAGATTAAAAGTCTGATGCTCTACCGACTGAGCTATCCAGGCTCTGCTTGGAAACCCAAGCAATCTAATTAGGAGCCACATGTGCATTACAAGCATGCACAGAACAATTGAAGGGTTTTTCCTATGTATGACTCCCCATGTGTCCCTTTATTATGCTTTTTGTCCACATCCTTTTGACCACAAACGGTGCAACTGAAGGGTCACACCATTAGTACTGTCTGACGATTGGCCTGCCGTTGATTGAGCTTCTGATACACCTGCACTAAAGGGGAATTAGCTCAGATGGTAGAGTGCTCGCTTAGCATGCGAGAGGTGGTGGGATCGATACCCACATTCTCCAATTCATCATTTACCATGGCAATGCCTCGTCTCAATTTTATTCAAAATAGCCTTTCACAACCATGGATCCGTACAAATTACGCTAGATTAGAGTAATTATTCCCAATGTGTACAAATATTGTGGCATTTTAATGTCACAAGTATAGCTGAGGTTTGTTGCAATACAATGAAGGTTTTTTGTTCAAAGGTAAGAATCCACTTAGCATTTTTTAGTGGAACATGTAGGGGAATCAGCTCACATTTTAGAGCGATTGCTTTGCATGCGGAGGTGGTGGGACTGATGCCTGCATTCTCCAAACCTGAATGTTCTATGCACAAGTCTGGTTTCTCTTTTCAGTGGAGTCAGTCAAGCACTGGGTCACTATGCATAGGTTTGGGCATTTTACTCAAAGGCAGCAAATCTTAAATGATAAGCATTGTATTCAAGCAGGGACAAATGTTCTTTTGGCCAGTTGACACAACTTTGCAGTACATCTGGAAGCAATCATGGAAGAGCCTGAACAGGGACTTGAACCCTGGACCCTCAGATTAAAAGTCTGATGCTCTACCGACTGAGCTATCCAGGCTCTGCTTGGAAACCCAAGCAATCTAATTAGGAGCCACATGTGCATTACAAGCATGCACAGAACAATTGAAGGGTTTTTCCTATGTATGACTCCCCATGTGTCCCTTTATTATGCTTTCTAGTCCACATCCTTTTGACCACAAACGGTGCAACTGAAGGGTCACACCATTAGTACTGTCTGACGATTGGCCTGCCGTTGATTGAGCTTCTGATACACCTGCACTAAAGGGGAATTAGCTCAGATGGTAGAGTGCTCGCTTAGCATGCGAGAGGCGGTGGGATCGATACCCACATTCTCCATTTCATCATTTACCATGGCAATGCCTCCTCTTAATTGTATTCAAAATAGCCTTTCACAACCATGGATCCCTACAAATTACGCTAGATTAGATTAATTATTCCCAATGTGTACAAATATTGTGGCATTTTAATGTCACAAGTATAGCTGAGGTTTGTTGCAATACAATGAAGGTTTTTTGTTCAAAGGTAAGAATCCACTTAGCATTTTTTAGTGGAACATGTAGGGGAATCAGCTCGCATGTTAGAGCGATTGCTTTGCATGCGGAGGTGGTGGGACTGATGCCTGCATTCTCCAAACCTGAATGTTCTATGCACAAGTCTGGTTTCTCTTTTCAGTGGAGTCAGTCAAGCACTGGGTCACTATGCATAGGTTTGGGCATTTTACTCAAAGGCAGCAAATCTTAAATGATAAGCATTGTATTCAAGCAGGGACAAATGTTCTTTTGGCCAGTTGACACAACTTTGCAGTACATCTGGAAGCAATCATGGAAGAGCCTGAACAGGGACTTGAACCCTGGACCCTCAGATTAAAAGTCTGATGCTCTACCGACTGAGCTATCCAGGCTCTGCTTGGAAACCCAAGCAATCTAATTAGGAGCCACATGTGCATTACAAGCATGCACAGAACAATTGAAGGGTTTTTCCTATGTATGACTCCCCATGTGTCCCTTTATTATGCTTTCTAGTCCACATCCTTTTGACCACAAACGGTGCAACTGAAGGGTCACACCATTAGTAGTGTCTGACGATTGGCCTGCCGTTGATTGAGCTTCTGATACACCTGCACTAAAGGGGAATTAGCTCAGATGGTAGAGTGCTCGCTTAGCATGCGAGAGGCGGTGGGATCGATACCCACATTCTCCATTTCATCATTTACCATGGCAATGCCTCCTCTTAATTTTATTCAAAATAGCCTTTCACAACCATGGATCCCTACAAATTACGCTAGATTAGATAAATTATTCCCAATGTGTACAAATATTGTGGCATTTTAATGTCACAAGTATAGCTGAGGTTTGTTGCAATACAATGAAGGTTTTTTGTTCAAAGGTAAGAATCCACTTAGCATTTTTTAGTGGAACATGTAGGGGAATCAGCTCGCATGTTAGAGCGATTGCTTTGCATGCGGAGGTGGTGGGACTGATGCCTGCATTCTCCAAACCTGAATGTTCTATGCACAAGTCTGGTTTCTCTTTTCAGTGGAGTCAGTCAAGCACTGGGTCACTATGCATAGGTTTGGGCATTTTACTCAAAGGCAGCAAATCTTAAATGATAAGCATTGTATTCAAGCAGGGACAAATGTTCTTTTGGACAGTTGACACAACTTTGCAGTACATCTGGAAGCAATCATAGAAGAGCCTGAACAGGGACTTGAACCCTGGACCCTCAGATTAAAAGTCTGATGCTCTACCGACTGAGCTATCCAGGCTCTGCTTGGAAACCCAAGCAATCTAATTAGGAGCCACATGTGCATTACAAGCATGCACAGAACAATTGAAGGGTTTTTCCTATGTATGACTCCCCATGTGTCCCTTTATTATGCTTTCTAGTCCACATCCTTTTGACCACAAACGGTGCAACTGAAGGGTCACACCATTAGTAGTGTCTGACGATTGGCCTGCCGTTGATTGAGCTTCTGATACACCTGCACTAAAGGGGAATTAGCTCAGATGGTAGAGTGCTCGCTTAGCATGCGAGAGGCGGTGGGATCGATACCCACATTCTCCATTTCATCATTTACCATGGCAATGCCTCCTCTTAATTTTATTCAAAATAGCCTTTCACAACCATGGATCCCTACAAATTACGCTAGATTAGATTAATTATTCCCAATGTGTACAAATATTGTGGCATTTTAATGTCACAAGTATAGCTGAGGTTTGTTGCAATACAATGAAGGTTTTTTGTTCAAAGGTAAGAATCCACTTAGCATTTTTTAGTGGAACATGTAGGGGAATCAGCTCACATGTTAGAGCGATTGCTTTGCATGCGGAGGTGGTGGGACTGATGCCTGCATTCTCCAAACCTGAATGTTCTATGCACAAGTCTGGTTTCTCTTTTCAGTGGAGTCAGTCAAGCACTGGGTCACTATGCATAGGTTTGGGCATTTTACTCAAAGGCAGCAAATCTTAAATGATAAGCATTGTATTCAAGCAGGGACAAATGTTCTTTTGGCCAGTTGACACAACTTTGCAGTACATCTGGAAGCAATCATGGAAGAGCCTGAACAGGGACTTGAACCCTGGACCCTCAGATTAAAAGTCTGATGCTCTACCGACTGAGCTATCCAGGCTCTGCTTGGAAACCCAAGCAATCTAATTAGGAGCCACATGTGCATTACAAGCATGCACAGAACAATTGAAGGGTTTTTCCTATGTATGACTCCCCATGTGTCCCTTTATTATGCTTTCTAGTCCACATCCTTTTGACCACAAACGGTGCAACTGAAGGGTCACACCATTAGTAGTGTCTGACGATTGGCCTGCCGTTGATTGAGCTTCTGATACACCTGCACTAAAGGGGAATTAGCTCAGATGGTAGAGTGCTCGCTTAGCATGCGAGAGGCGGTGGTATCGATACCCACATTCTCCATTTCATCATTTACCATGGCAATGCCTCCTCTTAATTTTATTCAAAATAGCCTTTCACAACCATGGATCCCTACAAATTACGCTAGATTAGATTAATTATTCCCAATGTGTACAAATATTGTGGCATTTTAATGTCACAAGTATAGCTGAGGTTTGTTGCAATACAATGAAGGTTTTTTGTTCAAAGGTAAGAATCCACTTAGCATTTTTTAGTGGAACATGTAGGGGAATCAGCTCGCATGTTAGAGCGATTGCTTTGCATGCGGAGGTGGTGGGACTGATGCCTGCATTCTCCAAACCTGAATGTTCTATGCACAAGTCTGGTTTCTCTTTTCAGTGGAGTCAGTCAAGCACTGGGTCACTATGCATAGGTTTGGGCATTTTACTCAAAGGCAGCAAATCTTAAATGATAAGCATTGTATTCAAGCAGGGACAAGTGTTCTTTTGGCCAGTTGACACAACTTTGCAGTACATCTGGAAGCAATCATGGAAGAGCCTGAACAGGGACTTGAACCCTGGACCCTCAGATTAAAAGTCTGATGCTCTACCGACTGAGCTATCCAGGCTCTGCTTGGAAACCTAAGCAATCTAATTAGGAGCCACATGTGCATTACAAGCATGCACAGAACAATTGAAGGGTTTTTCCTATGTATGACTCCCCATGTGTCCCTTTATTATGCTTTCTAGTCCACATCCTTTTGACCACAAACGGTGCAACTGAAGGGTCACACCATTAGTACTGTCTGACGATTGGCCTGCCGTTGATTGAGCTTCTGATACACCTGCACTAAAGGGGAATTAGCTCAGATGGTAGAGTGCTCGCTTAGCATGCGAGAGGCGGTGGGATCGATACCCACATTCTCCAATTCATCATTTACCATGGCAATGCCTCGTCTCAATTTTATTCAAAATAGCCTTTCACAACCATGGATCCCTACAAATTACGCTAGATTAGATTAATTATTCCCAATGTGTACAAATATTGTGGCATTTTAATGTCACAAGTATAGCTGAGGTTTGTTGCAATACAATGAAGGTTTTTTGTTCAAAGGTAAGAATCCACTTAACCTTTTTTTAGTGGAACATGTAGGGGAATCAGCTCACATGTTAGAGCGATTGCTTTGCATGCGGAGGTGGTGGGACTGATGCCTGCATTCTCCAAACCTGAATGTTCTATGCACAAGTCTGGTTTCTCTTTTCAGTGGAGTCAGTCAAGCACTGGGTCACTATGCATAGGTTTGGGCATTTTACTCAAAGGCAGCAAATCTTAAATGATAAGCATTGTATTCAAGCAGGGACAAATGTTATTTTGGCCAGTTGACACAACTTTGCAGTACATCTGGAAGCAATCATGGAAGAGCCTGAACAGGGACTTGAACCCTGGACCCTCAGATTAAAAGTCTGATGCTCTACCGACTGAGCTATCCAGGCTCTGCTTGGAAACCCAAGCAATCTAATTAGGAGCCACATGTGCATTACAAGCATGCACAGAACAATTGAAGGGTTTTTCCTATGTATGACTCCCCATGTGTCCCTTTATTATGCTTTCTAGTCCACATCCTTTTGACCACAAACGGTGCAACTGAAGGGTCACACCATTAGTACTGTCTGACGATTGGCCTGCCGTTGATTGAGCTTCTGATACACCTGCACTAAAGGGGAATTAGCTCAGATGGTAGAGTGCTCACTTAGCATGCGAGAGGCGGTTGGATCGATACCCACATTCTCCATTTCATCATTTACCATGGCAATGCCTCCTCTTAATTTTATTCAAAATAGCCTTTCACAACCATGGATCCCTACAAATTACGCTAGATTAGATTAATTATTCCCAATGTGTACAAATATTGTGGCATTTTAATGTCACAAGTATAGCTGAGGTTTGTTGCAATACAATGAAGGTTTTTTGTTCAAAGGTAAGAATCCACTTAGCATTTTTTAGTGGAACATGTAGGGGAATCAGCTCACATGTTAGAGCGATTGCTTTGCATGCGGAGGTGGTGGGACTGATGCCTGCATTCTCCAAACCTGAATGTTCTATGCACAAGTCTGGTTTCTCTTTTCAGTGGAGTCAGTCAAGCACTGGGTCACTATGCATAGGTTTGGGCATTTTACTCAAAGGCAGCAAATCTTAAATGATAAGCATTGTATTCAAGCAGGGACAAATGTTCTTTTGGCCAGTTGACACAACTTTGCAGTACATCTGGAAGCAATCATGGAAGAGCCTGAACAGGGACTTGAACCCTGGACCCTCAGATTAAAAGTCTGATGCTCTACCGACTGAGCTATCCAGGCTCTGCTTGGAAACCCAAGCAATCTAATTAGGAGCCACATGTGCATTACAAGCATGCACAGAACAATTGAAGGGTTTTTCCTAGGTATGACTCCCCATGTGTCCCTTTATTATGCTTTCTAGTCCACATCCTTTTGACCACAAACGGTGCAACTGAAGGGTCACACCATTAGTACTGTCTGACGACTGGCCTGCCGTTGATTGAGCTTCTGATACACCTGCACTAAAGGGGAATTAGCTCAGATGGTAGAGTGCTCGCTTAGCATGCGAGAGGCGGTGGGATCGATACCCACATTCTCCAATTCATCATTTACCATGGCAATGCCTCGTCTCAATTTTATTCAAAATAGCCTTTCACAACCATGGATCCCTACAAATTACGCTAGATTAGATTAATTATTCCCAATGTGTACAAATATTGTGGCATTTTAATGTCACAAGTATAGCTGAGGTTTGTTGCAATACAATGAAGGTTTTTTGTTCAAAGGTAAGAATCCACTTAGCATTTTTTAGTGGAACATGTAGGGGAATCAGCTCACATGTTAGAGCGATTGCTTTGCATGCGGAGGTGGTGGGACTGATGCCTGCATTCTCCAAACCTGAATGTTCTATGCACAAGTCTGGTTTCTCTTTTCAGTGGAGTCAGTCAAGCACTGGGTCACTATGCATAGGTTTGGGCATTTTACTCAAAGGCAGCAAATCTTAAATGATAAGCATTGTATTCAAGCAGGGACAAATGTTCTTTTGGCCAGTTGACACAACTTTGCAGTACATCTGGAAGCAATCATGGAAGAGCCTGAACAGGGACTTGAACCCTGGACCCTCAGATTAAAAATCTGATGCTCTACCGACTGAGCTATCCAGGCTCTGCTTGGAAACCCAAGCAATCTAATTAGGAGCCACATGTGCATTACAAGCATGCACAACAATTGAAGGGTTTTTCCTAGGTATGACTCCCCATGTGTCCCTTTATTATGCTTTCTAGTCCACATCCTTTTGACCACAAACGGTGCAACTGAAGGGTCACACCATTAGTAGTGTCTGACGATTGGCCTGCCGTTGATTGAGCTTCTGATACACCTGCACTAAAGGGGAATTAGCTCAGATGGTAGAGTGCTCGCTTAGCATGCGAGAGGCGGTGGGATCGATACCCACATTCTCCAATTCATCATTTACCATGGCAATGCCTCGTCTCAATTTTATTCAAAATAGCCTTTCACAACCATGGATCCCTACAAATTACGCTAGATTAGATTAATTATTCCCAATGTGTACAAATATTGTGGCATTTTAATGTCACAAGTATAGCTGAGGTTTGTTGCAATACAATGAAGGTTTTTTGTTCAAAGGTAAGAATCCACTTAGCATTTTTTGGTGGAACATGTAGGGGAATCAGCTCACATGTTAGAGCGATTGCTTTGCATGCGGAGGTGGTGGGACTGATGCCTGCATTCTCCAAACCTGAAT
Organism: Electrona antarctica; assembly: GCF_951216825.1. Lineage (NCBI taxonomy): Eukaryota > Metazoa > Chordata > Actinopteri > Myctophiformes > Myctophidae > Electrona > Electrona antarctica. Next base: position 54,527,420 of record NC_136792.1, read on the forward strand.
GTTCTATGCACAAGTCTGGTTTCTCTTTTCAGTGGAGTCAGTCAAGCACTGGGTCACTATGCATAGGTTTGGGCATTTTACTCAAAGGCAGCAAATCTGAAATGATAAGCATTGTATTCAAGCAGGGACAAATGTTCTTTTGGACAGTTGACACAACTATGCAGTACATCTGGAAGCAATCATGGAAGAGCCTGAACAGGGACTTGAACCCTGGACCCTCAGATTAAAAGTCTGATGCTCTACCGACTGAGCTATCCAGGCTCTGCTTGGAAACCCAAGCAATCTAATTAGGAGCCACATGTGCATTACAAGCATGCACAGAACAATTGAAGGGTTTTTCCTATGTATGACTCCCCATGTGTCCCTTTATTATGCTTTCTAGTCCACATCCTTTTGACCACAAACGGTGCAACTGAAGGGTCACACCATTAGTAGTGTCTGACGATTGGCCTGCCGTTGATTGAGCTTCTGATACACCTGCACTAAAGGGGAATTAGCTCAGATGGTAGAGTGCTCGCTTAGCATGCGAGAGGCGGTGGGATCGATACCCACATTCTCCATTTCATCATTTACCATGGAAATGCCTCCTCTTAATTTTATTCAAAATAGCCTTTCACAACCATGGATCCCTACAAATTACGCTAGATTAGATTAATTATTCCCAATGTGTACAAATATTGTGGCATTTTAATGTCACAAGTATAGCTGAGGTTTGTTGCAATACAATGAAGGTTTTTTGTTCAAAGGTAAGAATCCACTTAGCATTTTTTAGTGGAACATGTAGGGGAATCAGCTCACATGTTAGAGCGATTGCTTTGCATGCGGAGGTGGTGGGACTGATGCCTGCATTCTCCAAACCTGAATGTTCTATGCACAAGTCTGGTTTCTCTTTTCAGTGGAGTCAGTCAAGCACTGGGTCACTATGCATAGGTTTGGGCATTTTACTCAAAGGCAGCAAATCTTAAATAATAAGCATTGTATTCAAGCAGGGACAAATGTTCTTTTGGCCAGTTGACACAACTTTGCAGTACATCTGGAAGCAATCATGGAAGAGCCTGAACAGGGACTTGAACCCTGGACCCTCAGATTAAAAGTCTGATGCTCTACCGACTGAGCTATCCAGGCTCTGCTTGGAAAACCAAGCAATCTAATTAGGAGCCACATGTGCATTACAAGCATGCACAGAACAATTGAAGGGTTTTTCCTAGGTATGACTCCCCATGTGTCCCTTTATTATGCTTTCTAGTCCACATCCTTTTGACCACAAACGGTGCAACTGAAGGGTCACACCATTAGTACTGTCTGACGACTGGCCTGCCGTTGATTGAGCTTCTGATACACCTGCACTAAAGGGGAATTAGCTCAGATGGTAGAGTGCTCGCTTAGCATGCGAGAGGCGGTGGGATCGATACCCACATTCTCCAATTCATCATTTACCATGGCAATGCCTCGTCTCAATTTTATTCAAAATAGCCTTTCACAACCATGGATCCCTACAAATTACGCTAGATTAGATTAATTATTCCCAATGTGTACAAATATTGTGGCATTTTAATGTCACAAGTATAGCTGAGGTTTGTTGCAATACAATGAAGGTTTTTTGTTCAAAGGTAAGAATCCACTTAGCATTTTTTAGTGGAACATGTAGGGGAATCAGCTCACATGTTAGAGCGATTGCTTTGCATGCGGAGGTGGTGGGACTGATGCCTGCATTCTCCAAACCTGAATGTTCTATGCACAAGTCTGGTTTCTCTTTTCAGTGGAGTCAGTCAAGCACTGGGTCACTATGCATAGGTTTGGGCATTTTACTCAAAGGCAGCAAATCTTAAATGATAAGCATTGTATTCAAGCAGGGACAAATGTTCTTTTGGCCAGTTGACACAACTTTGCAGTACATCTGGAAGCAATCATGGAAGAGCCTGAACAGGGACTTGAACCCTGGACCCTCAGATTAAAAATCTGATGCTCTACCGACTGAGCTATCCAGGCTCTGCTTGGAAACCCAAGCAATCTAATTAGGAGCCACATGTGCATTACAAGCATGCACAACAATTGAAGGGTTTTTCCTAGGTATGACTCCCCATGTGTCCCTTTATTATGCTTTCTAGTCCACATCCTTTTGACCACAAACGGTGCAACTGAAGGGTCACACCATTAGTAGTGTCTGACGATTGGCCTGCCGTTGATTGAGCTTCTGATACACCTGCACTAAAGGGGAATTAGCTCAGATGGTAGAGTGCTCGCTTAGCATGCGAGAGGCGGTGGGATCGATACCCACATTCTCCAATTCATCATTTACCATGGCAATGCCTCGTCTCAATTTGATTCAAAATAGCCTTTCACAACCATGGATCCCTACAAATTACGCTAGATTAGATTAATTATTCCCAATGTGTACAAATATTGTGGCATTTTAATGTCACAAGTATAGCTGAGGTTTGTTGCAATACAATGAAGGTTTTTTGTTCAAAGGTAAGAATCCACTTAGCATTTTTTGGTGGAACATGTAGGGGAATCAGCTCACATGTTAGAGCGATTGCTTTGCATGCGGAGGTGGTGGGACTGATGCCTGCATTCTCCAAACCTGAATGTTCTATGCACAAGTCTGGTTTCTCTTTTCAGTGGAGTCAGTCAAGCACTGGGTCACTATGCATAGGTTTGGGCATTTTACTCAAAGGCAGCAAATCTGAAATGATAAGCATTGTATTCAAGCAGGGACAAATGTTCTTTTGGACAGTTGACACAACTATGCAGTACATCTGGAAGCAATCATGGAAGAGCCTGAACAGGGACTTGAACCCTGGACCCTCAGATTAAAAGTCTGATGCTCTACCGACTGAGCTATCCAGGCTCTGCTTGGAAACCCAAGCAATCTAATTAGGAGCCACATGTGCATTACAAGCATGCACAGAACAATTGAAGGGTTTTTCCTATGTATGACTCCCCATGTGTCCCTTTATTATGCTTTCTAGTCCACATCCTTTTGACCACAAACGGTGCAACTGAAGGGTCACACCATTAGTAGTGTCTGACGATTGGCCTGCCGTTGATTGAGCTTCTGATACACCTGCACTAAAGGGGAATTAGCTCAGATGGTAGAGTGCTCGCTTAGCATGCGAGAGGCGGTGGGATCGATACCCACATTCTCCATTTCATCATTTACCATGGAAATGCCTCCTCTTAATTTTATTCAAAATAGCCTTTCACAACCATGGATCCCTACAAATTACGCTAGATTAGATTAATTATTCCCAATGTGTACAAATATTGTGGCATTTTAATGTCACAAGTATAGCTGAGGTTTGTTGCAATACAATGAAGGTTTTTTGTTCAAAGGTAAGAATCCACTTAGCATTTTTTAGTGGAACATGTAGGGGAATCAGCTCACATGTTAGAGCGATTGCTTTGCATGCGGAGGTGGTGGGACTGATGCCTGCATTCTCCAAACCTGAATGTTCTATGCACAAGTCTGGTTTCTCTTTTCAGTGGAGTCAGTCAAGCACTGGGTCACTATGCATAGGTTTGGGCATTTTACTCAAAGGCAGCAAATCTTAAATAATAAGCATTGTATTCAAGCAGGGACAAATGTTCTTTTGGCCAGTTGACACAACTTTGCAGTACATCTGGAAGCAATCATGGAAGAGCCTGAACAGGGACTTGAACCCTGGACCCTCAGATTAAAAGTCTGATGCTCTACCGACTGAGCTATCCAGGCTCTGCTTGGAAAACCAAGCAATCTAATTAGGAGCCACATGTGCATTACAAGCATGCACAGAACAATTGAAGGGTTTTTCCTATGTATGACTCCCCATGTGTCCCTTTATTATGCTTTCTAGTCCACATCCTTTTGACCACAAACGGTGCAACTGAAGGGTCACACCATTAGTACTGTCTGACGATTGGCCTGCCGTTGATTGAGCTTCTGATACACCTGCACTAAAGGGGAATTAGCTCAGATGGTAGAGTGCTCGCTTAGCATGCGAGAGGCGGTTGGATCGATACCCACATTCTCCATTTCATCATTTACCATGGCAATGCCTCCTCTTAATTTTATTCAAAATAGCCTTTCACAACCATGGATCCCTACAAATTACGCTAGATTAGATTAATTATTCCAAATGTGTACAAATATTGTGGCATTTTAATGTCACAAGTATAGCTGAGGTTTGTTGCAATACAATGAAGTTTTTTTGTTCAAAGGTAAGAATCCACTTAGCATTTTTTAGTGGAACATGTAGGGGAATCAGCTCACATGTTAGAGCGATTGCTTTGCATGCGGAGGTGGTGGGACTGATGCCTGCATTCTCCAAACCTGAATGTTCTATGCACAAGTCTGGTTTCTCTTTTCAGTGGAGTCAGTCAAGCACTGGGTCACTATGCATAGGTTTGGGCATTTTACTCAAAGGCAGCAAATCTTAAATGATAAGCATTGTATTCAAGCAGGGACAAATGTTCTTTTGGCCAGTTGACACAACTTTGCAGTACATCTGGAAGCAATCATGGAAGAGCCTGAACAGGGACTTGAACCCTGGACCCTCAGATTAAAAGTCTGATGCTCTACCGACTGAGCTATCCAGGCTCTGCTTGGAAACCCAAGCAATCTAATTAGGAGCCACATGTGCATTACAAGCATGCACAGAACAATTGAAGGGTTTTTCCTAGGTATGACTCCCCATGTGTCCCTTTATTATGCTTTCTAGTCCACATCCTTTTGACCACAAACGGTGCAACTGAAGGGTCACACCATTAGTACTGTCTGACGATTGGCCTGCCGTTGATTGAGCTTCTGATACACCTGCACTAAAGGGGAATTAGCTCAGATGGTAGAGTGCTCGCTTAGCATGCGAGAGGCGGTGGGATCGATACCCACATTCTCCAATTCATCATTTACCATGGCAATGCCTCGTCTCAATTTTATTCAAAATAGCCTTTCACAACCATGGATCCCTACAAATTACGCTAGATTAGATTAATTATTCCCAATGTGTACAAATATTGTGGCATTTTAATGTCACAAGTATAGCTGAGGTTTGTTGCAATACAATGAAGGTTTTTTGTTCAAAGGTAAGAATCCACTTAGCATTTTTTGGTGGAACATGTAGGGGAATCAGCTCACATGTTAGAGCGATTGCTTTGCATGCGGAGGTGGTGGGACTGATGCCTGCATTCTCCAAACCTGAATGTTCTATGCACAAGTCTGGTTTCTCTTTTCAGTGGAGTCAGTCAAGCACTGGGTCACTATGCATAGGTTTGGGCATTTTACTCAAAGGCAGCAAATCTGAAATGATAAGCATTGTATTCAAGCAGGGACAAATGTTCTTTTGGACAGTTGACACAACTTTGCAGTACATCTGGAAGCAATCATGGAAGAGCCTGAACAGGGACTTGAACCCTGGACCCTCAGTTTAAAAGTCTGATGCTCTACCGACTGAGCTATCCAGGCTCTGCTTGGAAACCCAAGCAATCTAATTAGGAGCCACATGTGCATTACAAGCATGCACAGAACAATTGAAGGGTTTTTCCTAGGTATGACTCCCCATGTGTCCCTTTATTATGCTTTCTAGTCCACATCCTTTTGACCACAAACGGTGCAACTGAAGGGTCACACCATTAGTACTGTCTGACGATTGGCCTGCCGTTGATTGAGCTTCTGATAGACCTGCACTAAAGGGGAATTAGCTCAGATGGTAGAGTGCTCGCTTAGCATGCGAGAGGCGGTGGGATCGATACCCACATTCTCCAATTCATCATTTACCATGGCAATGCCTCGTCTCAATTTTATTCAAAATAGCCTTTCACAACCATGGATCCCTACAAATTACGCTAGATTAGATTAATTATTCCCAATGTGTACAAATATTGTGGCATTTTAATGTCACAAGTATAGCTGAGGTTTGTTGCAATACAATGAAGGTTTTTTGTTCAAAGGTAAGAATCCACTTAGCATTTTTTGGTGGAACATGTAGGGGAATCAGCTCACATGTTAGAGCGATTGCTTTGCATGCGGAGGTGGTGGGACTGATGCCTGCATTCTCCAAACCTGAATGTTCTATGCACAAGTCTGGTTTCTCTTTTCAGTGGAGTCAGTCAAGCACTGGGTCACTATGCATAGGTTTGGGCATTTTACTCAAAGGCAGCAAATCTGAAATGATAAGCATTGTATTCAAGCAGGGACAAATGTTCTTTTGGACAGTTGACACAACTTTGCAGTACATCTGGAAGCAATCATGGAAGAGCCTGAACAGGGACTTGAACCCTGGACCCTCAGATTAAAAGTCTGATGCTCTACCGACTGAGCTATCCAGGCTCTGCTTGGAAACCCAAGCAATCTAATTAGGAGCCACATGTGCATTACAAGCATGCACAGAACAATTGAAGGGTTTTTCCTATGTATGACTCCCCATGTGTCCCTTTATTATGCTTTCTAGTCCACATCCTTTTGACCACAAACGGTGCAACTGAAGGGTCACACCATTAGTAGTGTCTGACGATTGGCCTGCCGTTGATTGAGCTTCTGATACACCTGCACTAAAGGGGAATTAGCTCAGATGGTAGAGTGCTCGCTTAGCATGCGAGAGGCGGTGGGATCGATACCCACATTCTCCATTTCATCATTTACCATGGCAATGCCTCCTCTTAATTTTATTCAAAATAGCCTTTCACAACCATGGATCCCTACAAATTACGCTAGATTAGATTAATTATTCCCAATGTGTACAAATATTGTGGCATTTTAATGTCACAAGTATAGCTGAGGTTTGTTGCAATACAATGAAGGTTTTTTGTTCAAAGGTAAGAATCCACTTAGCATTTTTTAGTGGAACATGTAGGGGAATCAGCTCACATGTTAGAGCGATTGCTTTGCATGCGGAGGTGGTGGGACTGATGCCTGCATTCTCCAAACCTGAATGTTCTATGCACAAGTCTGGTTTCTCTTTTCAGTGGAGTCAGTCAAGCACTGGGTCACTATGCATAGGTTTGGGCATTTTACTCAAAGGCAGCAAATCTTAAATGATAAGCATTGTATTCAAGCAGGGACAAATGTTCTTTTGGCCAGTTGACACAACTTTGCAGTACATCTGGAAGCAATCATGGAAGAGCCTGAACAGGGACTTGAACCCTGGACCCTCAGATTAAAAGTCTGATGCTCTACCGACTGAGCTATCCAGGCTCTGCTTGGAAACCCAAGCAATCTAATTAGGAGCCACATGTGCATTACAAGCATGCACAGAACAATTGAAGGGTTTTTCCTAGGTATGACTCCCCATGTGTCCCTTTATTATGCTTTCTAGTCCACATCCTTTTGACCACAAACGGTGCAACTGAAGGGTCACACCATTAGTACTGTCTGACGATTGGCCTGCCGTTGATTGAGCTTCTGATACACCTGCACTAAAGGGGAATTAGCTCAGATGGTAGAGTGCTCGCTTAGCATGCGAGAGGCGGTGGGATCGATACCCACATTCTCCAATTCATCATTTACCATGGCAATGCCTCGTCTCAATTTTATTCAAAATAGCCTTTCACAACCATGGATCCCTACAAATTACGCTAGATTAGATTAATTATTCCCAATGTGTACAAATATTGTGGCATTTTAATGTCACAAGTATAGCTGAGGTTTGTTGCAATACAATGAAGGTTTTTTGTTCAAAGGTAAGAATCCACTTAGCATTTTTTAGTGGAACATGTAGGGGAATCAGCTCACATGTTAGAGCGATTGCTTTGCATGCGGAGGTGGTGGGACTGATGCCTGCATTCTCCAAACCTGAATGTTCTATGCACAAGTCTGGTTTCTCTTTTCAGTGGAGTCAGTCAAGCACTGGGTCACTATGCATAGGTTTGGGCATTTTACTCAAAGGCAGCAAATCTTAAATGATAAGCATTGTATTCAAGCAGGGACAAATGTTCTTTTGGCCAGTTGACACAACTTTGCAGTACATCTGGAAGCAATCATGGAAGAGCCTGAACAGGGACTTGAACCCTGGACCCTCAGATTAAAAATCTGATGCTCTACCGACTGAGCTATCCAGGCTCTGCTTGGAAACCCAAGCAATCTAATTAGGAGCCACATGTGCATTACAAGCATGCACAGAACAATTGAAGGGTTTTTCCTAGGTATGACTCCCCATGTGTCCCTTTATTATGCTTTCTAGTCCACATCCTTTTGACCACAAACGGTGCAACTGAAGGGTCACACCATTAGTACTGTCTGACGATTGGCCTGCCGTTGATTGAGCTTCTGATACACCTGCACTAAAGGGGAATTAGCTCAGATGGTAGAGTGCTCGCTTAGCATGCGAGAGGCGGTGGGATCGATACCCACATTCTCCAATTCATCATTTACCATGGCAATGCCTCGTCTCAATTTTTTTCAAAATAGCCTTTCACAACCATGGATCCCTACAAATTACGCTAGATTAGATTAATTATTCCCAATGTGTACAAATATTGTGGCATTTTAATGTCACAAGTATAGCTGAGGTTTGTTGCAATACAATGAAGGTTTTTTGTTCAAAGGTAAGAATCCACTTAGCATTTTTTAGTGGAACATGTAGGGGAATCAGCTCACATGTTAGAGCGATTGCTTTGCATGCGGAGGTGGTGGGACTGATGCCTGCATTCTCCAAACCTGAATGTTCTATGCACAAGTCTGGTTTCTCTTTTCAGTGGAGTCAGTCAAGCACTGGGTCACTATGCATAGGTTTGGGCATTTTACTCAAAGGCAGCAAATCTTAAATGATAAGCATTGTATTCAAGCAGGGACAAATGTTCTTTTGGCCAGTTGACACAACTTTGCAGTACATCTGGAAGCAATCATGGAAGAGCCTGAACAGGGACTTGAACCCTGGACCCTCAGATTAAAAATCTGATGCTCTACCGACTGAGCTATCCAGGCTCTGCTTGGAAACCCAAGCAATCTAATTAGGAGCCACATGTGCATTACAAGCATGCACATAACAATTGAAGGGTTTTTCCTAGGTATGACTCCCCATGTGTCCCTTTATTATGCTTTCTAGTCCACATCCTTTTGACCACAAACGGTGCAACTGAAGGGTCACACCATTAGTACTGTCTGACGATTGGCCTGCCGTTGATTGAGCTTCTGATACACCTGCACTAAAGGGGAATTAGCTCAGATGGTAGAGTGCTCGCTTAGCATGCGAGAGGCGGTGGGATCGATACCCACATTCTCCAATTCATCATTTACCATGGCAATGCCTCGTCTCAATTTTATTCAAAATAGCCTTTCACAACCATGGATCCCTACAAATTACGCTAGATTAGATTAATTATTCCCAATGTGTACAAATATTGTGGCATTTTAATGTCACAAGTATAGCTGAGGTTTGTTGCAATACAATGAAGGTTTTTTGTTCAAAGGTAAGAATCCACTTAGCATTTTTTAGTGGAACATGTAGGGGAATCAGCTCACATGTTAGAGCGATTGCTTTGCATGCGGAGGTGGTGGGACTGATGCCTGCATTCTCCAAACCTGAATGTTCTATGCACAAGTCTGGTTTCTCTTTTCAGTGGAGTCAGTCAAGCACTGGGTCACTATGCATAGGTTTGGGCATTTTACTCAAAGGCAGCAAATCTTAAATGATAAGCATTGTATTCAAGCAGGGACAAATGTTCTTTTGGCCAGTTGACACAACTTTGCAGTACATCTGGAAGCAATCATGGAAGAGCCTGAACAGGGACTTGAACCCTGGACCCTCAGATTAAAAGTCTGATGCTCTACCGACTGAGCTATCCAGGCTCTGCTTGGAAACCCAAGCAATCTAATTAGGAGCCACATGTGCATTACAAGCATGCACAGAACAATTGAAGGGTTTTTCCTAGGTATGACTCCCCATGTGTCCCTTTATTATGCTTTCTAGTCCACATCCTTTTGACCACAAACGGTGCAACTGAAGGGTCACACCATTAGTACTGTCTGACGATTGGCCTGCCGTTGATTGAGCTTCTGATACACCTGCACTAAAGGGGAATTAGCTCAGATGGTAGAGTGCTCGCTTAGCATGCGAGAGGCGGTGGGATCGATACCCACATTCTCCAATTCATCATTTACCATGGCAATGCCTCGTCTCAATTTTATTCAAAATAGCCTTTCACAACCATGGATCCCTACAAATTACGCTAGATTAGATTAATTATTCCCAATGTGTACAAATATTGTGGCATTTTAATGTCACAAGTATAGCTGAGGTTTGTTGCAATACAATGAAGGTTTTTTGTTCAAAGGTAAGAATCCACTTAGCATTTTTTAGTGGAACATGTAGGGGAATCAGCTCACATGTTAGAGCGATTGCTTTGCATGCGGAGGTGGTGGGACTGATGCCTGCATTCTCCAAACCTGAATGTTCTATGCACAAGTCTGGTTTCTCTTTTCAGTGGAGTCAGTCAAGCACTGGGTCACTATGCATAGGTTTGGGCATTTTACTCAAAGGCAGCAAATCTTAAATGATAAGCATTGTATTCAAGCAGGGACAAATGTTCTTTTGGCCAGTTGACACAACTTTGCAGTACATCTGGAAGCAATCATGGAAGAGCCTGAACAGGGACTTGAACCCTGGACCCTCAGATTAAAAATCTGATGCTCTACCGACTGAGCTATCCAGGCTCTGCTTGGAAACCCAAGCAATCTAATTAGGAGCCACATGTGCATTACAAGCATGCACAGAACAATTGAAGGGTTTTTCCTAGGTATGACTCCCCATGTGTCCCTTTATTATGCTTTCTAGTCCACATCCTTTTGACCACAAACGGTGCAACTGAAGGGTCACACCATTAGTACTGTCTGACGATTGGCCTGCCGTTGATTGAGCTTCTGATACACCTGCACTAAAGGGGAATTAGCTCAGATGGTAGAGTGCTCGCTTAGCATGCGAGAGGCGGTGGGATCGATACCCACATTCTCCAATTCATCATTTACCATGGCAATGCCTCGTCTCAATTTTTTTCAAAATAGCCTTTCACAACCATGGATCCCTACAAATTACGCTAGATTAGATTAATTATTCCCAATGTGTACAAATATTGTGGCATTTTAATGTCACAAGTATAGCTGAGGTTTGTTGCAATACAATGAAGGTTTTTTGTTCAAAGGTAAGAATCCACTTAGCATTTTTTAGTGGAACATGTAGGGGAATCAGCTCACATGTTAGAGCGATTGCTTTGCATGCGGAGGTGGTGGGACTGATGCCTGCATTCTCCAAACCTGAATGTTCTATGCACAAGTCTGGTTTCTCTTTTCAGTGGAGTCAGTCAAGCACTGGGTCACTATGCATAGGTTTGGGCATTTTACTCAAAGGCAGCAAATCTTAAATGATAAGCATTGTATTCAAGCAGGGACAAATGTTCTTTTGGCCAGTTGACACAACTTTGCAGTACATCTGGAAGCAATCATGGAAGAGCCTGAACAGGGACTTGAACCCTGGACCCTCAGATTAAAAATCTGATGCTCTACCGACTGAGCTATCCAGGCTCTGCTTGGAAACCCAAGCAATCTAATTAGGAGCCACATGTGCATTACAAGCATGCACATAACAATTGAAGGGTTTTTCCTAGGTATGACTCCCCATGTGTCCCTTTATTATGCTTTCTAGTCCACATCCTTTTGACCACAAACGGTGCAACTGAAGGGTCACACCATTAGTACTGTCTGACGATTGGCCTGCCGTTGATTGAGCTTCTGATACACCTGCACTAAAGGGGAATTAGCTCAGATGGTAGAGTGCTCGCTTAGCATGCGAGAGGCGGTGGGATCGATACCCACATTCTCCAATTCATCATTTACCATGGCAATGCCTCGTCTCAATTTTATTCAAAATAGCCTTTCACAACCATGGATCCCTACAAATTACGCTAGATTAGATTAATTATTCCCAATGTGTACAAATATTGTGGCATTTTAATGTCACAAGTATAGCTGAGGTTTGTTGCAATACAATGAAGGTTTTTTGTTCAAAGGTAAGAATCCACTTAGCATTTTTTAGTGGAACATGTAGGGGAATCAGCTCACATGTTAGAGCGATTGCTTTGCATGCGGAGGTGGTGGGACTGATGCCTGCATTCTCCAAACCTGAATGTTCTATGCACAAGTCTGGTTTCTCTTTTCAGTGGAGTCAGTCAAGCACTGGGTCACTATGCATAGGTTTGGGCATTTTACTCAAAGGCAGCAAATCTTAAATGATAAGCATTGTATTCAAGCAGGGACAAATGTTCTTTTGGCCAGTTGACACAACTTTGCAGTACATCTGGAAGCAATCATGGAAGAGCCTGAACAGGGACTTGAACCCTGGACCCTCAGATTAAAAATCTGATGCTCTACCGACTGAGCTATCCAGGCTCTGCTTGGAAACCCAAGCAATCTAATTAGGAGCCACATGTGCATTACAAGCATGCACATAACAATTGAAGGGTTTTTCCTAGGTATGACTCCCCATGTGTCCCTTTATTATGCTTTCTAGTCCACATCCTTTTGACCACAAACGGTGCAACTGAAGGGTCACACCATTAGTACTGTCTGACGATTGGCCTGCCGTTGATTGAGCTTCTGATACACCTGCACTAAAGGGGAATTAGCTCAGATGGTAGAGTGCTCGCTTAGCATGCGAGAGGCGGTGGGATCGATACCCACATTCTCCAATTCATCATTTACCATGGCAATGCCTCGTCTCAATTTTATTCAAAATAGCCTTTCACAACCATGGATCCCTACAAATTACGCTAGATTAGATTAATTATTCCCAATGTGTACAAATATTGTGGCATTTTAATGTCACAAGTATAGCTGAGGTTTGTTGCAATACAATGAAGGTTTTTTGTTCAAAGGTAAGAATCCACTTAGCATTTTTTGGTGGAACATGTAGGGGAATCAGCTCACATGTTAGAGCGATTGCTTTGCATGCGGAGGTGGTGGGACTGATGCCTGCATTCTCCAAACCTGAATGTTCTATGCACAAGTCTGGTTTCTCTTTTCAGTGGAGTCAGTCAAGCACTGGGTCACTATGCATAGGTTTGGGCATTTTACTCAAAGGCAGCAAATCTGAAATGATAAGCATTGTATTCAAGCAGGGACAAATGTTCTTTTGGACAGTTGACACAACTATGCAGTACATCTGGAAGCAATCATGGAAGAGCCTGAACAGGGACTTGAACCCTGGACCCTCAGATTAAAAGTCTGATGCTCTACCGACTGAGCTATCCAGGCTCTGCTTGGAAACCCAAGCAATCTAATTAGGAGCCACATGTGCATTACAAGCATGCACAGAACAATTGAAGGGTTTTTCCTATGTATGACTCCCCATGTGTCCCTTTATTATGCTTTCTAGTCCACATCCTTTTGACCACAAACGGTGCAACTGAAGGGTCACACCATTAGTACTGTCTGACGATTGGCCTGCCGTTGATTGAGCTTCTGATACACCTGCACTAAAGGGGAATTAGCTCAGATGGTAGAGTGCTCGCTTAGCATGCGAGAGGCGGTTGGATCGATACCCACATTCTCCATTTCATCATTTACCATGGCAATGCCTCCTCTTAATTTTATTCAAAATAGCCTTTCACAACCATGGATCCCTACAAATTACGCTAGATTAGATTAATTATTCCAAATGTGTACAAATATTGTGGCATTTTAATGTCACAAGTATAGCTGAGGTTTGTTGCAATACAATGAAGGTTTTTTGTTCAAAGGTAAGAATCCACTTAGCATTTTTTAGTGGAACATGTAGGGGAATCAGCTCACATGTTAGAGCGATTGCTTTGCATGCGGAGGTGGTGGGACTGATGCCTGCATTCTCCAAACCTGAATGTTCTATGCACAAGTCTGGTTTCTCTTTTCAGTGGAGTCAGTCAAGCACTGGGTCACTATGCATAGGTTTGGGCATTTTACTCAAAGGCAGCAAATCTTAAATGATAAGCATTGTATTCAAGCAGGGACAAATGTTCTTTTGGCCAGTTGACACAACTTTGCAGTACATCTGGAAGCAATCATGGAAGAGCCTGAACAGGGACTTGAACCCTGGACCCTCAGATTAAAAGTCTGATGCTCTACCGACTGAGCTATCCAGGCTCTGCTTGGAAACCCAAGCAATCTAATTAGGAGCCACATGTGCATTACAAGCATGCACAGAACAATTGAAGGGTTATTCCTAGGTATGACTCCCCATGTGTCCCTTTATTATGCTTTCTAGTCCACATCCTTTTGACCACAAACGGTGCAACTGAAGGGTCACACCATTAGTACTGTCTGACGATTGGCCTGCCGTTGATTGAGCTTCTGATACACCTGCACTAAAGGGGAATTAGCTCAGATGGTAGAGTGCTCGCTTAGCATGCGAGAGGCGGTGGGATCGATACCCACATTCTCCAATTCATCATTTACCATGGCAATGCCTCGTCTCAATTTTATTCAAAATAGCCTTTCACAACCATGGATCCCTACAAATTACGCTAGATTAGATTAATTATTCCCAATGTGTACAAATATTGTGGCATTTTAATGTCACAAGTATAGCTGAGGTTTGTTGCAATACAATGAAGGTTTTTTGTTCAAAGGTAAGAATCCACTTAGCATTTTTTGGTGGAACATGTAGGGGAATCAGCTCACATGTTAGAGCGATTGCTTTGCATGCGGAGGTGGTGGGACTGATGCCTGCATTCTCCAAACCTGAATGTTCTATGCACAAGTCTGGTTTCTCTTTTCAGTGGAGTCAGTCAAGCACTGGGTCACTATGCATAGGTTTGGGCATTTTATTCAAAGGCAGCAAATCTGAAATCATAAGCATTGTATTCAAGCAGGGACAAATGTTCTTTTGGACAGTTGACACAACTTTGCAGTACATCTGGAAGCAATCATGGAAGAGCCTGAACAGGGACTTGAACCCTGGACCCTCAGATTAAAAGTCTGATGCTCTACCGACTGAGCTATCCAGGCTCTGCTTGGAAACCCAAGCAATCTAATTAGGAGCCACATGTGCATTACAAGCATGCACAGAACAATTGAAGGGTTTTTCCTAGGTATGACTCCCCATGTGTCCCTTTATTATGCTTTCTAGTCCACATCCTTTTGACCACAAACGGTGCAACTGAAGGGTCACACCATTAGTACTGTCTGACGATTGGCCTGCCGTTGATTGAGCTTCTGATACACCTGCACTAAAGGGGAATTAGCTCAGATGGTAGAGTGCTCGCTTAGCATGCGAGAGGCGGTGGGATCGATACCCACATTCTCCAATTCATCATTTACCATGGCAATGCCTCGTCTCAATTTTTTTCAAAATAGCCTTTCACAACCATGGATCCCTACAAATTACGCTAGATTAGATTAATTATTCCCAATGTGTACAAATATTGTGGCATTTTAATGTCACAAGTATAGCTGAGGTTTGTTGCAATACAATGAAGGTTTTTTGTTCAAAGGTAAGAATCCACTTAGCATTTTTTGGTGGAACATGTAGGGGAATCAGCTCACATGTTAGAGCGATTGCTTTGCATGCGGAGGTGGTGGGACTGATGCCTGCATTCTCCAAACCTGAATGTTCTATGCACAAGTCTGGTTTCTCTTTTCAGTGGAGTCAGTCAAGCACTGGGTCACTATGCATAGGTTTGGGCATTTTACTCAAAGGCAGCAAATCTGAAATGATAAGCATTGTATTCAAGCAGGGACAAATGTTCTTTTGGACAGTTGACACAACTTTGCAGTACATCTGGAAGCAATCATGGAAGAGCCTGAACAGGGACTTGAACCCTGGACCCTCAGATTAAAAGTCTGATGCTCTACCGACTGAGCTATCCAGGCTCTGCTTGGAAACCCAAGCAATCTAATTAGGAGCCACATGTGCATTACAAGCATGCACAGAACAATTGAAGGGTTTTTCCTATGTATGACTCCCCATGTGTCCCTTTATTATGCTTTCTAGTCCACATCCTTTTGACCACAAACGGTGCAACTGAAGGGTCACACCATTAGTAGTGTCTGACGATTGGCCTGCCGTTGATTGAGCTTCTGATACACCTGCACTAAAGGGGAATTAGCTCAGATGGTAGAGTGCTCGCTTAGCATGCGAGAGGCGGTGGGATCGATACCCACATTCTCCATTTCATCATTTACCATGGCAATGCCTCCTCTTAATTTTATTCAAAATAGCCTTTCACAACCATGGATCCCTACAAATTACGCTAGATTAGATTAATTATTCCCAATGTGTACAAATATTGTGGCATTTTAATGTCACAAGTATAGCTGAGGTTTGTTGCAATACAATGAAGGTTTTTTGTTCAAAGGTAAGAATCCACTTAGCATTTTTTAGTGGAACATGTAGGGGAATCAGCTCACATGTTAGAGCGATTGCTTTGCATGCGGAGGTGGTGGGACTGATGCCTGCATTCTCCAAACCTGAATGTTCTATGCACAAGTCTGGTTTCTCTTTTCAGTGGAGTCAGTCAAGCACTGGGTCACTATGCATAGGTTTGGGCATTTTACTCAAAGGCAGCAAATCTTAAATGATAAGCATTGTATTCAAGCAGGGACAAATGTTCTTTTGGCCAGTTGACACAACTTTGCAGTACATCTGGAAGCAATCATGGAAGAGCCTGAACAGGGACTTGAACCCTGGACCCTCAGATTAAAAGTCTGATGCTCTACCGACTGAGCTATCCAGGCTCTGCTTGGAAACCCAAGCAATCTAATTAGGAGCCACATGTGCATTACAAGCATGCACAGAACAATTGAAGGGTTTTTCCTATGTATGACTCCCCATGTGTCCCTTT
This sequence comes from Electrona antarctica, assembly GCF_951216825.1. Lineage (NCBI taxonomy): Eukaryota > Metazoa > Chordata > Actinopteri > Myctophiformes > Myctophidae > Electrona > Electrona antarctica. The sequence continues at coordinate 54,544,202 of NC_136792.1, forward strand.
ATTATGCTTTCTAGTCCACATCCTTTTGACCACAAACGGTGCAACTGAAGGGTCACACCATTAGTAGTGTCTGACGATTGGCCTGCCGTTGATTGAGCTTCTGATACACCTGCACTAAAGGGGAATTAGCTCAGATGGTAGAGTGCTCGCTTAGCATGCGAGAGGCGGTGGGATCGATACCCACATTCTCCAATTCATCATTTACCATGGCAATGCCTCGTCTCAATTTTATTCAAAATAGCCTTTCACAACCATGGATCCCTACAAATTACGCTAGATTAGATTAATTATTCCCAATGTGTACAAATATTGTGGCATTTTAATGTCACAAGTATAGCTGAGGTTTGTTGCAATACAATGAAGGTTTTTTGTTCAAAGGTAAGAATCCACTTAGCATTTTTTAGTGGAACATGTAGGGGAATCAGCTCACATGTTAGAGCGATTGCTTTGCATGCGGAGGTGGTGGGACTGATGCCTGCATTCTCCAAACCTGAATGTTCTATGCACAAGTCTGGTTTCTCTTTTCAGTGGAGTCAGTCAAGCACTGGGTCACTATGCATAGGTTTGGGCATTTTACTCAAAGGCAGCAAATCTTAAATGATAAGCATTGTATTCAAGCAGGGACAAATGTTCTTTTGGCCAGTTGACACAACTTTGCAGTACATCTGGAAGCAATCATGGAAGAGCCTGAACAGGGACTTGAACCCTGGACCCTCAGATTAAAAATCTGATGCTCTACCGACTGAGCTATCCAGGCTCTGCTTGGAAACCCAAGCAATCTAATTAGGAGCCACATGTGCATTACAAGCATGCACAGAACAATTGAAGGGTTTTTCCTAGGTATGACTCCCCATGTGTCCCTTTATTATGCTTTCTAGTCCACATCCTTTTGACCACAAACGGTGCAACTGAAGGGTCACACCATTAGTACTGTCTGACGATTGGCCTGCCGTTGATTGAGCTTCTGATACACCTGCACTAAAGGGGAATTAGCTCAGATGGTAGAGTGCTCGCTTAGCATGCGAGAGGCTGTGGGATCGATACCCACATTCTCCAATTCATCATTTACCATGGCAATGCCTCGTCTCAATTTTTTTCAAAATAGCCTTTCACAACCATGGATCCCTACAAATTACGCTAGATTAGATTAATTATTCCCAATGTGTACAAATATTGTGGCATTTTAATGTCACAAGTATAGCTGAGGTTTGTTGCAATACAATGAAGGTTTTTTGTTCAAAGGTAAGAATCCACTTAGCATTTTTTGGTGGAACATGTAGGGGAATCAGCTCACATGTTAGAGCGATTGCTTTGCATGCGGAGGTGGTGGGACTGATGCCTGCATTCTCCAAACCTGAATGTTCTATGCACAAGTCTGGTTTCTCTTTTCAGTGGAGTCAGTCAAGCACTGGGTCACTATGCATAGGTTTGGGCATTTTACTCAAAGGCAGCAAATCTGAAATGATAAGCATTGTATTCAAGCAGGGACAAATGTTCTTTTGGACAGTTGACACAACTATGCAGTACATCTGGAAGCAATCATGGAAGAGCCTGAACAGGGACTTGAACCCTGGACCCTCAGATTAAAAGTCTGATGCTCTACCGACTGAGCTATCCAGGCTCTGCTTGGAAACCCAAGCAATCTAATTAGGAGCCACATGTGCATTACAAGCATGCACAGAACAATTGAAGGGTTTTTCCTATGTATGACTCCCCATGTGTCCCTTTATTATGCTTTCTAGTCCACATCCTTTTGACCACAAACGGTGCAACTGAAGGGTCACACCATTAGTCGTGTCTGACGATTGGCCTGCCGTTGATTGAGCTTCTGATACACCTGCACTAAAGGGGAATTAGCTCAGATGGTAGAGTGCTCGCTTAGCATGCAAGAGGCGGTGGGATCGATACCCACATTCTCCATTTCATCATTTACCATGGAAATGCCTCCTCTTAATTTTATTCAAAATAGCCTTTCACAACCATGGATCCCTACAAATTACGCTAGATTAGATTAATTATTCCCAATGTGTACAAATATTGTGGCATTTTAATGTCACAAGTATAGCTGAGGTTTGTTGCAATACAATGAAGGTTTTTTGTTCAAAGGTAAGAATCCACTTAGCATTTTTTAGTGGAACATGTAGGGGAATCAGCTCACATGTTAGAGCGATTGCTTTGCATGCGGAGGTGGTGGGACTGATGCCTGCATTCTCCAAACCTGAATGTTCTATGCACAAGTCTGGTTTCTCTTTTCAGTGGAGTCAGTCAAGCACTGGGTCACTATGCATAGGTTTGGGCATTTTACTCAAAGGCAGCAAATCTTAAATAATAAGCATTGTATTCAAGCAGGGACAAATGTTCTTTTGGCCAGTTGACACAACTTTGCAGTACATCTGGAAGCAATCATGGAAGAGCCTGAACAGGGACTTGAACCCTGGACCCTCAGATTAAAAGTCTGATGCTCTACCGACTGAGCTATCCAGGCTCTGCTTGGAAAACCAAGCAATCTAATTAGGAGCCACATGTGCATTACAAGCATGCACAGAACAATTGAAGGGTTTTTCCTATGTATGACTCCCCATGTGTCCCTTTATTATGCTTTCTAGTCCACATCCTTTTGACCACAAACGGTGCAACTGAAGGGTCACACCATTAGTACTGTCTGACGATTGGCCTGCCGTTGATTGAGCTTCTGATACACCTGCACTAAAGGGGAATTAGCTCAGATGGTAGAGTGCTCGCTTAGCATGCGAGAGGCGGTTGGATCGATACCCACATTCTCCATTTCATCATTTACCATGGCAATGCCTCCTCTTAATTTTATTCAAAATAGCCTTTCACAACCATGGATCCCTACAAATTACGCTAGATTAGATTAATTATTCCAAATGTGTACAAATATTGTGGCATTTTAATGTCACAAGTATAGCTGAGGTTTGTTGCAATACAATGAAGGTTTTTTGTTCAAAGGTAAGAATCCACTTAGCATTTTTTAGTGGAACATGTAGGGGAATCAGCTCACATGTTAGAGCGATTGCTTTGCATGCGGAGGTGGTGGGACTGATGCCTGCATTCTCCAAACCTGAATGTTCTATGCACAAGTCTGGTTTCTCTTTTCAGTGGAGTCAGTCAAGCACTGGGTCACTATGCATAGGTTTGGGCATTTTACTCAAAGGCAGCAAATCTTAAATGATAAGCATTGTATTCAAGCAGGGACAAATGTTCTTTTGGCCAGTTGACACAACTTTGCAGTACATCTGGAAGCAATCATGGAAGAGCCTGAACAGGGACTTGAACCCTGGACCCTCAGATTAAAAGTCTGATGCTCTACCGACTGAGCTATCCAGGCTCTGCTTGGAAACCCAAGCAATCTAATTAGGAGCCACATGTGCATTACAAGCATGCACAGAACAATTGAAGGGTTTTTCCTAGGTATGACTCCCCATGTGTCCCTTTATTATGCTTTCTAGTCCACATCCTTTTGACCACAAACGGTGCAACTGAAGGGTCACACCATTAGTACTGTCTGACGATTGGCCTGCCGTTGATTGAGCTTCTGATACACCTGCACTAAAGGGGAATTAGCTCAGATGGTAGAGTGCTCGCTTAGCATGCGAGAGGCGGTGGGATCGATACCCACATTCTCCAATTCATCATTTACCATGGCAATACCTCGTCTCAATTTTATTCAAAATAGCCTTTCACAACCATGGATCCCTACAAATTACGCTAGATTAGATTAATTATTCCCAATGTGTACAAATATTGTGGCATTTTAATGTCACAAGTATAGCTGAGGTTTGTTGCAATACAATGAAGGTTTTTTGTTCAAAGGTAAGAATCCACTTAGCATTTTTTGGTGGAACATGTAGGGGAATCAGCTCACATGTTAGAGCGATTGCTTTGCATGCGGAGGTGGTGGGACTGATGCCTGCATTCTCCAAACCTGAATGTTCTATGCACAAGTCTGGTTTCTCTTTTCAGTGGAGTCAGTCAAGCACTGGGTCACTATGCATAGGTTTGGGCATTTTACTCAAAGGCAGCAAATCTGAAATGATAAGCATTGTATTCAAGCAGGGACAAATGTTCTTTTGGACAGTTGACACAACTTTGCAGTACATCTGGAAGCAATCATGGAAGAGCCTGAACAGGGACTTGAACCCTGGACCCTCAGATTAAAAGTCTGATGCTCTACCGACTGAGCTATCCAGGCTCTGCTTGGAAACCCAAGCAATCTAATTAGGAGCCACATGTGCATTACAAGCATGCACAGAACAATTGAAGGGTTTTTCCTAGGTATGACTCCCCATGTGTCCCTTTATTATGCTTTCTAGTCCACATCCTTTTGACCACAAACGGTGCAACTGAAGGGTCACACCATTAGTACTGTCTGACGATTGGCCTGCCGTTGATTGAGCTTCTGATACACCTGCACTAAAGGGGAATTAGCTCAGATGGTAGAGTGCTCGCTTAGCATGCGAGAGGCGGTGGGATCGATACCCACATTCTCCAATTCATCATTTACCATGGCAATGCCTCGTCTCAATTTTATTCAAAATAGCCTTTCACAACCATGGATCCCTACAAATTACGCTAGATTAGATTAATTATTCCCAATGTGTACAAATATTGTGGCATTTTAATGTCACAAGTATAGCTGAGGTTTGTTGCAATACAATGAAGGTTTTTTGTTCAAAGGTAAGAATCCACTTAGCATTTTTTGGTGGAACATGTAGGGGAATCAGCTCACATGTTAGAGCGATTGCTTTGCATGCGGAGGTGGTGGGACTGATGCCTGCATTCTCCAAACCTGAATGTTCTATGCACAAGTCTGGTTTCTCTTTTCAGTGGAGTCAGTCAAGCACTGGGTCACTATGCATAGGTTTGGGCATTTTACTCAAAGGCAGCAAATCTGAAATGATAAGCATTGTATTCAAGCAGGGACAAATGTTCTTTTGGACAGTTGACACAACTTTGCAGTACATCTGGAAGCAATCATGGAAGAGCCTGAACAGGGACTTGAACCCTGGACCCTCAGATTAAAAGTCTGATGCTCTACCGACTGAGCTATCCAGGCTCTGCTTGGAAACCCAAGCAATCTAATTAGGAGCCACATGTGCATTACAAGCATGCACAGAACAATTGAAGGGTTTTTCCTATGTATGACTCCCCATGTGTCCCTTTATTATGCTTTCTAGTCCACATCCTTTTGACCACAAACGGTGCAACTGAAGGGTCACACCATTAGTAGTGTCTGACGATTGGCCTGCCGCTGATTGAGCTTCTGATACACCTGCACTAAAGGGGAATTAGCTCAGATGGTAGAGTGCTCGCTTAGCATGCGAGAGGCGGTGGGATCGATACCCACATTCTCCATTTCATCATTTACCATGGCAATGCCTCCTCTTAATTTTATTCAAAATAGCCTTTCACAACCATGGATCCCTACAAATTACGCTAGATTAGATTAATTATTCCCAATGTGTACAAATATTGTGGCATTTTAATGTCACAAGTATAGCTGAGGTTTGTTGCAATACAATGAAGGTTTTTTGTTCAAAGGTAAGAATCCACTTAGCATTTTTTTGTGGAACATGTAGGGGAATCAGCTCACATGTTAGAGCGATTGCTTTGCATGCGGAGGTGGTGGGACTGATGCCTGCATTCTCCAAACCTGAATGTTCTATGCACAAGTCTGGTTTCTCTTTTCAGTGGAGTCAGTCAAGCACTGGGTCACTATGCATAGGTTTGGGCATTTTACTCAAAGGCAGCAAATCTTAAATGATAAGCATTGTATTCAAGCAGGGACAAATGTTCTTTTGGCCAGTTGACACAACTTTGCAGTACATCTGGAAGCAATCATGGAAGAGCCTGAACAGGGACTTGAACCCTGGACCCTCAGATTAAAAGTCTGATGCTCTACCGACTGAGCTATCCAGGCTCTGCTTGGAAACCCAAGCAATCTAATTAGGAGCCACATGTGCATTACAAGCATGCACAGAACAATTGAAGGGTTTTTCCTATGTATGACTCCCCATGTGTCCCTTTATTATGCTTTCTAGTCCACATCCTTTTGACCACAAACGGTGCAACTGAAGGGTCACACCATTAGTAGTGTCTGACGATTGGCCTGCCGTTGATTGAGCTTCTGATACACCTGCACTAAAGGGGAATTAGCTCAGATGGTAGAGTGCTCGCTTAGCATGCGAGAGGCGGTGGGATCCATACCCACATTCTCCATTTCATCATTTACCATGGCAATGCCTCCTCTTAATTTTATTCAAAATAGCCTTTCACAACCATGGATCCCTACAAATTACGCTAGATTAGATTAATTATTCCCAATGTGTACAAATATTGTGGCATTTTAATGTCACAAGTATAGCTGAGGTTTGTTGCAATACAATGAAGGTTTTTTGTTCAAAGGTAAGAATCCACTTAGCATTTTTTAGTGGAACATGTAGGGGAATCAGCTCACATGTTAGAGCGATTGCTTTGCATGCGGAGGTGGTGGGACTGATGCCTGCATTCTCCAAACCTGAATGTTCTATGCACAAGTCTGGTTTCTCTTTTCAGTGGAGTCAGTCAAGCACTGGGTCACTATGCATAGGTTTGGGCATTTTACTCAAAGGCAGCAAATCTTAAATGATAAGCATTGTATTCAAGCAGGGACAAATGTTCTTTTGGCCAGTTGACACAACTTTGCAGTACATCTGGAAGCAATCATGGAAGAGCCTGAACAGGGACTTGAACCCTGGACCCTCAGATTAAAAGTCTGATGCTCTACCGACTGAGCTATCCAGGCTCTGCTTGGAAACCCAAGCAATCTAATTAGGAGCCACATGTGCATTACAAGCATGCACAGAACAATTGAAGGGTTTTTCCTAGGTATGACTCCCCATGTGTCCCTTTATTATGCTTTCTAGTCCACATCCTTTTGACCACAAACGGTGCAACTGAAGGGTCACACCATTAGTACTGTCTGACGATTGGCCTGCCGTTGATTGAGCTTCTGATACACCTGCACTAAAGGGGAATTAGCTCAGATGGTAGAGTGCTCGCTTAGCATGCGAGAGGCGGTGGGATCGATACCCACATTCTCCAATTCATCATTTACCATGGCAATGCCTCGTCTCAATTTTATTCAAAATAGCCTTTCACAACCATGGATCCCTACAAATTACGCTAGATTAGATTAATTATTCCCAATGTGTACAAATATTGTGGCATTTTAATGTCACAAGTATAGCTGAGGTTTGTTGCAATACAATGAAGGTTTTTTGTTCAAAGGTAAGAATCCACTTAGCATTTTTTGGTGGAACATGTAGGGGAATCAGCTCACATGTTAGAGCGATTGCTTTGCATGCGGAGGTGGTGGGACTGATGCCTGCATTCTCCAAACCTGAATGTTCTATGCACAAGTCTGGTTTCTCTTTTCAGTGGAGTCAGTCAAGCACTGGGTCACTATGCATAGGTTTGGGCATTTTACTCAAAGGCAGCAAATCTGAAATGATAAGCATTGTATTCAAGCAGGGACAAATGTTCTTTTGGACAGTTGACACAACTTTGCAGTACATCTGGAAGCAATCATGGAAGAGCCTGAACAGGGACTTGAACCCTGGACCCTCAGATTAAAAGTCTGATGCTCTACCGACTGAGCTATCCAGGCTCTGCTTGGAAACCCAAGCAATCTAATTAGGAGCCACATGTGCATTACAAGCATGCACAGAACAATTGAAGGGTTTTTCCTAGGTATGACTCCCCATGTGTCCCTTTATTATGCTTTCTAGTCCACATCCTTTTGACCACAAACGGTGCAACTGAAGGGTCACACCATTAGTACTGTCTGACGATTGGCCTGCCGTTGATTGAGCTTCTGATACACCTGCACTAAAGGGGAATTAGCTCAGATGGTAGAGTGCTCGCTTAGCATGCGAGAGGCGGTGGGATCGATACCCACATTCTCCAATTCATCATTTACCATGGCAATGCCTCGTCTCAATTTTATTCAAAATAGCCTTTCACAACCATGGATCCCTACAAATTACGCTAGATTAGATTAATTATTCCCAATGTGTACAAATATTGTGGCATTTTAATGTCACAAGTATAGCTGAGGTTTGTTGCAATACAATGAAGGTTTTTTGTTCAAAGGTAAGAATCCACTTAGCATTTTTTGGTGGAACATGTAGGGGAATCAGCTCACATGTTAGAGCGATTGCTTTGCATGCGGAGGTGGTGGGACTGATGCCTGCATTCTCCAAACCTGAATGTTCTATGCACAAGTCTGGTTTCTCTTTTCAGTGGAGTCAGTCAAGCACTGGGTCACTATGCATAGGTTTGGGCATTTTACTCAAAGGCAGCAAATCTGAAATGATAAGCATTGTATTCAAGCAGGGACAAATGTTCTTTTGGACAGTTGACACAACTTTGCAGTACATCTGGAAGCAATCATGGAAGAGCCTGAACAGGGACTTGAACCCTGGACCCTCAGATTAAAAGTCTGATGCTCTACCGACTGAGCTATCCAGGCTCTGCTTGGAAACCCAAGCAATCTAATTAGGAGCCACATGTGCATTACAAGCATGCACAGAACAATTGAAGGGTTTTTCCTATGTATGACTCCCCATGTGTCCCTTTATTATGCTTTCTAGTCCACATCCTTTTGACCACAAACGGTGCAACTGAAGGGTCACACCATTAGTAGTGTCTGACGATTGGCCTGCCGTTGATTGAGCTTCTGATACACCTGCACTAAAGGGGAATTAGCTCAGATGGTAGAGTGCTCGCTTAGCATGCGAGAGGCGGTGGGATCGATACCCACATTCTCCATTTCATCATTTACCATGGCAATGCCTCCTCTTAATTTTATTCAAAATAGCCTTTCACAACCATGGATCCCTACAAATTACGCTAGATTAGATTAATTATTCCCAATGTGTACAAATATTGTGGCATTTTAATGTCACAAGTATAGCTGAGGTTTGTTGCAATACAATGAAGGTTTTTTGTTCAAAGGTAAGAATCCACTTAGCATTTTTTAGTGGAACATGTAGGGGAATCAGCTCACATGTTAGAGCGATTGCTTTGCATGCGGAGGTGGTGGGACTGATGCCTGCATTCTCCAAACCTGAATGTTCTATGCACAAGTCTGGTTTCTCTTTTCAGTGGAGTCAGTCAAGCACTGGGTCACTATGCATAGGTTTGGGCATTTTACTCAAAGGCAGCAAATCTTAAATGATAAGCATTGTATTCAAGCAGGGACAAATGTTCTTTTGGCCAGTTGACACAACTTTGCAGTACATCTGGAAGCAATCATGGAAGAGCCTGAACAGGGACTTGAACCCTGGACCCTCAGATTAAAAATCTGATGCTCTACCGACTGAGCTATCCAGGCTCTGCTTGGAAACCCAAGCAATCTAATTAGGAGCCACATGTGCATTACAAGCATGCACAGAACAATTGAAGGGTTTTTCCTAGGTATGACTCCCCATGTGTCCCTTTATTATGCTTTCTAGTCCACATCCTTTTGACCACAAACGGTGCAACTGAAGGGTCACACCATTAGTACTGTCTGACGATTGGCCTGCCGTTGATTGAGCTTCTGATACACCTGCACTAAAGGGGAATTAGCTCAGATGGTAGAGTGCTCGCTTAGCATGCGAGAGGCGGTGGGATCGATACCCACATTCTCCAATTCATCATTTACCATGGCAATGCCTCGTCTCAATTTTATTCAAAATAGCCTTTCACAACCATGGATCCCTACAAATTACGCTAGATTAGATTAATTATTCCCAATGTGTACAAATATTGTGGCATTTTAATGTCACAAGTATAGCTGAGGTTTGTTGCAATACAATGAAGGTTTTTTGTTCAAAGGTAAGAATCCACTTAGCATTTTTTGGTGGAACATGTAGGGGAATCAGCTCACATGTTAGAGCGATTGCTTTGCATGCGGAGGTGGTGGGACTGATGCCTGCATTCTCCAAACCTGAATGTTCTATGCACAAGTCTGGTTTCTCTTTTCAGTGGAGTCAGTCAAGCACTGGGTCACTATGCATAGGTTTGGGCATTTTACTCAAAGGCAGCAAATCTGAAATGATAAGCATTGTATTCAAGCAGGGACAAATGTTCTTTTGGACAGTTGACACAACTATGCAGTACATCTGGAAGCAATCATGGAAGAGCCTGAACAGGGACTTGAACCCTGGACCCTCAGATTAAAAGTCTGATGCTCTACCGACTGAGCTATCCAGGCTCTGCTTGGAAACCCAAGCAATCTAATTAGGAGCCACATGTGCATTACAAGCATGCACAGAACAATTGAAGGGTTTTTCCTATGTATGACTCCCCATGTGTCCCTTTATTATGCTTTCTAGTCCACATCCTTTTGACCACAAACGGTGCAACTGAAGGGTCACACCATTAGTCGTGTCTGACGATTGGCCTGCCGTTGATTGAGCTTCTGATACACCTGCACTAAAGGGGAATTAGCTCAGATGGTAGAGTGCTCGCTTAGCATGCGAGAGGCGGTGGGATCGATACCCACATTCTCCAATTCATCATTTACCATGGCAATGCCTCGTCTCAATTTTATTCAAAATAGCCTTTCACAACCATGGATCCCTACAAATTACGCTAGATTAGATTAATTATTCCCAATGTGTACAAATATTGTGGCATTTTAATGTCACAAGTATAGCTGAGGTTTGTTGCAATACAATGAAGGTTTTTTGTTCAAAGGTAAGAATCCACTTAGCATTTTTTGGTGGAACATGTAGGGGAATCAGCTCACATGTTAGAGCGATTGCTTTGCATGCGGAGGTGGTGTGACTGATGCCTGCATTCTCCAAACCTGAATGTTCTATGCACAAGTCTGGTTTCTCTTTTCAGTGGAGTCAGTCAAGCACTGGGTCACTATGCATAGGTTTGGGCATTTTACTCAAAGGCAGCAAATCTGAAATGATAAGCATTGTATTCAAGCAGGGACAAATGTTCTTTTGGACAGTTGACACAACTTTGCAGTACATCTGGAAGCAATCATGGAAGAGCCTGAACAGGGACTTGAACCCTGGACCCTCAGATTAAAAGTCTGATGCTCTACCGACTGAGCTATCCAGGCTCTGCTTGGAAACCCAAGCAATCTAATTAGGAGCCACATGTGCATTACAAGCATGCACAGAACAATTGAAGGGTTTTTCCTAGGTATGACTCCCCATGTGTCCCTTTATTATGCTTTCTAGTCCACATCCTTTTGACCACAAACGGTGCAACTGAAGGGTCACACCATTAGTACTGTCTGACGATTGGCCTGCCGTTGATTGAGCTTCTGATACACCTGCACTAAAGGGGAATTAGCTCAGATGGTAGAGTGCTCGCTTAGCATGCGAGAGGCGGTGGGATCGATACCCACATTCTCCAATTCATCATTTACCATGGCAATGCCTCGTCTCAATTTTATTCAAAATAGCCTTTCACAACCATGGATCCCTACAAATTACGCTAGATTAGATTAATTATTCCCAATGTGTACAAATATTGTGGCATTTTAATGTCACAAGTATAGCTGAGGTTTGTTGCAATACAATGAAGGTTTTTTGTTCAAAGGTAAGAATCCACTTAGCATTTTTTGGTGGAACATGTAGGGGAATCAGCTCACATGTTAGAGCGATTGCTTTGCATGCGGAGGTGGTGGGACTGATGCCTGCATTCTCCAAACCTGAATGTTCTATGCACAAGTCTGGTTTCTCTTTTCAGTGGAGTCAGTCAAGCACTGGGTCACTATGCATAGGTTTGGGCATTTTACTCAAAGGCAGCAAATCTGAAATGATAAGCATTGTATTCAAGCAGGGACAAATGTTCTTTTGGACAGTTGACACAACTATGCAGTACATCTGGAAGCAATCATGGAAGAGCCTGAACAGGGACTTGAACCCTGGACCCTCAGATTAAAAGTCTGATGCTCTACCGACTGAGCTATCCAGGCTCTGCTTGGAAACCCAAGCAATCTAATTAGGAGCCACATGTGCATTACAAGCATGCACAGAACAATTGAAGGGTTTTTCCTATGTATGACTCCCCATGTGTCCCTTTATTATGCTTTCTAGTCCACATCCTTTTGACCACAAACGGTGCAACTGAAGGGTCACACCATTAGTCGTGTCTGACGATTGGCCTGCCGTTGATTGAGCTTCTGATACACCTGCACTAAAGGGGAATTAGCTCAGATGGTAGAGTGCTCGCTTAGCATGCGAGAGGCGGTGGGATCGATACCCACATTCTCCATTTCATCATTTACCATGGAAATGCCTCCTCTTAATTTTATTCAAAATAGCCTTTCACAACCATGGATCCCTACAAATTACGCTAGATTAGATTAATTATTCCCAATGTGTACAAATATTGTGGCATTTTAATGTCACAAGTATAGCTGAGGTTTGTTGCAATACAATGAAGGTTTTTTGTTCAAAGGTAAGAATCCACTTAGCATTTTTTAGTGGAACATGTAGTGGAATCAGCTCACATGTTAGAGCGATTGCTTTGCATGCGGAGGTGGTGGGACTGATGCCTGCATTCTCCAAACCTGAATGTTCTATGCACAAGTCTGGTTTCTCTTTTCAGTGGAGTCAGTCAAGCACTGGGTCACTATGCATAGGTTTGGGCATTTTACTCAAAGGCAGCAAATCTTAAATAATAAGCATTGTATTCAAGCAGGGACAAATGTTCTTTTGGCCAGTTGACACAACTTTGCAGTACATCTGGAAGCAATCATGGAAGAGCCTGAACAGGGACTTGAACCCTGGACCCTCAGATTAAAAGTCTGATGCTCTACCGACTGAGCTATCCAGGCTCTGCTTGGAAAACCAAGCAATCTAATTAGGAGCCACATGTGCATTACAAGCATGCACAGAACAATTGAAGGGTTTTTCCTATGTATGACTCCCCATGTGTCCCTTTATTATGCTTTCTAGTCCACATCCTTTTGACCACAAACGGTGCAACTGAAGGGTCACACCATTAGTACTGTCTGACGATTGGCCTGCCGTTGATTGAGCTTCTGATACACCTGCACTAAAGGGGAATTAGCTCAGATGGTAGAGTGCTTGCTTAGCATGCGAGAGGCGGTTGGATCGATACCCACATTCTCCATTTCATCATTTACCATGGCAATGCCTCCTCTTAATTTTATTCAAAATAGCCTTTCACAACCATGGATCCCTACAAATTACGCTAGATTAGATTAATTATTCCCAATGTGTACAAATATTGTGGCATTTTAATGTCACAAGTATAGCTGAGGTTTGTTGCAATAGAATGAAGGTTTTTTGTTCAAAGGTAAGAATCCACTTAGCATTTTTTAGTGGAACATGTAGGGGAATCAGCTCACATGTTAGAGCGATTGCTTTGCATGCGGAGGTGGTGGGACTGATGCCTGCATTCTCCAAACCTGAATGTTCTATGCACAAGTCTGGTTTCTCTTTTCAGTGGAGTCAGTCAAGCACTGGGTCACTATGCATAGGTTTGGGCATTTTACTCAAAGGCAGCAAATCTTAAATGATAAGCATTGTTTTCAAGCAGGGACAAATGTTCTTTTGGCCAGTTGACACAACTTTGCAGTACATCTGGAAGCAATCATGGAAGAGCCTGAACAGGGACTTGAACCCTGGACCCTCAGATTAAAAGTCTGATGCTCTACCGACTGAGCTATCCAGGCTCTGCTTGGAAACCCAAGCAATCTAATTAGGAGCCACATGTGCATTACAAGCATGCACAGAACAATTGAAGGGTTTTTCCTAGGTATGACTCCCCATGTGTCCCTTTATTATGCTTTCTAGTCCACATCCTTTTGACCACAAACGGTGCAACTGAAGGGTCACACCATTAGTACTGTCTGACGATTGGCCTGCCGTTGATTGAGCTTCTGATACACCTGCACTAAAGGGGAATTAGCTCAGATGGTAGAGTGCTCGCTTAGCATGCGAGAGGCGGTGGGATCGATACCCACATTCTCCAATTCATCATTTACCATGGCAATGCCTCGTCTCAATTTTATTCAAAATAGCCTTTCACAACCATGGATCCCTACAAATTACGCTAGATTAGATTAATTATTCCCAATGTGTACAAATATTGTGGCATTTTAATGTCACAAGTATAGCTGAGGTTTGTTGCAATACAATGAAGGTTTTTTGTTCAAAGGTAAGAATCCACTTAGCATTTTTTGGTGGAACATGTAGGGGAATCAGCTCACATGTTAGAGCGATTGCTTTGCATGCGGAGGTGGTGGGACTGATGCCTGCATTCTCCAAACCTGAATGTTCTATGCACAAGTCTGGTTTCTCTTTTCAGTGGAGTCAGTCAAGCACTGGGTCACTATGCATAGGTTTGGGCATTTTACTCAAAGGCAGCAAATCTGAAATGATAAGCATTGTATTCAAGCAGGGACAAATGTTCTTTTGGACAGTTGACACAACTTTGCAGTACATCTGGAAGCAATCATGGAAGAGCCTGAACAGGGACTTGAACCCTGGACCCTCAGATTAAAAGTCTGATGCTCTACCGACTGAGCTATCCAGGCTCTGCTTGGAAACCCAAGCAATCTAATTAGGAGCCACATGTGCATTACAAGCATGCACAGAACAATTGAAGGGTTTTTCCTAGGTATGACTCCCCATGTGTCCCTTTATTATGCTTTCTAGTCCACATCCTTTTGACCACAAACGGTGCAACTGAAGGGTCACACCATTAGTACTGTCTGACGATTGGCCTGCCGTTGATTGAGCTTCTGATACACCTGCACTAAAGGGGAATTAGCTCAGATGGTAGAGTGCTCGCTTAGCATGCGAGAGGCGGTGGGATCGATACCCACATTCTCCAATTCATCATTTACCATGGCAATGCCTCGTCTCAATTTTATTCAAAATAGCCTTTCACAACCATGGATCCCTACAAATTACGCTAGATTAGATTAATTATTCCCAATGTGTACAAATATTGTGGCATTTTAATGTCACAAGTATAGCTGAGGTTTGTTGCAATACAATGAAGGTTTTTTGTTCAAAGGTAAGAATCCACTTAGCATTTTTTGGTGGAACATGTAGGGGAATCAGCTCACATGTTGGAGCGATTGCTTTGCATGCGGAGGTGGTGGGACTGATGCCTGCATTCTCCAAACCTGAATGTTCTATGCACAAGTCTGGTTTCTCTTTTCAGTGGAGTCAGTCAAGCACTGGGTCACTATGCATAGGTTTGGGCATTTTACTCAAAGGCAGCAAATCTTAAATGATAAGCATTGTATTCAAGCAGGGACAAATGTTCTTTTGGCCAGTTGACACAACTTTGCAGTACATCTGGAAGCAATCATGGAAGAGCCTGAACAGGGACTTGAACCCTGGACCCTCAGATTAAAAGTCTGATGCTCTACCGACTGAGCTATCCAGGCTCTGCTTGGAAACCCAAGCAATCTAATTAGGAGCCACATGTGCATTACAAGCATGCACAGAACAATTGAAGGGTTTTTCCTATGTATGACTCCCCATGTGTCCCTTTATTATGCTTTCTAGTCCACATCCTTTTGACCACAAACGGTGCAACTGAAGGGTCACACCATTAGTAGTGTCTGACGATTGGCCTGCCGTTGATTGAGCTTCTGATACACCTGCACTAAAGGGGAATTAGCTCAGATGGTAGAGTGCTCGCTTAGCATGCGAGAGGCGGTGGGATCGATACCCACATTCTCCATTTCATCATTTACCATGGCAATGCCTCCTCTTAATTTTATTCAAAATAGCCTTTCACAACCATGGATCCCTACAAATTACGCTAGATTAGATTAATTATTCCCAATGTGTACAAATATTGTGGCATTTTAATGTCACAAGTATAGCTGAGGTTTGTTGCAATACAATGAAGGTTTTTTGTTCAAAGGTAAGAATCCACTTAGCATTTTTTAGTGGAACATGTAGGGGAATCAGCTCACATGTTAGAGCGATTGCTTTGCATGCGGAGGTGGTGGGACTGATGCCTGCATTCTCCAAACCTGAATGTTCTATGCACAAGTCTGGTTTCTCTTTTCAGTGGAGTCAGTCAAGCACTGGGTCACTATGCATAGGTTTGGGCATTTTACTCAAAGGCAGCAAATCTTAAATGATAAGCATTGTTTTCAAGCAGGGACAAATGTTCTTTTGGCCAGTTGACACAACTTTGCAGTACATCTGGAAGCAATCATGGAAGAGCCTGAACAGGGACTTGAACCCTGGACCCTCAGATTAAAAGTCTGATGCTCTACCGACTGAGCTATCCAGGCTCTGCTTGGAAACCCAAGCAATCTAATTAGGAGCGACATGTGCATTACAAGCATGCACAGAACAATTGAAGGGTTTTTCCTAGGTATGACTCCCCATGTGTCCCTTTATTATGCTTTCTAGTCCACATCCTTTTGACCACAAACGGTGCAACTGAAGGGTCACACCATTAGTACTGTCTGACGATTGGCCTGCCGTTGATTGAGCTTCTGATACACCTGCACTAAAGGGGAATTAGCTCAGATGGTAGAGTGCTCGCTTAGCATGCGAGAGGCGGTGGGATCGATACCCACATTCTCCAATTCATCATTTACCATGGCAATGCCTCGTCTCAATTTTATTCAAAATAGCCTTTCACAACCATGGATCCCTACAAATTACGCTAGATTAGATTAATTATTCCCAATGTGTACAAATATTGTGGCATTTTAATGTCACAAGTATAGCTGAGGTTTGTTGCAATACAATGAAGGTTTTTTGTTCAAAGGTAAGAATCCACTTAGCATTTTTTGGTGGAACATGTAGGGGAATCAGCTCACATGTTAGAGCGATTGCTTTGCATGCGGAGGTGGTGGGACTGATGCCTGCATTCTCCAAACCTGAATGTTCTATGCACAAGTCTGGTTTCTCTTTTCAGTGGAGTCAGTCAAGCACTGGGTCACTATGCATAGGTTTGGGCATTTTACTCAAAGGCAGCAAATCTGAAATGATAAGCATTGTATTCAAGCAGGGACAAATGTTCTTTTGGACAGTTGACACAACTTTGCAGTACATCTGGAAGCAATCATGGAAGAGCCTGAACAGGGACTTGAACCCTGGACCCTCAGATTAAAAGTCTGATGCTCTACCGACTGAGCTATCCAGGCTCTGCTTGGAAACCCAAGCAATCTAATTAGGAGCCACATGTGCATTACAAGCATGCACAGAACAATTGAAGGGTTTTTCCTAGGTATGACTCCCCATGTGTCCCTTTATTATGCTTTCTAGTCCACATCCTTTTGACCACAAACGGTGCAACTGAAGGGTCACACCATTAGTACTGTCTGACGATTGGCCTGCCGTTGATTGAGCTTCTGATACACCTGCACTAAAGGGGAATTAGCTCAGATGGTAGAGTGCTCGCTTAGCATGCGAGAGGCGGTGGGATCGATACCCACATTCTCCAATTCATCATTTACCATGGCAATGCCTCGTCTCAATTTTATTCAAAATAGCCTTTCACAACCATGGATCCCTACAAATTACGCTAGATTAGATTAATTATTCCCAATGTGTACAAATATTGTGGCATTTTAATGTCACAAGTATAGCTGAGGTTTGTTGCAATACAATGAAGGTTTTTTGTTCAAAGGTAAGAATCCACTTAGCATTTTTTGGTGGAACATGTAGGGGAATCAGCTCACATGTTGGAGCGATTGCTTTGCATGCGGAGGTGGTGGGACTGATGCCTGCATTCTCCAAACCTGAATGTTCTATGCACAAGTCTGGTTTCTCTTTTCAGTGGAGTCAGTCAAGCACTGGGTCACTATGCATAGGTTTGGGCATTTTACTCAAAGGCAGCAAATCTTAAATGATAAGCATTGTATTCAAGCAGGGACAAATGTTCTTTTGGCCAGTTGACACAACTTTGCAGTACATCTGGAAGCAATCATGGAAGAGCCTGAACAGGGACTTGAACCCTGGACCCTCAGATTAAAAGTCTGATGCTCTACCGACTGAGCTATCCAGGCTCTGCTTGGAAACCCAAGCAATCTAATTAGGAGCCACATGTGCATTACAAGCATGCACAGAACAATTGAAGGGTTTTTCCTAGGTATGACTCCCCATGTGTCCCTTTATTATGCTTTCTAGTCCACATCCTTTTGACCACAAACGGTGCAACTGAAGGGTCACACCATTAGTACTGTCTGACGATTGGCCTGCCGTTGATTGAGCTTCTGATACACCTGCACTAAAGGGGAATTAGCTCAGATGGTAGAGTGCTCGCTTAGCATGCGAGAGGCGGTGGGATCGATACCCACATTCTCCAATTCATCATTTACCATGGCAATGCCTCGTCTCAATTTTATTCAAAATAGCCTTTCACAACCATGGATCCCTACAAATTACGCTAGATTAGATTAATTATTCCCAATGTGTACAAATATTGTGGCATTTTAATGTCACAAGTATAGCTGAGGTTTGTTGCAATACAATGAAGGTTTTTTGTTCAAAGGTAAGAATCCACTTAGCATTTTTTGGTGGAACATGTAGGGGAATCAGCTCACATGTTGGAGCGATTGCTTTGCATGCGGAGGTGGTGGGACTGATGCCTGCATTCTCCAAACCTGAATGTTCTATGCACAAGTCTGGTTTCTCTTTTCAGTGGAGTCAGTCAAGCACTGGGTCACTATGCATAGGTTTGGGCATTTTACTCAAAGGCAGCAAATCTTAAATGATAAGCATTGTATTCAAGCAGGGACAAATGTTCTTTTGGCCAGTTGACACAACTTTGCAGTACATCTGGAAGCAATCATGGAAGAGCCTGAACAGGGACTTGAACCCTGGACCCTCAGATTAAAAGTCTGATGCTCTACCGACTGAGCTATCCAGGCTCTGCTTGGAAACCCAAGCAATCTAATTAGGAGCCACATGTGCATTACAAGCATGCACAGAACAATTGAAGGGTTTTTCCTATGTATGACTCCCCATGTGTCCCTTTATTATGCTTTCTAGTCCACATCCTTTTGACCACAAACAGTGCAACTGAAGGGTCACACCATTAGTAGTGTCTGACGATTGGCCTGCCGTTGATTGAGCTTCTGATACACCTGCACTAAAGGGGAATTAGCTCAGATGGTAGAGTGCTCGCTTAGGCTTCGTACACACCTTTCGGACACACAGATCTGTCCGACCGACCACTGATTACATTTTTATGATTTGATGCCTCCATGTCCCACAATGCTTTGCGCGATTTGGGCGGTGCTACATACGCGGAAATAGATGCACATATGTTCAGTGTAGTTTTCTTGACTACAGCTAGCGGTAGGTTGTCTTGACAAAATGCCTGCTAGTAGGAGCGAGAGGGCTGTTATGGTGGCGACGGTGTCGTTTTTGGTGGTGAGGAGAAAGAGGGCGAGGGAGAGGCGTGAGACTGAAAGGGTCAGGAGAGCGGAGGAGGCGAGAGCAGGCCCGGTTGGAGTGGCCCGGAGAAGGAGGACTGTATGGGTAGACCCCATCCTCCAGGTTCGTAAACGGCTTGGGGACGGGCACCAGCTGTTTTGGGAGCTACGGAGGAACGAACGTCGCTTTTTCCAGGAATTCAGAATGTCCACGGTACAGTTTGACTTCCTGCTGGAGAAAGTGACTCCACTGATCCAGAGGCAAGATACGTTCTTCAGGGAAGCCATTCCACCCCATGAACGGCTTGCCATCTGTTTACGGTAACTATATAACTAACTTGTAACTACGTACATTGTACATACCTACTAGCTAGCAAACTCGACAATTCAGCTGCTAAGATGAAGGAAGGAACGCGCGGTTGATTAAAATCTGTTACTGTAAATAATAATAGCAACAGGTAGCTCCGTTTGGAACATCAGTACCATCTATGCTGCTACCCTTTAGCCCCGAGGTTCCAAACGGAGCTAAGCAACAGGATTCATTCCTGAATGTGAGGATGAAAGATCAGATTTGTATATGGTTACTGTGAAGCAGCGGTTGTCAAACCTTTTCATGTCAAGGACCCCCAGTGTCCCCACATATGCATTTCTGCCCATGTGAAAATATGTCTTGGGAACCCCCATACAAGAGTTGGGTTGTTTAAATGTTACAGAAATGAAAAAAAGAAATGCAAATCTACAATCTACAAGCCTCTTTTCAAATAGCTCAAGTGATTGTGATGCCATAACACATTTTGGAACACACTAATCACTTTGAGAACTACCAGTGACATTGTATAATGTATTCACATAAAGATCGTAATCCAAACATTTGAATATCGTGGAAAAGCCTATTTTCTTCTGTAATAGAGCGTCGCAGTCCTGCCCCCTTTCATGGACGCCAGGCCCAGGAAAGTTACATGAGACCAAAACAAATATTTATAATAAAGAAATGTCGATCATCTGAAAAGTATGTTAAATGTTGCGCTCAGTAGTTGCTGTGGGCTGCTTTTGAACAAATTATTTAATCATTCAGCCATGTCATTCTTATCCAGAACCACTATTAAAGCAATGCCATTCTGTTGACACATCCAGTATAAGGATGCTGAGGTTGTATAAGATTAATAAAGCACATCTATTATCAACCACACTTGCAACATGTAATTTCAGCTTGTGTGTTAACATTGTGATTTTTGTCTCTACCTATTTTTCAGATATGTTGTCACTGGTGAAGACTACCACTCCATCGCCAACAATTTCCGTGTTGGCCACTCCACTGTGGCTGGCATTGTGCCCACTGTGGCAGCTGCCATCTGGGACTCCATGGTGGAGGAGTTCATGCCTGTGCCGAGGAAGGATGATTGGAAAGCTGTAGCCGAAGTATTTGGTGAGAGGTGGAACTTTCCTCATTGTGTGGGTGCCATAGATGGCAAACACATTGCCATCAAGGCACCCTCGAGGTCTGGAGCCCTCTTCCACAATTATAAAGGCCACTTTTCAATTGTCCTTCTGGCGGTGGTAGATGCGCTTGGTCTGTTCCGTGTGGTGGACATAGGCGCATATGGGGGTGGTAGTGACGGTGGGGTCCTTGCAGTGTCTCACTTTGGGCGGGCTCTGGCGGGGGGAACACTGGACCTTCCCGATGATGCACCGCTCCAAAACGCTGAGCACCTCGGGCCTCTTCCGTATGTGTTTGTGGCAGATGAGGCTTTCCCTCTGGGCCGGAATCTGCTTCGGCCATTCACGCGCCAGTCACTCCACACGGACTCGCACCGCATTTTCAACTACCGCCTGTCCCGTGCACGGCATGTTGTGGAGAGCGCCTTTGGTGTGTTGGTGGCAAAGTTCAGGGTGTACCACGGACTCATCGAGCTCAACCCTGACCACGCCGAGAAGGTTGTGAGAGCAACCACCGTCCTCCACAACTTTCTCAAATGGGGCCAGCAGGACCCAGCCCACATGCCTCCAGTGGGGCCTCCACATGCTGCAGGTGGAACAGTCA
Organism: Electrona antarctica; assembly: GCF_951216825.1. NCBI lineage: Eukaryota > Metazoa > Chordata > Actinopteri > Myctophiformes > Myctophidae > Electrona > Electrona antarctica. The sequence goes on from NC_136792.1 coordinate 54,565,651, forward strand.
TCAGGAGGCACTTTGCTGGTCGAGAGGAGCACTGCCAAGATACTTTCAGGGAGTATTTCAACTCACCAGCCGGTGCTGTGCCGTGGCAGCATGACCGTTTTTAATGTTTTTCTTTGTTTCTTTTTATTTCTTTTGGTTAGGAGAAGAAGTGAGTTCCAAAGAACCTGAGAGCGATGCCGTCTGGAGCTTTGCTCCTGCTAGGGTCACCCATGGCGGTAAGGTCAAGGGGGAGGTTCCATTTTCTTCTTTTCTTTTCTTTTCGGAGTAGATTGTGAGTTCCAAAGGGGGTGGTTCCATTTTCTTCTTCTTTTATTTTATCTTTTAATTTTCTTTTAGGAGAAGATAGTGAGTTCCAAAGAACCTGAGAGCGATGCCGTCTGGAGCTTTGCTCCTGCTAGGGTCACCCATGGCGGTAAGGTCAAGGGGGAGGTTCCATTTTCTTCTCCATTTAATTTGTCTTCTCCTCGGGTCGTCACCTTGATGTGGTGGAGAAGCTTGTGTGTTCCAATGAACCTGAGAGCTATGCCGCCTGGAGCTTTGCTCCTGGTAGGGTCACCCATGGCGGAAAGCTCAAGGGGGAGGTTCCAGACAAAGTGCGATCCCAAACCAACACTTCAACAGAGGACCAGATGCATGTTGACTTCCCAGGAGCAGCACAGCAGCTGGGAACGCGGTTCTGAAGGCTGCAGCAGCATTGGGCCCCTACAATAATTGGACTCTATGCGACTGGATCCTGACCCACAGCTGTTAAGGACTGCGTGATGGCTATCTGTATATGTGCACCCGTCTCCCCACTTAACACAAAGGTATCTGACAGAAAGGGAATCTACACATGACATCCCTCATTTCACCTAACAGTGTCTGACCACCACAAATGAGCTTGACATCCTGGGTGTCAAAATAGACCACAAGTTGTCTTGGTCGACAACACCTGACCAAAATCTCAATCCGGGCCGGTCAGAAGCTAGCAGCAATGAGGAGAGGCCATGCAGTAAACTCACCACCGAGAGCCGAGCAACAGTGACCAGGACACTGTCAGTACAACACTCTCCATCACTAGCCTTAGCCACAGAAGACACATTGCTGTCGCTACAGTCCTGTACAAAATGCCCCCTCCACTGCCCTAGGGACCTCCAGGACATGCTCTCCTCACCATACATCAGATGTCGAAACACCTACCTTATATGCACAGCCACAACAGAACATGCTCTCGACCCCCAGGCTCCAAAACACGCACATTGGACCTGTCTCCACACTGCTGACTCAGTCACTGCCGACATCACCATGGGCAATTAACACATGTAGGAGCTACACACTATTCCTCCTTCTTCCACAGCCAACTGAGCTGTCACCCTGGACACACTAAAGAAAACGCTAGTGCAGCAACACAAACTGTCAGCCCACATCATCCCAGGTAACGTCCCTGTTAAAGCATTATTAACATGTTATATTATGTATTCTCAGTTTCCCCACTGTTATTGATTTGCAAACAAAGATTTTGCTGTGAGCTTGTACATCTGCTGTCTTTGCTTCATGTCCACCTATCTCTGCAGAATGGTGGAGGAGTACCTGGCCCTGCAGGAAGTGCTGTGCCAAGCGGAGAAGATGCAGGCCAAGCTGCTTGCAGAGGCGGCCTTCCTCGGGGGAACAGACCATCTCATCCTCACCCTAGAGCAAAGGTCAGAAAACAATGTCCTTGCCTGTGTAGCTCTGTTAGTATAAGATTGGATATATTGCTGTGGTTGCATACCCCCTCCCCAGTCACTTCAGATAAGCTACTGTAGATATATTATATTCCTGAGATAATAAAAAGACATGTGAACATGTGTGTAGGTACTCTGACCACACCCAGCTGCAGTCACGCCAGTGGACGGTGCAGGAGGCCATCCAGGGCAAGCTGTCTGACCTGGACCAGTGGATCTCCCAGTACCAGACAGCCTTCTCCAGCTTGGAGGCCACACAGGTGGCCATGCAGCCTGCTGCAGGACATCAGCAGTCCCATAGACCTTGGTGAGATACAGTGATAATGTACTTCTGATATGTGCACTCCTTGCAAATTAACAATCGATCTGGTTTGGTGCTCGTATTAGGCTTGTTTTGATGTATAAATCAGCAAGAGCTAAAGAAAATGCTATATTTACAGTGGACTGTATAACCCAAAGAAAAACTAGAAATGCAACACATTTGGAATTCTAAAATTACAGCAGTGTGTCCTGTCACCTACTCCGCCTGAATTTAGTTATTTGTGCATTTAAAAGCGTGACTATAACACCATGAAAGCTGAGCTTGGGGATGGTACTAAATGTACTTTGCCGTGCTTAAAACTATGGCAAAGCTACCCAGGGACAATGTAGTTTGGGAATGTACAATCTACTCAAAGCAATACAATGTGAATGTGCATGTGCGTTAACATACCAACATACCAAAAAAAATTCACATCCCAGCAGAAATCTGGGTCACAATGGAGTTCATTGCAGGAGTTGACACTCAAGAATTCTTTATCTAATCAACTTAAAAGGGTATCTTTGAAAAACAAAGGGTCCCGCACACCGTCAGAAAACTTGCCAAAAATTTTGCTCTTTATTCAACGTTTCGGTCTATTCGACCTTCATCAGGACAGACTGTCTGTCTGTCCTGATGAAGGTCGAATAGACCGAAACGTTGAATAAAGAGCAACATTTTTGGCAAGTTCTGACAGTGTGCGGGACCCTTTGTTTTTCAAAGATACCCTTTTAAGTATGTATTGCCCTACGCACCTGTCAATAGCCTTGAGGTGTGCATCAGCCTTTTGCTAAAAGTTTATCTAATCAACTAACAGTGACAGTATGAGCACATTTATAGGCGTAATAAAGACACAAAGCATTCTGCGGTTCAATATTTATTTTGGTGAACCTTAACTTTGAAGGTTTACAGTTAACAAAGGTGTGGCCAAATACAAATAAACAAAGATTACATAACGTTGAAATAAACTTGGGGGCCCAGGGCAACATACAAAAAAAACAATATACAGCAGGGATGGGCAACTTAGATGATGGACAGAGGGCCACATTTCATAATAAATAAAAAGAAAGTCACTCGTGTGAAGTGACGCTTTTCTCATCATAAATCATCTCATTCTGGCCATTCACAATTTGTCTTCACTTGTTTTTTTTAATAATTTTGATCCCACGATTTTGTAACCCATTTTTACCCCTGTCAATTATCTAATGTGAGCCTGGGCTCGACACACCCTCCGCCAACCTAGTGTCTTCACCTTTTTATCTGCAATATTTGCCAGCAAGGTGCTACTTCCCATAGACAGCCCATTCGTCCAAACAGAAAAGTCCTGTCTAATAATTATATTAAACTACGTCAAACTCGCCAACATTGCAGCTGTAGGGAAAGCTTGAATTATCCTCTATCAATCTGTAAAGTGTTTACAGATTGAAAGAGGATAATTCAAGCTTTCCCTACAGCTGCAATGTTGGTGAGTTTGATGTAGTTTAATATAATTAGATAAGACTTTTCCGTTTGGATGAATGGGCTGTCTATGGGAAGTAGCACCTTGCTGGCAAGATGGCTGCGGTCTGAATAAAGACAACTTTCGTTTTTCTCAACCAAGGTTCATGTTTTAGGTTGTTAGAGAAAGTAAAAGATGAGTGTTATTTGTTTTCTTTCATTTTAGGGATTTTTGACGGAGGCAGGGGCATTCGAACATGGGGCTAAATATGTATCTTTTTTACACAATTTTAGTGCAATTTATTTTTGTATAGTCCTACTAGACCCCAGGAAATTACATCTGGCCACAAAAGATCACAGGATCTACTGAATGTGAAGGGGGTGACAAACTGACATGTAGAGCCAAACACAACACAGTATGGCAGCCCCCTATAGTACCCCACTTCACATTCAGTAGAGCCTGTGAGGCCAGATGTAATTTCCTGGGGTCTAGAGGACTATAGTAAATAATAAAATATATCACTATAAAAGTGTAAAAAAAAGAATACACATTTAGCCCCATGTTCGAATGCCCCAGTCAAAAATAGCTAAAATGAAAGAAAGCAGCAAATGAAACAATTTACACTCATCTTTTACTTTCTCTAATAACAACCTAAAACATGAACCTTGGTTGAAAGAAACTAAAGTTATCCTTTAAATGGCAGGTTCAGTCGCTGTCACTGCGTTCTAGATCCAGCAGTGAATTCAGTATGGCCAGCTGAAGTTTGGCCTTCTTCCTGTCATTGAGTTTGTTCATGCGACTGCCCAGAAAGTGCATAAAATGGTGGACATCGTCGGACACTTCCCTTTGGTCTCTTGAGGAGTCTCGTCTCATCTCCTGCAGGTTGTGCAGAAGGCTTCTCTCGAAGACGGTGGGCTCCTCTTCGTTCCCACCACCCTGCTGCCTAGAGGCTGTCTGCTGCTGCTGCTGACGCTGACTGGATCCTATTCAACAAAGGTTCGACCATTTATTACATTGTACTGAAATTGATTTGTATAGTAGTCAAATGTGACTATACTGACAGTCACGCCAAGTTTAAATCATATATTATTACATTGGGTTTCAGATGTTTTTGTCTAGGCTTTGTACATGTGAATGACTTGTCTGAATGTCTTACCACTTTCAACTCTAGCCTGATGGCTCCTGACAGCTGGGTTCCAGTTTCTGGTCTGACTGGCCGCTAGGAAGTAAGAGTTATCATCTATTAGAGCTTGAATTGTTGTGTTTAATTTGTAAATGTCAATGAGTTGTCTAAATAGCTTACCATTTCCAGAATCTGATGGCCCAGGCATCTCAACCACACAGAGCGGTGGCGTTCTCTGGCGAGTGGATGCTTGCCCTCTCCCTCTAACTCCCCCTCTTGTAGCCATGCCGTTGGTGGCGGTGTAGCTGCTGTGACAGGCTGCTGTGAAATATAGTTATTCATATATTGACCTTGCACTGTTCTTGGATGTGATTTGTACTAATGACTTGTGTGAATGTCTTACCACTTTCTGCAGCTGAGGACCGCAAAGGGTGACCAGTGATAGATCCAGGTGGTGGTGGTGGTGGGGTTGGCAGATCCAACGACAGCAGCCAGTCCGGGGTCGGCACCGCTGCTGCGCCTCTACTGTGACAGGCCGCTATGAAGTAAGATTTAATATTCTATCATATAGAGCCTACATTGTTTTTGATTTGTAAATGTCAATGAGTTGTCTAAATAGCTTACCATTTCCATAATCTGATGGGCTGCCATCATATTCTGGACTCTGATGCCCAGGCGGGTGAGTGGATGCTGCCCCTCTCCCTCTAACCCCCCCTCTTGTTCTCACGCCACTGGTGACTGTGAGGTTGCTCTGACAGGCTGTTGTGAAATATGGTTATTCATATATTGACCTTGCAATGTTCTTGGATCGGATTTGTACTAATACAGTAACTTGTCTGAATGTCTTACCAATTTCAGCAGCTGGGGTCAGCATGTACCCAGATGGTGATCTGCTGTGCCCAGCTGACTGGGACCCTGACGCTCGTCTGGAGCGTTTTCTTTGACTTGCTGCTATGAAGTAAAGTTTAATCACAATATGATATTGAGCTTGTTTTTTTTTTAATGTCAATGACTAGTCTGAACATCTTAACACTTTCAGCAGGCTGTTGACCAGGCTCCCTGGCTGGCGCTGACAGCAGAGACTGACTGGGCACTAGTAGGTACAAGTATACTTTTGTAAACCCTAAAGCACATCTTTTTGGATACATTGCTGCATTCATTTTGGTGTTTGCTTGTGTGACAAGTCTGCATTGGAGACCTCTTTCTGTAATGGGGAGATTATTCTGGATTCTGTTGCAACAGAGCAACTCTTTAAGATATGTCACTAATGTTTGGAGTTGGGTCATGAATATGTTACTACCCAACCTAAACCTCTAGCAAATTGTAATTTTGACTCATCACAATATGTTACCAGTTGGATTCAGGAACTCCATCTGCCATCTGTCAGACTCCTCGGCTACGGCAGCTCCACGAGTGGGCTCTGAAATTGTATGCTGCTGATTTGTCTAAAGTAAGGTTTGTACATTCATTTTAAGTGTCTTTACCCTTAATATGGCTTCTTTCTATGAAGTAAGGTTCAACTTCAAACATATATTGTGTACAGCTGTATGGTTTGGATTGGTGTTGTTTGTAAACAGTTATGATTAACATATTACCTCTTTCACCAGGAAACAACTGGCCAGACTGGTGGAGACTTGCGGCTATTAAGAAATGGGAAAGAAAGGGGTTAGGATATTTCTAGATTCAAAAGATAAGCATGGTCTAGCCATCACATTTTCTGAAATGTCAACATACATAGGTAAAATCAGGCCTATTAAGTCTACAGATGCTTATATATCAGAATCATGCTATAGAATTATCTAGAGTAGGGGTGTAACGATACATTTTAACAGTGATGTGATATGTATCATGACACATGGTTGACGATACGATACATGGATGATATTGGTTCATTATGGCGATATGATACGATTCATTGATTTTAAATCGATACAGTAACTATTTAGCAAAGACATGAAATCTGTGTGAAGCATGTGGACATAGCAGGTTTAAGGGAGACATTCTTATGGATATAAAGTAAACAGTGTTTTGGCTAATACAAGGACATTATATTTGAACACATGGACAAACCTGCACCTTTGCATGAACATAGAGCATGATCATTTTGATAGAAATGCCTTCTGTCAAAATCACACCCTCATATGGTGATTTGGTAAATGTGTAGAGTATGTTTTGTTCACCTTTGTGTATGTTGCAATGTATTTGGTGTGCATGTTTTTGCACACAGAAAAAAAAGTTTGAAACATTGGAAAACATGCAGCTATTCTATTGTATGTGCAAGGAAAGATAATGGACCAGAGTGACTTCCACACAGACTGCATAACAATGCAAGCATGTAGACAGAATAGAAAAGCAAAAACACTGTAAAGTGACATGCTTTGATCTGTTCTATTCCCAAATATAATTTACAAAAAGAAAAAGGTTAAAAAAAAAAATGTGTTAAGTGTTGCATCTGTTAACACTCAAGAGTAATATGCATCTTACCACTGTCTGTGTCAGCCGCCAAGGAATAGTGGCTGCGATGCTGATGCTGAATGTCCTCTGTGAAAGATTCGAAAATATTTATTGTGTACTTATTGTGTTGAATTTGGAAACAGTCATGAGTGATACATTCTTACCTGCATCAGGGAATAGGTCCTGGAATAGGTCCTGGTTGGCAGGGTGCTGCTGACTGTTGTCTATTAAGGTTGAAATATTTATTGTTGAGCCTTTTTAATTGACCTGTTGTGTTCTACCTTTTGTAAACAGTCATGACTAATATTTATCTTACCAGTTGGGTAGTTGGAGGTAGTGTCTCTCTCCATAACATGGGGCTCCAAAAACAACATGATTTCATACAGTGGCCACTTGTATTTTAATGTGTCCCCCCCACTGCCACTTTTGGGGTTTCTCCTTCTTTTCCTTTCCCTCATAAATTGACTCCGGAGGGCCCCCCACCTATCAGCACACCTGCCTTCTGTGTATGGATGACACAAAACGTACATGAAGTGTAACACAAATGTAAAGGGCTTGATAGATATGTAGACCTATCCAAACATTAAAGACTGAATCAATCAACAGTTTGTATTCTGTCCTATTTAAATACCTGGCCAATGCTATACATTGCAGGGGTCTGTTTATGTCTGGTCCCTCCAACAAGCATCTCCCCTTCATATTTACATGATAAAGTCTAGTAGGCCTATATACTGTTGATAGTGAGTAGTTGAGTAGTGTATATTCAAAGTATGCTACTCTGTATCGCATACAAGAAGAGTGGGCACCTCAATGTTAAATAGGCTATGTTGTCTTAAATGTAGGCTACATGAAAAAGAAATAGGCCTATATATTAGGGAAATTACCCTAACTAATGTAAAGTAGGCTATACATGATGTGGACATAGCCTACCTACATCATTGTCATACCTACATTTATCCTTCAAGGTATTGTTTATGGGAACAAATATTGGATGTAGGCCTACAGGTTTTGGTGAAATGTGTGGCAATGTGTGTGACCAGTGACAACTTGCCCATTTGTCCTGTTTAGTGGTAGGGCCTGCATCATTCTAGCCCCATATGTGCCCTCTCCCTACGCTCATTCTGTAGCTCTTACAGAATGAGCGTAGGAAGAGGGCACATATGGGGCTAGCATCATTCATGCCGTAACCACGTTCCTGTTGCAACAAATGAAAAAGACAAGAAGGCCGCCCCCCGAAATACATTAAAAGTTGATTATATGGCTGACGGCCGAGCTACACCAGGCTTTTAGTTCCAGTCCCATTTTAAAGTGCGCGTATGATAATGTGGGGCTCGCGTGTGCGCGATTTACGCACAAACGCGCTCGGTGTAGCTCGACCGTTACTAGACGGGCACACACCAGATAATGTGCGTGCAACGCAGGCGCCTGGTATCATTGATCTCAATTGGATATTTTCCAAATGGTGATGTATGCGCACAGTAAAAGTCGCACGCATACGCGCGCGCGCTTTGAAAAGCCTGGTGTAGCTATTTCTGAATATATTATTTGCGACTCTTGTACATTTGTGGAAGAGGCTATGTAGGCCTAAAAGTGCACCTAACAAAATACTGAAGCCTATAGGCCTAATGATTTACATTTTGTCCAAGTACCGTAGGCTATAATGTAGGAGCGTGTATACGGTGATAACATATGCAGCATCGGCATTGAAACAGCCAAATGTCCTATCAAGCTTATAATGTAGATCATGATAGGGACAAATGAAACGGTTTAAGACTTTCTTTAGGCCTACTCATTGACTTTGCAACAATGACAATAAATAATGATAGTGAAGTAGCCTATAGTGTATGACAAAAAAGTTGGCTCCATGTTAAGAATATCAATCAATCGGATGGCATGTAGCACAATGTTAGAAATATACCTTATTGTCGAATGTTGTTTAAGCATGTTAAATCATGTATAGGCTACTTCACTTCAACACTTTCGTAATTATTAATACATTCATGGAACAAATAGCCTATTTAACACAGAGCCTACCCACTCTTTGTGCCCACCTATCCTGTTAAACAACTTCATCTAGTTGAATAGGAGTTGAATTTCAAACTTTTAGTATGATTTCGAAAACACGGGACATGATGTTAAGTCCAAAATGCCTATGGACTCTGCAAGGCAGAGTAGCCTACATTATAAAATGTACTAAAAGTTTGAAATTCAACTCCTAGACACCTTTAGAAACACATTGGTGAAGACATTTCTTCCCAGATACCTGATAAATACCTGATGAAATGCCCTTACTATACGTTAGGCAATAGGCCTATCCAACTTACCATCCAGGCCTGTCTCCTGGCTAACCGCACGCAACGCCTGGTTTCGCCTGGCAGCTACGTGGTAAAAGGGATGGGATTTATTATACAGGACAGGATACTGTGCAACGGCAAGTATTAAGTTTTCGTCCGTCATGCGCGCACTGCAGAGCCTCTTCTTTGGTGCCATGTCTGCTCTCTTTTCCCTTGTAGGCCTACTACAAGGTGATATTTATAGGGACTACCTCATCAGTACCAGACTTGTCAACTAGAATTGACGAATCGGGTATTGATTGACAATGACAATCACTACCACACGTGTCAATTCTAAACTAGATCTATAGAACTTCGTACCAGACTGGACTCACTCACTGGAGACGTAACTTGGACTCTCCAAGTTACGCACGGGCCGGGCGCCACGTATAGGCTAGTAGACTACGGCTCTCTCTAGTCGGAAGGTTATTATAATAGATAGATAGAATCTATCTAGATAGAATCTATCTATCTATTATAATATAGTACTATATTACTACTATATACGTATATAGTAGTAATATAGTATCTATCTGATAGATACTTTATTTGTCCTTTCGGAAATGTTGTCTTGTGCACAGCAATCATCAGGATACAGAAAACATATACAAACAAACAGATCACAAGAATATATCAATCAAACTTTATTGACAGCCGTAGCCAAAAGAATAGTCTGTGTCACGTAACTCAGAAGACTACAGCCTAAATCCCGCCCAGTGCTGTCAAGAACGGAAGTTCTCTCCTATTAGTTGGCGGTTAAAAAACACCCTTCTGTCCGATCTGAAGTCCCACCCTGTTCGTTGGCTGTTTTGACTACAAGGTGTCCGATGTGTTTGTTGTGCCCTCCGCCCCCACATCGGACAGGTTTGTCCGATCAAACGACGTGACTCCCATTGAAAATGAATTGGAGCAGCAATCAAATAGCAATCAGGCATCGCACACGGACCAAACATTTGTTCTTTAGGTGTGTACGCAGCCTTAGCATGCGAGAGGCGGTGGGATCGATACCCACATTCTCCATTTCATCATTTACCATGGCAATGCCTCCTCTTAATTTTATTCAAAATAGCCTTTCACAACCATGGATCCCTACAAATTACGCTAGATTAGATTAATTATTCCCAATGTGTACAAATATTGTGGCATTTTAATGTCACAAGTATAGCTGAGGTTTGTTGCAATACAATGAAGGTTTTTTGTTCAAAGGTAAGAATCCACTTAGCATTTTTTAGTGGAACATGTAGGGGAATCAGCTCACATGTTAGAGCGATTGCTTTGCATGCGGAGGTGGTGGGACTGATGCCTGCATTCTCCAAACCTGAATGTTCTATGCACAAGTCTGGTTTCTCTTTTCAGTGGAGTCAGTCAAGCACTGGGTCACTATGCATAGGTTTGGGCATTTTACTCAAAGGCAGCAAATCTTAAATGATAAGCATTGTATTCAAGCAGGGACAAATGTTCTTTTGGCCAGTTGACACAACTTTGCAGTACATCTGGAAGCAATCATGGAAGAGCCTGAACAGGGACTTGAACCCTGGACCCTCAGATTAAAAGTCTGATGCTCTACCGACTGAGCTATCCAGGCTCTGCTTGGAAACCCAAGCAATCTAATTAGGAGCCACATGTGCATTACAAGCATGCACAGAACAATTGAAGGGTTTTTCCTATGTATGACTCCCCATGTGTCCCTTTATTATGCTTTCTAGTCCACATCCTTTTGACCACAAACGGTGCAACTGAAGGGTCACACCATTAGTAGTGTCTGACGATTGGCCTGCCGTTGATTGAGCTTCTGATACACCTGCACTAAAGGGGAATTAGCTCAGATGGTAGAGTGCTCGCTTAGCATGCGAGAGGCGGTGGGATCGATACCCACATTCTCCATTTCATCATTTACCATGGCAATGCCTCCTCTTAATTTTATTCAAAATAGCCTTTCACAACCATGGATCCCTACAAATTACGCTAGATTAGATTAATTATTCCCAATGTGTACAAATATTGTGGCATTTTAATGTCACAAGTATAGCTGAGGTTTGTTGCAATACAATGAAGGTTTTTTGTTCAAAGGTAAGAATCCACTTAGCATTTTTTAGTGGAACATGTAGGGGAATCAGCTCACATGTTAGAGCGATTGCTTTGCATGCGGAGGTGGTGGGACTGATGCCTGCATTCTCCAAACCTGAATGTTCTATGCACAAGTCTGGTTTCTCTTTTCAGTGGAGTCAGTCAAGCACTGGGTCACTATGCATAGGTTTGGGCATTTTACTCAAAGGCAGCAAATCTTAAATGATAAGCATTGTATTCAAGCAGGGACAAATGTTCTTTTGGCCAGTTGACACAACTTTGCAGTACATCTGGAAGCAATCATGGAAGAGCCTGAACAGGGACTTGAACCCTGGACCCTCAGATTAAAAGTCTGATGCTCTACCGACTGAGCTATCCAGGCTCTGCTTGGAAACCCAAGCAATCTAATTAGGAGCCACATGTGCATTACAAGCATGCACAGAACAATTGAAGGGTTTTTCCTAGGTATGACTCCCCATGTGTCCCTTTATTATGCTTTCTAGTCCACATCCTTTTGACCACAAACGGTGCAACTGAAGGGTCACACCATTAGTACTGTCTGACGATTGGCCTGCCGTTGATTGAGCTTCTGATACACCTGCACTAAAGGGGAATTAGCTCAGATGGTAGAGTGCTCGCTTAGCATGCGAGAGGCGGTGGGATCGATACCCACATTCTCCAATTCATCATTTACCATGGCAATGCCTCGTCTCAATTTTATTCAAAATAGCCTTTCACAACCATGGATCCCTACAAATTACGCTAGATTAGATTAATTATTCCCAATGTGTACAAATATTGTGGCATTTTAATGTCACAAGTATAGCTGAGGTTTGTTGCAATACAATGAAGGTTTTTTGTTCAAAGGTAAGAATCCACTTAGCATTTTTTGGTGGAACATGTAGGGGAATCAGCTCACATGTTAGAGCGATTGCTTTGCATGCGGAGGTGGTGGGACTGATGCCTGCATTCTCCAAACCTGAATGTTCTATGCACAAGTCTGGTTTCTCTTTTCAGTGGAGTCAGTCAAGCACTGGGTCACTATGCATAGGTTTGGGCATTTTACTCAAAGGCAGCAAATCTTAAATGATAAGCATTGTATTCAAGCAGGGACAAATGTTCTTTTGGCCAGTTGACACAACTTTGCAGTACATCTGGAAGCAATCATGGAAGAGCCTGAACAGGGACTTGAACCCTGGACCCTCAGATTAAAAGTCTGATGCTCTACCGACTGAGCTATCCAGGCTCTGCTTGGAAACCCAAGCAATCTAATTAGGAGCCACATGTGCATTACAAGCATGCACAGAACAATTGAAGGGTTTTTCCTAGGTATGACTCCCCATGTGTCCCTTTATTATGCTTTCTAGTCCACATCCTTTTGACCACAAACGGTGCAACTGAAGGGTCACACCATTAGTACTGTCTGACGATTGGCCTGCCGTTGATTGAGCTTCTGATACACCTGCACTAAAGGGGAATTAGCTCAGATGGTAGAGTGCTCGCTTAGCATGCGAGAGGCGGTGGGATCGATACCCACATTCTCCAATTCATCATTTACCATGGCAATGCCTCGTCTCAATTTTATTCAAAATAGCCTTTCACAACCATGGATCCCTACAAATTACGCTAGATTAGATTAATTATTCCCAATGTGTACAAATATTGTGGCATTTTAATGTCACAAGTATAGCTGAGGTTTGTTGCAATACAATGAAGGTTTTTTGTTCAAAGGTAAGAATCCACTTAGCATTTTTTGGTGGAACATGTAGGGGAATCAGCTCACATGTTAGAGCGATTGCTTTGCATGCGGAGGTGGTGGGACTGATGCCTGCATTCTCCAAACCTGAATGTTCTATGCAGAAGTCTGGTTTCTCTTTTCAGTGGAGTCAGTCAAGCACTGGGTCACTATGCATAGGTTTGGGCATTTTACTCAAAGGCAGCAAATCTGAAATGATAAGCATTGTATTCAAGCAGGGACAAATGTTCTTTTGGACAGTTGACACAACTTTGCAGTACATCTGGAAGCAATCATGGAAGAGTCTGAACAGGGACTTGAACCCTGGACCCTCAGATTAAAAGTCTGATGCTCTACCGACTGAGCTATCCAGGCTCTGCTTGGAAACCCAAGCAATCTAATTAGGAGCCACATGTGCATTACAAGCATGCACAGAACAATTGAAGGGTTTTTCCTAGGTATGACTCCCCATGTGTCCCTTTATTATGCTTTCTAGTCCACATCCTTTTGACCACAAACGGTGCAACTGAAGGGTCACACCATTAGTACTGTCTGACGATTGGCCTGCCGTTGATTGAGCTTCTGATACACCTGCACTAAAGGGGAATTAGCTCAGATGGTAGAGTGCTCGCTTAGCATGCGAGAGGCGGTGGGATCGATACCCACATTCTCCAATTCATCATTTACCATGGCAATGCCTCGTCTCAATTTTATTCAAAATAGCCTTTCACAACCATGGATCCCTACAAATTACGCTAGATTAGATTAATTATTCCCAATGTGTACAAATATTGTGGCATTTTAATGTCACAAGTATAGCTGAGGTTTGTTGCAATACAATGAAGGTTTTTTGTTCAAAGGTAAGAATCCACTTAGCATTTTTTGGTGGAACATGTAGGGGAATCAGCTCACATGTTAGAGCGATTGCTTTGCATGCGGAGGTGGTGGGACTGATGCCTGCATTCTCCAAACCTGAATGTTCTATGCACAAGTCTGGTTTCTCTTTTCAGTGGAGTCAGTCAAGCACTGGGTCACTATGCATAGGTTTGGGCATTTTACTCAAAGACAGCAAATCTGAAATGATAAGCATTGTATTCAAGCAGGGACAAATGTTCTTTTGGACAGTTGACACAACTTTGCAGTACATCTGGAAGCAATCATGGAAGAGCCTGAACAGGGACTTGAACCCTGGACCCTCAGATTAAAAGTCTGATGCTCTACCGACTGAGCTATCCAGGCTCTGCTTGGAAACCCAAGCAATCTAATTAGGAGCCACATGTGCATTACAAGCATGCACAGAACAATTGAAGGGTTTTTCCTATGTATGACTCCCCATGTGTCCCTTTATTATGCTTTCTAGTCCACATCCTTTTGACCACAAACGGTGCAACTGAAGGGTCACACCATTAGTAGTGTCTGACGATTGGCCTGCCGTTGATTGAGCTTCTGATACACCTGCACTAAAGGGGAATTAGCTCAGATGGTAGAGTGCTCGCTTAGCATGCGAGAGGCGGTGGGATCGATACCCACATTCTCCATTTCATCATTTACCATGGCAATGCCTCCTCTTAATTTTATTCAAAATAGCCTTTCACAACCATGGATCCCTACAAATTACGCTAGATTAGATTAATTATTCCCAATGTGTACAAATATTGTGGCATTTTAATGTCACAAGTATAGCTGAGGTTTGTTGCAATACAATGAAGGTTTTTTGTTCAAAGGTAAGAATCCACTTAGCATTTTTTGGTGGAACATGTAGGGGAATCAGCTCACATGTTAGAGCGATTGCTTTGCATGCGGAGGTGGTGGGACTGATGCCTGCATTCTCCAAACCTGAATGTTCTATGCACAAGTCTGGTTTCTCTTTTCAGTGGAGTCAGTCAAGCACTGGGTCACTATGCATAGGTTTGGGCATTTTACTCAAAGGCAGCAAATCTGAAATGATAAGCATTGTATTCAAGCAGGGACAAATGTTCTTTTGGACAGTTGACACAACTATGCAGTACATCTGGAAGCAATCATGGAAGAGCCTGAACAGGGACTTGAACCCTGGACCCTCAGATTAAAAGTCTGATGCTCTACCGACTGAGCTATCCAGGCTCTGCTTGGAAACCCAAGCAATCTAATTAGGAGCCACATGTGCATTACAAGCATGCACAGAACAATTGAAGGGTTTTTCCTATGTATGACTCCCCATGTGTCCCTTTATTATGCTTTCTAGTCCACATCCTTTTGACCACAAACGGTGCAACTGAAGGGTCACACCATTAGTCGTGTCTGACGATTGGCCTGCCGTTGATTGAGCTTCTGATACACCTGCACTAAAGGGGAATTAGCTCAGATGGTAGAGTGCTCGCTTAGCATGCGAGAGGCGGTGGGATCGATACCCACATTCTCCATTTCATCATTTACCATGGAAATGCCTCCTCTTAATTTTATTCAAAATAGCCTTTCACAACCATGGATCCCTACAAATTACGCTAGATTAGATTAATTATTCCCAATGTGTACAAATATTGTGGCATTTTAATGTCACAAGTATAGCTGAGGTTTGTTGCAATACAATGAAGGTTTTTTGTTCAAAGGTAAGAATCCACTTAGCATTTTTTAGTGGAACATGTAGGGGAATCAGCTCACATGTTAGAGCGATTGCTTTGCATGCGGAGGTGGTGGGACTGATGCCTGCATTCTCCAAACCTGAATGTTCTATGCACAAGTCTGGTTTCTCTTTTCAGTGGAGTCAGTCAAGCACTGGGTCACTATGCATAGGTTTGGGCATTTTACTCAAAGGCAGCAAATCTTAAATAATAAGCATTGTATTCAAGCAGGGACAAATGTTCTTTTGGCCAGTTGACACAACTTTGCAGTACATCTGGAAGCAATCATGGAAGAGCCTGAACAGGGACTTGAACCCTGGACCCTCAGATTAAAAGTCTGATGCTCTACCGACTGAGCTATCCAGGCTCTGCTTGGAAAACCAAGCAATCTAATTAGGAGCCACATGTGCATTACAAGCATGCACAGAACAATTGAAGGGTTTTTCCTATGTATGACTCCCCATGTGTCCCTTTATTATGCTTTCTAGTCCACATCCTTTTGACCACAAACGGTGCAACTGAAGGGTCACACCATTAGTACTGTCTGACGATTGGCCTGCCGTTGATTGAGCTTCTGATACACCTGCACTAAAGGGGAATTAGCTCAGATGGTAGAGTGCTCGCTTAGCATGCGAGAGGCGGTTGGATCGATACCCACATTCTCCATTTCATCATTTACCATGGCAATGCCTCCTCTTAATTTTATTCAAAATAGCCTTTCACAACCATGGATCCCTACAAATTACGCTAGATTAGATTAATTATTCCCAATGTGTACAAATATTGTGGCATTTTAATGTCACAAGTATAGCTGAGGTTTGTTGCAATAGAATGAAGGTTTTTTGTTCAAAGGTAAGAATCCACTTAGCATTTTTTAGTGGAACATGTAGGGGAATCAGCTCACATGTTAGAGCGATTGCTTTGCATGCGGAGGTGGTGGGACTGATGCCTGCATTCTCCAAACCTGAATGTTCTATGCACAAGTCTGGTTTCTCTTTTCAGTGGAGTCAGTCAAGCACTGGGTCACTATGCATAGGTTTGGGCATTTTACTCAAAGGCAGCAAATCTTAAATGATAAGCATTGTATTCAAGCAGGGACAAATGTTCTTTTGGCCAGTTGACACAACTTTGCAGTACATCTAGAAGCAATCATGGAAGAGCCTGAACAGGGACTTGAACCCTGGACCCTCAGATTAAAAGTCTGATGCTCTACCGACTGAGCTATCCAGGCTCTGCTTGGAAACCCAAGCAATCTAATTAGGAGCCACATGTGCATTACAAGCATGCACAGAACAATTGAAGGGTTTTTCCTAGGTATGACTCCCCATGTGTCCCTTTATTATGCTTTCTAGTCCACATCCTTTTGACCACAAACGGTGCAACTGAAGGGTCACACCATTAGTACTGTCTGACGATTGGCCTGCCGTTGATTGAGCTTCTGATACACCTGCACTAAAGGGGAATTAGCTCAGATGGTAGAGTGCTCGCTTAGCATGCGAGAGGCGGTGGGATCGATACCCACATTCTCCAATTCATCATTTACCATGGCAATGCCTCGTCTCAATTTTATTCAAAATAGCCTTTCACAACCATGGATCCCTACAAATTACGCTAGATTAGATTAATTATTCCCAATGTGTACAAATATTGTGGCATTTTAATGTCACAAGTATAGCTGAGGTTTGTTGCAATACAATGAAGGTTTTTTGTTCAAAGGTAAGAATCCACTTAGCATTTTTTGGTGGAACATGTAGGGGAATCAGCTCACATGTTAGAGCGATTGCTTTGCATGCGGAGGTGGTGGGACTGATGCCTGCATTCTCCAAACCTGAATGTTCTATGCACAAGTCTGGTTTCTCTTTTCAGTGGAGTCAGTCAAGCACTGGGTCACTATGCATAGGTTTGGGCATTTTACTCAAAGGCAGCAAATCTGAAATGATAAGCATTGTATTCAAGCAGGGACAAATGTTCTTTTGGACAGTTGACACAACTTTGCAGTACATCTGGAAGCAATCATGGAAGAGCCTGAACAGGGACTTGAACCCTGGACCATCAGATTAAAAGTCTGATGCTCTACCGACTGAGCTATCCAGGCTCTGCTTGGAAACCCAAGCAATCTAATTAGGAGCCACATGTGCATTACAAGCATGCACAGAACAATTGAAGGGTTTTTCCTAGGTATGACTCCCCATGTGTCCCTTTATTATGCTTTCTAGTCCACATCCTTTTGACCACAAACGGTGCAACTGAAGGGTCACACCATTAGTACTGTCTGACGATTGGCCTGCCGTTGATTGAGCTTCTGATACACCTGCACTAAAGGGGAATTAGCTCAGATGGTAGAGTGCTCGCTTAGCATGCGAGAGGCGGTGGGATCGATACCCACATTCTCCAATTCATAATTTACCATGGCAATGCCTCGTCTCAATTTTATTCAAAATAGCCTTTCACAACCATGGATCCCTACAAATTACGCTAGATTAGATTAATTATTCCCAATGTGTACAAATATTGTGGCATTTTAATGTCACAAGTATAGCTGAGGTTTGTTGCAATACAATGAAGGTTTTTTGTTCAAAGGTAAGAATCCACTTAGCATTTTTTGGTGGAACATGTAGGGGAATCAGCTCACATGTTAGAGCGATTGCTTTGCATGCGGAGGTGGTGGGACTGATGCCTGCATTCTCCAAACCTGAATGTTCTATGCACAAGTCTGGTTTCTCTTTTCAGTGGAGTCAGTCAAGCACTGGGTCACTATGCATAGGTTTGGGCATTTTACTCAAAGGCAGCAAATCTGAAATGATAAGCATTGTATTCAAGCAGGGACAAATGTTCTTTTGGACAGTTGACACAACTTTGCAGTACATCTGGAAGCAATCATGGAAGAGCCTGAACAGGGACTTGAACCCTGGACCCTCAGATTAAAAGTCTGATGCTCTACCGACTGAGCTATCCAGGCTCTGCTTGGAAACCCAAGCAATCTAATTAGGAGCCACATGTGCATTACAAGCATGCACAGAACAATTGAAGGGTTTTTCCTATGTATGACTCCCCATGTGTCCCTTTATTATGCTTTCTAGTCCACATCCTTTTGACCACAAACGGTGCAACTGAAGGGTCACACCATTAGTAGTGTCTGACGATTAGCCTGCCGTTGATTGAGCTTCTGATACACCTGCACTAAAGGGGAATTAGCTCAGATGGTAGAGTGCTCGCTTAGCATGCGAGAGGCGGTGGGATCGATACCCACATTCTCCATTTCATCATTTACCATGGCAATGCCTCCTCTTAATTTTATTCAAAATAGCCTTTCACAACCATGGATCCCTACAAATTACGCTAGATTAGATTAATTATTCCCAATGTGTACAAATATTGTGGCATTTTAATGTCACAAGTATAGCTGAGGTTTGTTGCAATACAATGAAGGTTTTTTGTTCAAAGGTAAGAATCCACTTAGCATTTTTTAGTGGAACATGTAGGGGAATCAGCTCACATGTTAGAGCGATTGCTTTGCATGCAGAGGTGGTGGGACTGATGCCTGCATTCTCCAAACCTGAATGTTCTATGCACAAGTCTGGTTTCTCTTTTCAGTGGAGTCAGTCAAGCACTGGGTCACTATGCATAGGTTTGGGCATTTTACTCAAAGGCAGCAAATCTTAAATGATAAGCATTGTATTCAAGCAGGGACAAATGTTCTTTTGGCCAGTTGACACAACTTTGCAGTACATCTGGAAGCAATCATGGAAGAGCCTGAACAGGGACTTGAACCCTGGACCCTCAGATTAAAAGTCTGATGCTCTACCGACTGAGCTATCCAGGCTCTGCTTGGAAACCCAAGCAATCTAATTAGGAGCCACATGTGCATTACAAGCATGCACAGAACAATTGAAGGGTTTTTCCTAGGTATGACTCCCCATGTGTCCCTTTATTATGCTTTCTAGTCCACATCCTTTTGACCACAAACGGTGCAACTGAAGGGTCACACCATTAGTACTGTCTGACGATTGGCCTGCCGTTGATTGAGCTTCTGATACACCTGCACTAAAGGGGAATTAGCTCAGATGGTAGAGTGCTCGCTTAGCATGCGAGAGGCGGTGGGATCGATACCCACATTCTCCAATTCATCATTTACCATGGCAATGCCTCGTCTCAATTTTATTCAAAATAGCCTTTCACAACCATGGATCCCTACAAATTACGCTAGATTAGATTAATTATTCCCAATGTGTACAAATATTGTGGCATTTTAATGTCACAAGTATAGCTGAGGTTTGTTGCAATACAATGAAGGTTTTTTGTTCAAAGGTAAGAATCCACTTAGCATTTTTTGGTGGAACATGTAGGGGAATCAGCTCACATGTTAGAGCGATTGCTTTGCATGCGGAGGTGGTGGGACTGATGCCTGCATTCTCCAAACCTGAATGTTCTATGCACAAGTCTGGTTTCTCTTTTCAGTGGAGTCAGTCAAGCACTGGGTCACTATGCATAGGTTTGGGCATTTTACTCAAAGGCAGCAAATCTGAAATGATAAGCATTGTATTCAAGCAGGGACAAATGTTCTTTTGGACAGTTGACACAACTTTGCAGTACATCTGGAAGCAATCATGGAAGAGCCTGAACAGGGACTTGAACCCTGGACCCTCAGATTAAAAGTCTGATGCTCTACCGACTGAGCTATCCAGGCTCTGCTTGGAAACCCAAGCAATCTAATTAGGAGCCACATGTGCATTACAAGCATGCACAGAACAATTGAAGGGTTTTTCCTAGGTATGACTCCCCATGTGTCCCTTTATTATGCTTTCTAGTCCACATCCTTTTGACCACAAACGGTGCAACTGAAGGGTCACACCATTAGTACTGTCTGACGATTGGCCTGCCGTTGATTGAGCTTCTGATACACCTGCACTAAAGGGGAATTAGCTCAGATGGTAGAGTGCTCGCTTAGGCCTCATTCACACGTACCAAACACCAATCAAGCAATGTTTGGTCGTTTTTTTGTTTTTTTGGGCCACCACAATGCTTTTCCAATGGGAGTCACATGGTTTGATCAAACATTTGTGTTTGATCGCTGATTGCTGAATGCTCCCCCCTCATCAAACAAAAATGTTTGGTCAAACCATGTGACTCCCATTGAAAATGAATTGGAGCAGCAATCAAAAAGCAATCAGGCATCACACACGGACCGAACATTTGTTGTGTAGGTGTGAACTAGGCCTTAGCATGCGAGAGGCGGTGGGATCGATACCCACATTCTCCAATTCATCATTTACCATGGCAATGCCTCGTCTCAATTTTATTCAAAATAGCCTTTCACAACCATGGATCCCTACAAATTACGCTAGATTAGATTAATTATTCCCAATGTGTACAAATATTGTGGCATTTTAATGTCACAAGTATAGCTGAGGTTTGTTGCAATACAATGAAGGTTTTTTGTTCAAAGGTAAGAATCCACTTAGCATTTTTTGGTGGAACATGTAGGGGAATCAGCTCACATGTTAGAGCGATTGCTTTGCATGCGGAGGTGGTGGGACTGATGCCTGCATTCTCCAAACCTGAATGTTCTATGCACAAGTCTGGTTTCTCTTTTCAGTGGAGTCAGTCAAGCACTGGGTCACTATGCATAGGTTTGGGCATTTTACTCAAAGGCAGCAAATCTGAAATGATAAGCATTGTATTCAAGCAGGGACAAATGTTCTTTTGGACAGTTGACACAACTTTGCAGTACATCTGGAAGGAATCATGGAAGAGCCTGAACAGGGACTTGAACCCTGGACCCTCAGATTAAAAGTCTGATGCTCTACCGACTGAGCTATCCAGGCTCTGCTTGGAAACCCAAGCAATCTAATTAGGAGCCACATGTGCATTACAAGCATGCACAGAACAATTGAAGGGTTTTTCCTATGTATGACTCCCCATGTGTCCCTTTATTATGCTTTCTAGTCCACATCCTTTTGACCACAAACGGTGCAACTGAAGGGTCACACCATTAGTAGTGTCTGACGATTGGCCTGCCGTTGATTGAGCTTCTGATACACCTGCACTAAAGGGGAATTAGCTCAGATGGTAGAGTGCTCGCTTAGCATGCGAGAGGCGGTGGGATCGATACCCACATTCTCCATTTCATCATTTACCATGGCAATGCCTCCTCTTAATTTTATTCAAAATAGCCTTTCACAACCATGGATCCCTACAAATTACGCTAGATTAGATTAATTATTCCCAATGTGTACAAATATTGTGGCATTTTAATGTCACAAGTATAGCTGAGGTTTGTTGCAATACAATGAAGGTTTTTTGTTCAAAGGTAAGAATCCACTTAGCATTTTTTAGTGGAACATGTAGGGGAATCAGCTCACATGTTAGAGCGATTGCTTTGCATGCGGAGGTGGTGGGACTGATGCCTGCATTCTCCAAACCTGAATGTTCTATGCACAAGTCTGGTTTCTCTTTTCAGTGGAGTCAGTCAAGCACTGGGTCACTATGCATAGGTTTGGGCATTTTACTCAAAGGCAGCAAATCTTAAATGATAAGCATTGTATTCAAGCAGGGACAAATGTTCTTTTGGCCAGTTGACACAACTTTGCAGTACATCTGGAAGCAATCATGGAAGAGCCTGAACAGGGACTTGAACCCTGGACCCTCAGATTAAAAGTCTGATGCTCTACCGACTGAGCTATCCAGGCTCTGCTTGGAAACCCAAGCAATCTAATTAGGAGCCACATGTGCATTACAAGCATGCACAGAACAATTGAAGGGTTTTTCCTAGGTATGACTCCCCATGTGTCCCTTTATTATGCTTTCTAGTCCACATCCTTTTGACCACAAACGGTGCAACTGAAGGGTCACACCATTAGTACTGTCTGACGATTGGCCTGCCGTTGATTGAGCTTCTGATACACCTGCACTAAAGGGGAATTAGCTCAGATGGTAGAGTGCTCGCTTAGCATGCGAGAGGCGGTGGGATCGATACCCACATTCTCTAATTCATCATTTACCATGGCAATGCCTCGTCTCAATTTTATTCAAAATAGCCTTTCACAACCATGGATCCCTACAAATTACGCTAGATTAGATTAATTATTCCCAATGTGTACAAATATTGTGGCATTTTAATGTCACAAGTATAGCTGAGGTTTGTTGCAATACAATGAAGGTTTTTTGTTCAAAGGTAAGAATCCACTTAGCATTTTTTGGTGGAACATGTAGGGGAATCAGCTCACATGTTAGAGCGATTGCTTTGCATGCGGAGGTGGTGGGACTGATGCCTGCATTCTCCAAACCTGAATGTTCTATGCACAAGTCTGGTTTCTCTTTTCAGTGGAGTCAGTCAAGCACTGGGTCACTATGCATAGGTTTGGGCATTTTACTCAAAGGCAGCAAATCTGAAATGATAAGCATTGTATTCAAGCAGGGACAAATGTTCTTTTGGACAGTTGACACAACTTTGCAGTACATCTGGAAGCAATCATGGAAGAGCCTGAACAGGGACTTGAACCCTGGACCCTCAGATTAAAAGTCTGATGCTCTACCGACTGAGCTATCCAGGCTCTGCTTGGAAACCCAAGCAATCTAATTAGGAGCCACATGTGCATTACAAGCATGCACAGAACAATTGAAGGGTTTTTCCTAGGTATGACTCCCCATGTGTCCCTTTATTATGCTTTCTAGTCCACATCCTTTTGACCACAAACGGTGCAACTGAAGGGTCACACCATTAGTACTGTCTGACGATTGGCCTGCCGTTGATTGAGCTTCTGATACACCTGCACTAAAGGGGAATTAGCTCAGATGGTAGAGTGCTCGCTTAGCATGCGAGAGGCGGTGGGATCGATACCCACATTCTCTAATTCATCATTTACCATGGCAATGCCTCGTCTCAATTTTATTCAAAATAGCCTTTCACAACCATGGATCCCTACAAATTACGCTAGATTAGATTAATTATTCCCAATGTGTACAAATATTGTGGCATTTTAATGTCACAAGTATAGCTGAGGTTTGTTGCAATACAATGAAGGTTTTTTGTTCAAAGGTAAGAATCCACTTAGCATTTTTTGGTGGAACATGTAGGGGAATCAGCTCACATGTTAGAGCGATTGCTTTGCATGCGGAGGTGGTGGGACTGATGCCTGCATTCTCCAAACCTGAATGTTCTATGCACAAGTCTGGTTTCTCTTTTCAGTGGAGTCAGTCAAGCACTGGGTCACTATGCATAGGTTTGGGCATTTTACTCAAAGGCAGCAAATCTGAAATGATAAGCATTGTATTCAAGCAGGGACAAATGTTCTTTTGGACAGTTGACACAACTTTGCAGTACATCTGGAAGCAATCATGGAAGAGCCTGAACAGGGACTTGAACCCTGGACCCTCAGATTAAAAGTCTGATGCTCTACCGACTGAGCTATCCAGGCTCTGCTTGGAAACCCAAGCAATCTAATTAGGAGCCACATGTGCATTACAAGCATGCACAGAACAATTGAAGGGTTTTTCCTAGGTATGACTCCCCATGTGTCCCTTTATTATGCTTTCTAGTCCACATCCTTTTGACCACAAACGGTGCAACTGAAGGGTCACACCATTAGTACTGTCTGACGATTGGCCTGCCGTTGATTGAGCTTCTGATACACCTGCACTAAAGGGGAATTAGCTCAGATGGTAGAGTGCTCGCTTAGCATGCGAGAGGCGGTGGGATCGATACCCACATTCTCCAATTCATCATTTACCATGGCAATGCCTCGTCTCAATTTTATTCAAAATAGCCTTTCACAACCATGGATCCCTACAAATTACGCTAGATTAGATTAATTATTCCCAATGTGTACAAATATTGTGGCATTTTAATGTCACAAGTATAGCTGAGGTTTGTTGCAATACAATGAAGGTTTTTTGTTCAAAGGTAAGAATCCACTTAGCATTTTTTGGTGGAACATGTAGGGGAATCAGCTCACATGTTAGAGCGATTGCTTTGCATGCGGAGGTGGTGGGACTGATGCCTGCATTCTCCAAACCTGAATGTTCTATGCACAAGTCTGGTTTCTCTTTTCAGTGGAGTCAGTCAAGCACTGGGTCACTATGCATAGGTTTGGGCATTTTACTCAAAGGCAGCAAATCTGAAATGATAAGCATTGTATTCAAGCAGGGACAAATGTTCTTTTGGACAGTTGACACAACTATGCAGTACATCTGGAAGCAATCATGGAAGAGCCTGAACAGGGACTTGAACCCTGGACCCTCAGATTAAAAGTCTGATGCTCTACCGACTGAGCTATCCAGGCTCTGCTTGGAAACCCAAGCAATCTAATTAGGAGCCACATGTGCATTACAAGCATGCACAGAACAATTGAAGGGTTTTTCCTATGTATGACTCCCCATGTGTCCCTTTATTATGCTTTCTAGTCCACATCCTTTTGACCACAAACGGTGCAACTGAAGGGTCACACCATTAGTAGTGTCTGACGATTGGCCTGCCGTTGATTGAGCTTCTGATACACCTGCACTAAAGGGGAATTAGCTCAGATGGTAGAGTGCTCGCTTAGCATGCGAGAGGCGGTGGGATCGATACCCACATTCTCCATTTCATCATTTACCATGGAAATGCCTCCTCTTAATTTTATTCAAAATAGCCTTTCACAACCATGGATCCCTACAAATTACGCTAGATTAGATTAATTATTCCCAATGTGTACAAATATTGTGGCATTTTAATGTCACAAGTATAGCTGAGGTTTGTTGCAATACAATGAAGGTTTTTTGTTCAAAGGTAAGAATCCACTTTGCATTTTTTAGTGGAACATGTAGGGGAATCAGCTCACATGTTAGAGCGATTGCTTTGCATGCGGAGGTGGTGGGACTGATGCCTGCATTCTCCAAACCTGAATGTTCTATGCACAAGTCTGGTTTCTCTTTTCAGTGGAGTCAGTCAAGCACTGGGTCACTATGCATAGGTTTGGGCATTTTACTCAAAGGCAGCAAATCTTAAATAATAAGCATTGTATTCAAGCAGGGACAAATGTTCTTTTGGCCAGTTGACACAACTTTGCAGTACATCTGGAAGCAATCATGGAAGAGCCTGAACAGGGACTTGAACCCTGGACCCTCAGATTAAAAGTCTGATGCTCTACCGACTGAGCTATCCAGGCTCTGCTTGGAAAACCAAGCAATCTAATTAGGAGCCACATGTGCATTACAAGCATGCACAGAACAATTGAAGGGTTTTTCCTATGTATGACTCCCCATGTGTCCCTTTATTATGCTTTCTAGTCCACATCCTTTTGACCACAAACGGTGCAACTGAAGGGTCACACCATTAGTACTGTCTGACGATTGGCCTGCCGTTGATTGAGCTTCTGATACACCTGCACTAAAGGGGAATTAGCTCAGATGGTAGAGTGCTCGCTTAGCATGCGAGAGGCGGTTGGATCGATACCCACATTCTCCATTTCATCATTTACCATGGCAATGCCTCCTCTTAATTTTATTCAAAATAGCCTTTCACAACCATGGATCCCTACAAATTACGCTAGATTAGATTAATTATTCCAAATGTGTACAAATATTGTGGCATTTTAATGTCACAAGTATAGCTGAGGTTTGTTGCAATACAATGAAGGTTTTTTGTTCAAAGGTAAGAATCCACTTAGCATTTTTTAGTGGAACATGTAGGGGAATCAGCTCACATGTTAGAGCGATTGCTTTGCATGCGGAGGTGGTGGGACTGATGCCTGCATTCTCCAAACCTGAATGTTCTATGCACAAGTCTGGTTTCTCTTTTCAGTGGAGTCAGTCAAGCACTGGGTCACTATGCATAGGTTTGGGCATTTTACTCAAAGGCAGCAAATCTTAAATGATAAGCATTGTATTCAAGCAGGGACAAATGTTCTTTTGGCCAGTTGACACAACTTTGCAGTACATCTGGAAGCAATCATGGAAGAGCCTGAACAGGGACTTGAACCCTGGACCCTCAGATTAAAAGTCTGATGCTCTACCGACTGAGCTATCCAGGCTCTGCTTGGAAACCCAAGCAATCTAATTAGGAGCCACATGTGCATTACAAGCATGCACAGAACAATTGAAGGGTTTTTCCTAGGTATGACTCCCCATGTGTCCCTTTATTATGCTTTCTAGTCCACATCCTTTTGACCACAAACGGTGCAACTGAAGGGTCACACCATTAGTACTGTCTGACGATTGGCCTGCCGTTGATTGAGCTTCTGATACACCTGCACTAAAGGGGAATTATCTCAGATGGTAGAGTGCTCGCTTAGCATGCGAGAGGTGGTGGGATCGATACCCACATTCTCCAATTCATCATTTACCATGGCAATGCCTCGTCTCAATTTTATTCAAAATAGCCTTTCACAACCATGGATCCCTACAAATTACGCTAGATTAGATTCATTATTCCCAATGTGTAAAAATATTGTGGTATTTTAATGTCACAAGTATAGCTGAGGTTTGTTGCAATACAATGAAGGTTTTTTGTTCAAAGGTAAGAATCCACTTAGCATTTTTTAGTGGAACATGTAGGGGAATCAGCTCACATTTTAGAGCGATTGCTTTGCATGCGAGAGGTGGTGGGACTGATGCCTGCATTCTCCAAACCTGAATGTTCTATGCACAAGTCTGGTTTCTCTTTTCAGTGGAGTCAGTCAAGCACTGGGTCACTATGCATAGGTTTGGGCATTTTACTCAAAGGCAGCAAATCTTACATGATAAGCATTGTATTCAAGCAGGGACAAATGTTCTTTTGGCCAGTTGACACAACTTTGCAGTACATCTGGAAGCAATCATGGAAGAGCCTGAACAGGGACTTGAACCCTGGACCCTCAGATTAAAAGTCTGATGCTCTACCGACTGAGCTATCCAGGATCTGCTTGGAAACCCAAGTAATCTAATTAGGAGCCACATGTGCATTACAAGCATGCACAGAACAATTGAAGGATTTTTCCTATGTATGACTCCCCATGTGTCCCTTTATTATGCTTTCTAGTCCACATCCTTTTGACCACAAACGGTGCAACTGAAGGGTCACACCATTAGTACTGTCTGACGATTGGCCTGCCGTTGATTGAGCTTCTGATACACCTGCACTAAAGGGGAATTAGCTCAGATGGTAGAGTGCTCGCTTAGCATGCAAGAGGCGGTGGGATCGATACCCACATTCTCCAATTCATCATTCACCATGGCAATGCCTCGTCTCAATTTTATTCAAAATAGCCTTTCACAACCATGGATCCCTACAAATTACGCTAGATTAGATTAATTATTCCCAATGTGTACAAATATTATGTCATTTTAATGTCACAAGTATAGCTGAGGTTTGTTGCAATACAATGAAGGTTTTTTGTTCAAAGGTAAGAATCCACTTAGCATTTTTTAGTGGAACATGTAGGGGAATCAGCTCACATGTTAGAGCGATTGCTTTGCATGCGGAGGTGGTGGGACTGATGCCTGCATTCTCCAAACCTGAATGTTCTATACACAAGTCTGGTTTCTCTTTTCAGTAGAGTCAGTCAAGCACTGGGTCACTATGCATAGGTTTGGGCATTTTACTCAAAGGCAGCAAATCTTACATGATAAGCATTGTATTCAAGCAGGGACAAATGTTCTTTTGGCCAGTTGACACAACTTTGCAGTACATCTGGAAGCAATCATGGAACAGCCTGAACAGGGACTTGAACCCTGGACCCTCAGATTAAAAGTCTGATGCTCTACCGACTGAGCTATCCAGGCTCTGCTTGGAAACCCAAGCAATCTAATTAGGAGCCACATGTGCATTACAAGCATGCACAGAACAATTGAAGGGTTTTTCCTATGTATGACTCCCCATGTGTCCCTTTATTATGCTTTCTAGTCCACATCCTTTTGACCACAAACGGTGCAACTGAAGGGTCACACCATTAGTACTGTCTGACGATTGGCCTGCCGTTGATTGAGCTTCTGATACACCTGCACTAAAGGGGAATTAGCTCAGATGTTAGAGTGCTCGCTTAGCATGCGAGAGGCGGTAGGATCGATACCCACATTCTCCATTTCATCATTTACCATGGCAATGCCTCCTCTCAATTTTATTCAAAATAGCCTTTCACAACCATGGATCCCTACAAATTACGCTAGATTAGATTAATTATTCCCAATGTGTACAAATATTGTGTCATTTTAATGTCACAAGTATAGCTGAGGTTTGTTGCAATACAATGAAGGTTTTTTGTTCAAAGGTAAGAATCCACTTAGCATTTTTTAGTGGAACATGTAGGGGAATCAGCTCACATGTTAGAGCGATTGCTTTGCATGCGAGAGGTGGTGGGACTGATGCCTGCATTCTCCAAACCTGAATGTTCTATGCAGAAGTCTGGTTTCTCTTTTCAGTGGAGTCAGTCAAGCACTGGGTCACTATGCATAGGTTTGGGCATTTTACTCAAAGGCAGCAAATCTTAAATGATAAGCATTGTATTCAAGCAGGGACAAATGTTCTTTTGTCCAGTTGACACAACTTTGCAGTACATCTGGAAGCAATCATGGAAGAGCCTGAACAGGGACTTGAACCCTGGACCCTCAGATTAAAAGTCTGATGCTCTACCGACTGAGCTATCCAGGCTCTGCTTGGAAACCCAAGCAATCTAATTAGGAGCCACATGTGCATTACAAGCATGCACAGAACAATTGAAGGGTTTTTCCTATGTATGACTCCCCATGTGTCCCTTTATTATGCTTTCTATTCCACATCCTTTTGACCACAAACGGTGCAACTGAAGGGTCACACCATTAGTACTGTCTGACGATTGGCCTGCCGTTGATTGAGCTTCTGATACACCTGCACTAAAGGGGAATTAGCTCAGATGGTAGAGTGCTCGCTTAGCATGCGAGAGGCGGTGGGATCGATACCCACATTCTCCAATTCATCATTCACCATGGCAATGCCTCGTCTCAATTGTATTCAAAATAGCCTTTCACAACCATGGATCCCTACAAATTACGCTAGATTAGATTAATTATTCCCAATGTGTACAAATATTGTGACATTTTAATGTCACAAGTATAGCTGAGGTTTGTTGCAATACAATGAAGGTTTTTTGTTCAAAGGTAAGAATCCACTTAACATTTTTTAGTGGAACATGTAGGGGAATCAGCTCACATGTTAGAGCGATTGCTTTGCATGCGGAGGTGGTGGGACTGATGCCTGCATTCTCCAAACCTGAATGTTCTATGCACAAGTCTGGTTTCTCTTTTCAGTGGAGTCAGTCAAGCACTGGGTCACTATGCATAGGTTTGGGCATTTTACTCAAAGGCAGCAAATCTTAAATGATAAGCATTGTATTCAAGCAGGGACAAATGTTATTTTGGCCAGTTGACACAACTTTGCAGTACATCTGGAAGCAATCATGGAAGAGCCTGAACAGGGACTTGAACCCTGGACCCTCAGATTAAAAGTCTGATGCTCTACCGACTGAGCTATCCAGGCTCTGCTTGGAAACCCAAGCAATCTAATTAGGAGCCACATGTGCATTACAAGCATGCACAGAACAATTGAAGGGTTTTTCCTATGTATGACTCCCCATGTGTCCCTTTATTATGCTTTCTAGTCCACATCCTTTTGACCACAAACGGTGCAAATGAAGGGTCACACCATTAGTACTGTCTGACGATTGGCCTGCCGTTGATTGAGCTTCTGATACACCTGCACTAAAGGGGAATTAGCTCAGATGTTAGAGTGCTCGCTTAGCATGCGAGAGGCGGTAGGATCGATACCCACATTCTCCATTTCATCATTTACCATGGCAATGCCTCCTCTCAATTTTATTCAAAATAGCCTTTCACAACCATGGATCCCTACAAATTACGCTAGATTAGATTAATTATTCCCAATGTGTACAAATATTGTGTCATTTTAATGTCACAAGTATAGCTGAGGTTTGTTGCAATACAATGAAGGTTTTTTGTTCAAAGGTAAGAATCCACTTAGCATTTTTTAGTGGAACATGTAGGGGAATCAGCTCACATGTTAGAGCGATTGCTTTGCATGCGAGAGGTGGTGGGACTGATGCCTGCATTCTCCAAACCTGAATGTTCTATGCAGAAGTCTGGTTTCTCTTTTCAGTGGAGTCAGTCAAGCACTGGGTCACTATGCATAGGTTTGGGCATTTTACTCAAAGGCAGCAAATCTTAAATGATAAGCATTGTATTCAAGCAGGGACAAATGTTCTTTTGTCCAGTTGACACAACTTTGCAGTACATCTGGAAGCAATCATGGAAGAGCCTGAACAGGGACTTGAACCCTGGACCCTCAGATTAAAAGTCTGATGCTCTACCGACTGAGCTATCCAGGCTCTGCTTGGAAACCCAAGCAATCTAATTAGGAGCCACATGTGCATTACAAGCATGCACAGAACAATTGAAGGGTTTTTCCTATGTATGACTCCCCATGTGTCCCTTTATTATGCTTTCTATTCCACATCCTTTTGACCACAAACGGTGCAACTGAAGGGTCACACCATTAGTACTGTCTGACGATTGGCCTGCCGTTGATTGAGCTTCTGATACACCTGCACTAAAGGGGAATTAGCTCAGATGGTAGAGTGCTCGCTTAGCATGCGAGAGGCGGTGGGATCGATACCCACATTCTCCAATTCATCATTCACCATGGCAATGCCTCGTCTCAATTGTATTCAAAATAGCCTTTCACAACCATGGATCCCTACAAATTACGCTAGATTAGATTAATTATTCCCAATGTGTACAAATATTGTGGCATTTTAATGTCACAAGTATAGCTGAGGTTTGTTGCAATACAATGAAGGTTTTTTGTTCAAAGGTAAGAATCCACTTAACATTTTTTAGTGGAACATGTAGGGGAATCAGCTCACATGTTAGAGCGATTGCTTTGCATGCGGAGGTGGTGGGACTGATGCCTGCATTCTCCAAACCTGAATGTTCTATGCACAAGTCTGGTTTCTCTTTTCAGTGGAGTCAGTCAAGCACTGGGTCACTATGCATAGGTTTGGGCATTTTACTCAAAGGCAGCAAATCTTAAATGATAAGCATTGTATTCAAGCAGGGACAAATGTTCTTTTGGCCAGTTGACACAACTTTGCAGTACATCTGGAAGCAATCATGGAAGAGCCTGAACAGGGACTTGAACCCTGGACCCTCAGATTAAAAGTCTGATGCTCTACCGACTGAGCTATCCAGGCTCTGCTTGGAAACCCAAGCAATCTAATTAGGAGCCACATGTGCATTACAAGCATGCACAGAACAATTGAAGGGTTTTTCCTATGTATGACTCCCCATGTGACCCTTTATTATGCTTTCTAGTCCACATCCTTTTGACCACAAACGGTGCAACTGAAGGGTCACACCATTAGTACTGTCTGACGATTGGCCTGCCGTTGATTGAGCTTCTGATACACCTGCACTAAAGGGGAATTAGCTCAGATGGTAGAGTGCTCGCTTAGCATGCGAGAGGCCGTGGGATCGATACCCACATTCTCCAATTCATCATTTACCATGGCAATGCCTCGTCTCAATTTTATTCAAAATAGCCTTTCACAACCATGGATCCCTACAAATTACGCTAGATTAGATTTATTATTTCCAATGTGTACAAATATTATGTCATTTTAATGTCACAAGTATAGCTGAGGTTTGTTGCAATACAATGAAGGTTTTTTGTTCAAAGGTAAGAATCCACTTAGCATTTTTTAGTGGAACATGTAGGGGAATCAGCTCACATGTTAGAGCGATTGCTTTGCATGCGAGAGGTGGTGGGACTGATGCCTGCATTCTCCAAACCTGAATGTTCTATGCAGAAGTCTGGTTTCTCTTTTCAGTGGAGTCAGTCAAGCACTGGGTCACTATGCATAGGTTTGGGCATTTTACTCAAAGGCAGCAAATCTTAAATGATAAGCATTGTATTCAAGCAGGGACAAATGTTCTTTTGGCCAGTTGACACAACTTTGCAGTACATCTGGAAGCAATCATGGAAGAGCCTGAACAGGGACTTGAACCCTGGACCCTCAGATTAAAAGTCTGATGCTCTACCGACTGAGCTATCCAGGCTCTGCTTGGAAACCCAAGCAATCTAATTAGGAGCCACATGTGCATTACAAGCATGCACAGAACAATTGAAGGGTTTTTCCTATGTATGACTCCCCATGTGACCCTTTATTATGCTTTCTAGTCCACATCCTTTTGACCACAAACGGTGCAACTGAAGGGTCACACCATTAGTACTGTCTGACGATTGGCCTGCCGTTGATTGAGCTTCTGATACACCTGCACTAAAGCGGAATTAGCTCAGATGGTAGAGTGCTCGCTTAGCATGCGAGAGGCGGTGGGATCGATACCCACATTCTCCAATTCATCATTTACCATGGCAATGCCTCGTCTCAATTTTATTCAAAATAGCCTTTCACAACCATGGATCCCTACAAATTACGCTAGATTAGATTAATTATTCCCAATGTGTACAAATATTGTGTCATTTTAATGTCACAAGTATAGCTGAGGTTTGTTGCAATACAATGAAGGTTTTTTGTTCAAAGGTAAGAATCCACTTAACATTTTTTAGTGGAACATGTAGGGGAATCAGCTCACATGTTAGAGCGATTGCTTTGCATGCGGAGGTGGTGGGACTGATGCCTGCATTCTCCAAACCTGAATGTTCTATGCACAAGTCTGGTTTCTCTTTTCAGTGGAGTCAGTCAAGCACTGGGTCACTATGCATAGGTTTGGGCATTTTACTCAAAGGCAGCAAATCTTAAATGATAAGCATTGTATTCAAGCAGGGACAAATGTTATTTTGGCCAGTTGACACAACTTTGCAGTACATCTGGAAGCAATCATGGAAGAGCCTGAACAGGGACTTGAACCCTGGACCCTCAGATTAAAAGTCTGATGCTCTACCGACTGAGCTATCCAGGCTCTGCTTGGAAACCCAAGCAATCTAATTAGGAGCCACATGTGCATTACAAGCATGCACAGAACAATTGAAGGGTTTTTCCTATGTATGACTCCCCATGTGTCCCTTTATTATGCTTTCTATTCCACATCCTTTTGACCACAAACGGTGCAACTGAAGGGTCACACCATTAGTACTGTCTGACGATTGGCCTGCCGTTGATTGAGCTTCTGATACACCTGCACTAAAGGGGAATTAGCTCAGATGGTAGAGTGCTCGCTTAGCATGCGAGAGGCGGTGGGATCGATACCCACATTCTCCAATTCATCATTCACCATGGCAATGCCTCGTCTCAATTGTATTCAAAATAGCCTTTCACAACCATGGATCCCTACAAATTACGCTAGATTAGATTAATTATTCCCAATGTGTACAAATATTGTGGCATTTTAATGTCACAAGTATAGCTGAGGTTTGTTGCAATACAATGAAGGTTTTTTGTTCAAAGGTAAGAATCCACTTAACATTTTTTAGTGGAACATGTAGGGGAATCAGCTCACATGTTAGAGCGATTGCTTTGCATGCGGAGGTGGTGGTACTGATGCCTGCATTCTCTAAACCTGAATGTTCTATGCACAAGTCTGGTTTCTCTTTTCAGTGGAGTCAGTCAAGCACTGGGTCACTATGCATAGGTTTGGGCATTTTACTCAAAGGCAGCAAATCTTAAATGATAAGCATTGTATTCAAGCAGGGACAAATGTTCTTTTGGCCAGTTGACACAACTTTGCAGTACATCTGGAAGCAATCATGGAAGAGCCTGAACAGGGACTTGAACCCTGGACCCTCAGATTAAAAGTCTGATGCTCTACCGACTGAGCTATCCAGGCTCTGCTTGGAAACCCAAGCAATCTAATTAGGAACCACATGTGCATTACAAGCATGCACAGAACAATTATTGAAGGGTTTTTCCTATGTATGACTCCCCATGTGTCCCTTTATTATGCTTTCTAGTCCACATCCTTTTGACCACAAACAAAAAAAGGGTCACACCATTAGTACTGTCTGACGATTGGCCTGCCGTTGATTGAGCTTCTGATACACCTGCACTAAAGGGGAATTAGCTCAGATGGTAGAGTGCTCGCTTAGGCTTCGTACACACCTTTCGGACACACAGATCTGTCCGACCGACCACTGATTACATTTTTATGATTTGATGCCTCCATGTCCCACAATGCTTTGCGCGATTTGGGCGGTGCTACGACACGCGGAAATAGATGCACATATGTTCAGTGTAGTTTTCTTGACTGCAGCAGCAGCTAGCGGTCGAGGCCGTTTTTCACACTCAAAGTTCACTTAGAAGGTCCGGATCAAGGACCAAATATTTGCATTTTGATTTTGGTCCGTTTGGTGTTCACACTGGACTTTGTAAAGCGTACCAAATATGTAAACAAATGACACGTGGACATGTTAAGCGAACCAAATAGTGAAACAAAGAAAAGAGGTCATTTTACGACGGAGGGAAAAATAACATGAGGGGGTGCGGGAAATCACTGTCTACAATTTTTGGGCGCAACCTTCAGTCACACAGAGAGAAGAGAACAGCAACATGAATCATGATTGCAACAACTTGAAATTGCATTAATTCTTAATTATTTTATTAGCCAAATAAGGCAACAGATGAACAGAGGAGCAGGTGTTATAGCCTACAACAAAGTATCCCCGAATCCTGATAAAAGGGACTTTTCTTCCATGTGTGCAGACTGTGCACCTTAACCTGATTCGATATAGGCCTATGTTATTTCTGCGCATCAAATCGACGGGCATTTCCATGTCATCTTATGGTTTAAACTTGAAGCCGTGCTGGTCAGTTAAGCTTCAAGTCAGAACAGCTCCGCTGCAGTTGACCTATATCACGTCTTTTGCTATAGTGATGTAATCAATTAACCATTTAGGACCACCTGTGTAGCTTATTTAACATTTGCTCCATTGGCTCTTTATGCGTGCGGCCGTGCGCTAGAGCGAGACAGGATGATTTTAAATATTTCTCTGTCTGCGTCTCTCCCATAGAGCTATAAAATATATCGGGTCTCTCCCCCCACATGTGCGCGCGTCATAACTTTGCGTGGTGGCGGTGGCGCATGCTTAAAATAAACAGATCCACAAGCTTACATCGTGTACCATACCGTAAGTACCATTCGTGTCGATAACTTGTACATCTGTTATATTTGCGCATGTGAACCTCGTACGCTGCCATTACATTTCTACTCTAGGCTACTCATAGACATATATGCGTCTACTATTAAAATCAATAGTGATCCCCGTAAAAAAGACATGCTTTTAGAACTAATTATTAATGCAGCCTCACAACTGCCGAGGCCCGACGGCTATTTTGGCTATCGTCCTGTATTTCTGTATATAGAATAGAACTTAGTACCAGACTGGACTCACTCACTGACTGGAGACAGCCGTGCGCAACTTGGACTCTCCAAGTTACGCACGGCCCTATAGCCAAAAGAAGACATACAAACAAGCGATATAATAGTCTGTGTCACGTAACTCAGAAGACTACAGCCTAAACCCCACCCAGTGCTGTCAAGAACGGAAGTTCTCTCCTATTAGTTGGCGGTTAAAAAACACCCTTCTGTCCGATCTGAAGTCCCACCCTGTTCGTTGGCCGTTTTGACTACAAGGTGTCCGATGTGTTTGTTGTGCCCTCCGCCCCCACATCGGACAGGTTTGTCCGATCAAACGACGTGACTCCCATTGAAAATGAATTGGAGCAGCAATCAAATAGCAATCAGGCATCGCACACGGACCAAACATTTGTTCTTTAGGTGTGTACGCAGCCTTAGGCCTCATTCACACGTACCAAACACCAATCAAGCAATGTTTGGTCGTTTTTTTGTTTTTTTGGGCCACCACAATGCTTTTCCAATGGGAGTCACATGGTTTGATCAAACATTTGTGTTTGATGGCTGATTGCTGATTGCTCCCCCCTCATCAAACAAAAATGTTTGGTCAAACCATGTGACTCCCATTGAAAATGAATTGGAGCAGCAATCAAAAAGCAATCAGGCATCACACACGGACCGAACATTTGTTGTGTAGGTGTGAACTAGGCCTTAGGCTTCGTACACACCTTTCGGACACACAGATCTGTCCGACCGACCACTGATTACATTTTTATGATTTGATGCCTCCATGTCCCACAATGCTTTGCGCGATTTGGGCGGTGCTACTATACGCGGAAATAGATGCACATATGTTCAGTGTAGTTTTCTTGACTGCAGCAGCAGCTAGCGGTAGTTTGTCGAGGCCGTTTTTCACACTCAAAGTTCACTTAGAAGGTCCGGATCAAGCATTTTGATTTTGGTCCGTTTGGTGTTCACACTGGACTTTGTAAAGCGTACCAAATATGTAAACAAATGACACGTGGACATGTTAAGCGAACCAAATAGTGAAAAAAAGAAAAGAGGTCATTTTACGACGGAGGGAAAAATAACATGAGGGGGTGCGGGAAATCACTGTCTACAATTTTTGGGCGCAACCTTCAGTCACACAGAGAGAAGAGAACAGCAACATGAATCATGATTGCAGCAACAACTTGAAATTGCATTCATTCTTAATAATTATTTTATTAGCCAAATAAGACAACAGATGAACAGAGGAGCAGGTATTTGAACAATAATGTGCTTGCTGCTGGTGCATAGCCTACAACAAAGTATCCCCGAATCCCGATAAAAATGACTTTTCTTCTATGTGTGCACCTTAACCTGATTCGATATAGGCCTATGTTATTTCTGCGCATCAAATCGACGGGCATTTCCATGTCATCTTATGGTTTAAACTTGAAGCCGTACTGGTCAAGTCAGAACAGCTCAGAACAGCTCCGCTGCAGTTGACCTATATCACGTCTTTTGCTATAGTGATGTAATCAATTAATCATTTAGGACCACCTGTGTAGCTTATTTAACATTTGCTCCATTGGCTCTTTATGCGTGCGGCCGTGCGCTAGAGCGAGACAGGATGATTTTAAATATTTCTCTGTCTGCGTCTCTCCCATAGAGCTATAAAATATATCGGGTCTCTCCCCCCACATGTGCGCGCGTCATAACTTTGCGTGGTGGCGGTGGCGCATGCTTAAAATAAACAGATCTACAAGCTTACACCGTGTACCATACTTTAAGTACCATTCGTGTCGATAACTTGTACATCTGTTATATTTGCGCATGTGAACCGACGGATATTTTGGCTATCGTCCTGTATTTCTGTATATAGAATAGAACTTAGTACCAGACTGGACTCATCACTGGAGACAGCCGTGCGCAACTTGGACTCTCCAAGTTACGCACGGCCGTAGCCAAAAGAAGACATACAAACAAGCGATATAATAGTCTGTGTCACGTAACTCAGAAGACTACAGCCTAAACCCCACCCAGTGCTGTCAAGAACGGAAGTTCTCTCCTATTAGTTGGCGGTTAAAAAACACCCTTCTGTCCGATCTGAAGTCCCACCCTGTTCGTTGGCTGTTTTGACTACAAGGTGTCCGGTGTGTTTGTTGTGCCCTCCGCCCCCACATCGGACAGGTTTGTCCGATCAAACGACGTGACTCCCATTGAAAATGATTTGGAGCAGCAATCAAATAGCAATCAGGCATCGCACACGGACCGAACATTTGTTCTTTAGGTGTGTACGCAGCCTTAGCATGCGAGAGGCGGTAGGATCGATACCCACATTCTCCATTTCATCATTTACCATGGCAATGCCTCCTCTCAATTTTATTCAAAATAGCCTTTCACAACCATGGATCCCTACAAATTACGCTAGATTAGATTAATTATTCCCAATGTGTACAAATATTGTGTCATTTTAATGTCACAAGTATAGCTGAGGTTTGTTGCAATACAATGAAGGTTTTTTGTTCAAAGGTAAGAATCCACTTAGCATTTTTTAGTGGAACATGTAGGGGAATCAGCTCACATGTTAGAGCGATTGCTTTGCATGCGAGAGGTGGTGGGACTGATGCCTGCATTCTCCAAACCTGAATGTTCTATGCAAAAGTCTGGTTTCTCTTTTCAGTGGAGTCACTATGCATAGGTTTGGGCATTTTACTCAAAGGCAGCAACTCTTAAATGATAAGCATTGTATTCAAGCAGGGACAAATGTTATTTTGGCCAGTTGACACAACTTTGCAGTACATTTGGAAGCAATCATGGAAGAGCCTGAACAGGGACTTGAACCCTGGACCCTCAGATTAAAAGTCTGATGCTCTACCGACTGAGCTATCCAGGCTCTGCTTGGAAACCCAAGCAATCTAATTAGGAGCCACATGTGCATTACAAGCATGCACAGAACAATTGAAGGGTTTTTCCTATGTATGACTCCCCATGTGACCCTTTATTATGCTTTCTAGTCCACATCCTTTTGACCACAAACGGTGCAACTGAAGGGTCACACCATTAGTACTGTCTGACGATTGGCCTGCCGTTGATTGAGATTCTGATACACCTGCACTAAAGGGGAATTAGCTCAGATGGTAGAGTGCTCGCTTAGCATGCGAGAGGCCGTGGGATCGATACCCACATTCTCCAATTCATCATTTACCATGGCAATGCCTCGTCTCAATTTTATTCAAAATAGCCTTTCACAACCATGGATCCCTACAAATTACGCTAGATTAGATTTATTATTTCCAATGTGTACAAATATTATGTCATTTTAATGTCACAAGTATAGCTGAGGTTTGTTGCAATACAATGAAGGTTTTTTGTTCAAAGGTAAGAATCCACTTAGCATTTTTTAGTGGAACATGTAGGGGAATCAGCTCACATGTTAGAGCGATTGCTTTGCATGCGAGAGGTGGTGGGACTGATGCCTGCATTCTCCAAACCTGAATGTTCTATGCAGAAGTCTGGTTTCTCTTTTCAGTGGAGTCAGTCAAGCACTGGGTCACTATGCATAGGTTTGGGCATTTTACTCAAAGGCAGCAAATCTTAAATGATAAGCATTGTATTCAAGCAGGGACAAATGTTCTTTTGGCCAGTTGACACAACTTTGCAGTACATCTGGAAGCAATCATGGAAGAGCCTGAACAGGGACTTGAACCCTGGACCCTCAGATTAAAAGTCTGATGCTCTACCGACTGAGCTATCCAGGCTCTGCTTGGAAACCCAAGCAATCTAATTAGGAGCCACATGTGCATTACAAGCATGCACAGAACAATTGAAGGGTTTTTCCTATGTATGACTCCCCATGTGACCCTTTATTATGCTTTCTAGTCCACATCCTTTTGACCACAAACGGTGCAACTGAAGGGTCACACCATTAGTACTGTCTGACGATTGGCCTGCCGTTGATTGAGCTTCTGATACACCTGCACTAAAGGGGAATTAGCTCAGATGGTAGAGTGCTCGCTTAGCATGCGAGAGGCGGTGGGATCGATACCCACATTCTCCAATTCATCATTTACCATGGCAATGCCTCGTCTCAATTTTATTCAAAATAGCCTTTCACAACCATGGATCCCTACAAATTACGCTAGATTAGATTAATTATTCCCAATGTGTACAAATATTGTGGCATTTTAATGTCACAAGTATAGCTGAGGTTTGTTGCAATACAATGAAGGTTTTTTGTTCAAAGGTAAGAATCCACTTAACATTTTTTAGTGGAACATGTAGGGGAATCAGCTCACGTGTTAGAGCGATTGCTTTGCATGCGGAGGTGGTGGGACTGATGCCTGCATTCTCCAAACCTGAATGTTCTATACACAAGTCTGGTTTCTCTTTTCAGTGGAGTCAGTCAAGCACTGGGTCACTATGCATAGGTTTGGGCATTTTACTCAAAGGCAGCAAATCTTAAATGATAAGCATTGTATTCAAGCAGGGACAAATGTTCTTTTGGCCAGTTGACACAACTTTGCAGTACATCTGGAAGCAATCATGGAAGAGCCTGAACAGGGACTTGAACCCTGGACCCTCAGATTAAAAGTCTGATGCTCTACCGACTGAGCTATCCAGGCTCTGCTTGGAAACCCAAGCAATCTAATTAGGAGCCACATGTGCATTACAAGCATGCACAGAACAATTGAAGGGTTTTTCCTATGTATGACTCCCCATGTGTCCCTTTATTATGCTTTTTGTCCACATCCTTTTGACCACAAACGGTGCAACTGAAGGGTCACACCATTAGTACTGTCTGACGATTGGCCTGCCGTTGATTGAGCTTCTGATACACCTGCACTAAAGGGGAATTAGCTCAGATGGTAGAGTGCTCGCTTAGCATGCGAGAGGTGGTGGGATCGATACCCACATTCTCCAATTCATCATTTACCATGGCAATGCCTCGTCTCAATTTTATTCAAAATAGCCTTTCACAACCATGGATCCGTATAAATTACGCTAGATTAGATTAATTATTCCCAATGTGTACAAATATTGTGGCATTTTAATGTCACAAGTATAGCTGAGGTTTGTTGCAATACAATGAAGGTTTTTTGTTCAAAGGTAAGAATCCACTTAGCATTTTTTAGTGGAACATGTAGGGGAATCAGCTCACATTTTAGAGCGATTGCTTTGCATGCGGAGGTGGTGGGACTGATGCCTGCATTCTCCAAACCTGAATGTTCTATGCACAAGTCTGGTTTCTCTTTTCAGTGGAGTCAGTCAAGCACTGGGTCACTATGCATAGGTTTGGGCATTTTACTCAAAGGCAGCAAATCTTAAATGATAAGCATTGTATTCAAGCAGGGACAAATGTTCTTTTGGCCAGTTGACACAACTTTGCAGTACATCTGGAAGCAATCATGGAAGAGCCTGAACAGGGACTTGAACCCTGGACCCTCAGATTAAAAGTCTGATGCTCTACCGACTGAGCTATCCAGGCTCTGCTTGGAAACCCAAGCAATCTAATTAGGAGCCACATGTAACAGAAGTCTGGTTTCTCTTTTCAGTGGAGTCAGTCAAGCACTGGGTCACTATGCATAGGTTTGGGCATTTTACTCAAAGGCACCAAATCTTAAATGATAAGCATTGTATTCAAGCAGGGACAAATGTTCTTTTGTCCAGTTGACACAACTTTGCAGTACATCTGGAAGCAATCATGGAAGAGCCTGAACAGGGACTTGAACCCTGGACCCTCAGATTAAAAGTCTGATGCTCTACCGACTGAGCTATCCAGGCTCTGCTTGGAAACCCAAGCAATCTAATTAGGAGCCACATGTGCATTACAAGCATGCACAGAACAATTGAAGGGTTTTTCCTATGTATGACTCCCCATGTGTCCCTTTATTATGCTTTCTATTCCACATCCTTTTGACCACAAACGGTGCAACTGAAGGGTCACACCATTAGTACTGTCTGACGATTGGCCTGCCGTTGATTGAGCTTCTGATACACCTGCACTAAAGGGGAATTAGCTCAGATGGTAGAGTGCTCGCTTAGCATGCGAGAGGCGGTGGGATCGATACCCACATTCTCCAATTCATCATTCACCATGGCAATGCCTCGTCTCAATTT
The DNA here is from genome assembly GCF_951216825.1 of Electrona antarctica. Classification (NCBI taxonomy): domain Eukaryota; kingdom Metazoa; phylum Chordata; class Actinopteri; order Myctophiformes; family Myctophidae; genus Electrona; species Electrona antarctica. Next base: position 54,607,820 of record NC_136792.1, read on the forward strand.
TATTCAAAATAGCCTTTCACAACCATGGATCCCTACAAATTACGCTAGATTAGATTAATTATTCCCAATGTGTACAAATATTATGTCATTTTAATGTCACAAGTATAGCTGAGGTTTGTTGCAATACAATGAAGGTTTTTTGTTCAAAGGTAAGAATCCACTTAGCATTTTTTAGTGGAACATGTAGGGGAATCAGCTCACATGTTAGAGCGATTGCTTTGCATGCGGAGGTGGTGGGACTGATGCCTGCATTCTCCAAACCTGAATGTTCTATACACAAGTCTGGTTTCTCTTTTCAGTGGAGTCAGTCAAGCACTGGGTCACTATGCATAGGTTTGGGCATTTTACTCAAAGGCAGCAAATCTTAAATGATAAGCATTGTATTCAAGCAGGGACAAATGTTCTTTTGGCCAGTTGACACAACTTTGCAGTACATCTGGAAGCAATCATGGAAGAGCCTGAACAGGGACTTGAACCCTGGACCCTCAGATTAAAAGTCTGATGCTCTACCGACTGAGCTATCCAGGCTCTGCTTGGAAACCCAAGCAATCTAATTAGGAGCCACATGTGCATTACAAGCATGCACAGAACAATTGAAGGGTTTTTCCTATGTATGACTCCCCATGTGTCCCTTTATTATGCTTTCTAGTCCACATCCTTTTGACCACAAACGGTGCAACTGAAGGGTCACACCATTAGTAGTGTCTGACGATTGGCCTGCCGTTGATTGAGCTTCTGATACACCTGCACTAAAGGGGAATTAGCTCAGATGGTAGAGTGCTCGCTTAGCATGCGAGAGGCGGTGGGATCGATACCCACATTCTCCATTTCATCATTTACCATGGAAATGCCTCCTCTTAATTTTATTCAAAATAGCCTTTCACAACCATGGATCCCTACAAATTACGCTAGATTAGATTAATTATTCCCAATGTGTACAAATATTGTGGCATTTTAATGTCACAAGTATAGCTGAGGTTTGTTGCAATACAATGAAGGTTTTTTGTTCAAAGGTAAGAATCCACTTTGCATTTTTTAGTGGAACATGTAGGGGAATCAGCTCACATGTTAGAGCGATTGCTTTGCATGCGGAGGTGGTGGGACTGATGCCTGCATTCTCCAAACCTGAATGTTCTATGCACAAGTCTGGTTTCTCTTTTCAGTGGAGTCAGTCAAGCACTGGGTCACTATGCATAGGTTTGGGCATTTTACTCAAAGGCAGCAAATCTTAAATAATAAGCATTGTATTCAAGCAGGGACAAATGTTCTTTTGGCCAGTTGACACAACTTTGCAGTACATCTGGAAGCAATCATGGAAGAGCCTGAACAGGGACTTGAACCCTGGACCCTCAGATTAAAAGTCTGATGCTCTACCGACTGAGCTATCCAGGCTCTGCTTGGAAAACCAAGCAATCTAATTAGGAGCCACATGTGCATTACAAGCATGCACAGAACAATTGAAGGGTTTTTCCTATGTATGACTCCCCATGTGTCCCTTTATTATGCTTTCTAGTCCACATCCTTTTGACCACAAACGGTGCAACTGAAGGGTCACACCATTAGTACTGTCTGACGATTGGCCTGCCGTTGATTGAGCTTCTGATACACCTGCACTAAAGGGGAATTAGCTCAGATGGTAGAGTGCTCGCTTAGCATGCGAGAGGCGGTTGGATCGATACCCACATTCTCCATTTCATCATTTACCATGGCAATGCCTCCTCTTAATTTTATTCAAAATAGCCTTTCACAACCATGGATCCCTACAAATTACGCTAGATTAGATTAATTATTCCAAATGTGTACAAATATTGTGGCATTTTAATGTCACAAGTATAGCTGAGGTTTGTTGCAATACAATGAAGGTTTTTTGTTCAAAGGTAAGAATCCACTTAGCATTTTTTAGTGGAACATGTAGGGGAATCAGCTCACATGTTAGAGCGATTGCTTTGCATGCGGAGGTGGTGGGACTGATGCCTGCATTCTCCAAACCTGAATGTTCTATGCACAAGTCTGGTTTCTCTTTTCAGTGGAGTCAGTCAAGCACTGGGTCACTATGCATAGGTTTGGGCATTTTACTCAAAGGCAGCAAATCTTAAATGATAAGCATTGTATTCAAGCAGGGACAAATGTTCTTTTGGCCAGTTGACACAACTTTGCAGTACATCTGGAAGCAATCATGGAAGAGCCTGAACAGGGACTTGAACCCTGGACCCTCAGATTAAAAGTCTGATGCTCTACCGACTGAGCTATCCAGGCTCTGCTTGGAAACCCAAGCAATCTAATTAGGAGCCACATGTGCATTACAAGCATGCACAGAACAATTGAAGGGTTTTTCCTAGGTATGACTCCCCATGTGTCCCTTTATTATGCTTTCTAGTCCACATCCTTTTGACCACAAACGGTGCAACTGAAGGGTCACACCATTAGTACTGTCTGACGATTGGCCTGCCGTTGATTGAGCTTCTGATACACCTGCACTAAAGGGGAATTATCTCAGATGGTAGAGTGCTCGCTTAGCATGCGAGAGGTGGTGGGATCGATACCCACATTCTCCAATTCATCATTTACCATGGCAATGCCTCGTCTCAATTTTATTCAAAATAGCCTTTCACAACCATGGATCCCTACAAATTACGCTAGATTAGATTAATTATTCCCAATGTGTACAAATATTGTGGTATTTTAATGTCACAAGTATAGCTGAGGTTTGTTGCAATACAATGAAGGTTTTTTGTTCAAAGGTAAGAATCCACTTAGCATTTTTTAGTGGAACATGTAGGGGAATCAGCTCACATTTTAGAGCGATTGCTTTGCATGCGAGAGGTGGTGGGACTGATGCCTGCATTCTCCAAACCTGAATGTTCTATGCACAAGTCTAGTTTCTCTTTTCAGTGGAGTCAGTCAAGCACTGGGTCACTATGCATAGGTTTGGGCATTTTACTCAAAGGCAGCAAATCTTACATGATAAGCATTGTATTCAAGCAGGGACAAATGTTCTTTTGGCCAGTTGACACAACTTTGCAGTACATCTGGAAGCAATCATGGAACAGCCTGAACAGGGACTTGAACCCTGGACCCTCAGATTAAAAGTCTGATGCTCTACCGACTGAGCTATCCAGGCTCTGCTTGGAAACCCAAGCAATCTAATTAGGAGCCACATGTGCATTACAAGCATGCACAGAACAATTGAAGGGTTTTTCCTATGTATGACTCCCCATGTGTCCCTTTATTATGCTTTCTAGTCCACATCCTTTTGACCACAAACGGTGCAACTGAAGGGTCACACCATTAGTACTGTCTGACGATTGGCCTGCCGTTGATTGAGCTTCTGATACACCTGCACTAAAGGGGAATTAGCTCAGATGTTAGAGTGCTCGCTTAGCATGCGAGAGGCGGTAGGATCGATACCCACATTCTCCATTTCATCATTTACCATGGCAATGCCTCCTCTCAATTTTATTCAAAATAGCCTTTCACAACCATGGATCCCTACAAATTACGCTAGATTAGATTAATTATTCCCAATGTGTACAAATATTGTGTCATTTTAATGTCACAAGTATAGCTGAGGTTTGTTGCAATACAATGAAGGTTTTTTGTTCAAAGGTAAGAATCCACTTAGCATTTTTTAGTGGAACATGTAGGGGAATCAGCTCACATGTTAGAGCGATTGCTTTGCATGCGGAGGTGGTGGGACTGATGCCTGCATTCTCCAAACCTGAATGTTCTATGCACAAGTCTGGTTTCTCTTTTCAGTGGAGTCAGTCAAGCACTGGGTCACTATGCATAGGTTTGGGCATTTTACTCAAAGGCAGCAAATCTTAAATGATAAGCATTGTATTCAAGCAGGGACAAATGTTATTTTGGCCAGTTGACACAACTTTGCAGTACATCTGGAAGCAATCATTGAAGAGCCTGAACAGGGACTTGAACCCTGGACCCTCAGATTAAAAGTCTGATGCTCTACCGACTGAGCTATCCAGGCTCTGCTTGGAAACCCAAGCAATCTAATTAGGAGCCACATGTGCATTACAAGCATGCACAGAACAATTGAAGGGTTTTTCCTATGTATGACTCCCCATGTGTCCCTTTATTATGCTTTCTAGTCCACATCCTTTTGACCACAAACGGTGCAAATGAAGGGTCACACCATTAGTACTGTCTGACGATTGGCCTGCCGTTGATTGAGCTTCTGATACACCTGCACTAAAGGGGAATTAGCTCAGATGTTAGAGTGCTCGCTTAGCATGCGAGAGGCGGTAGGATCGATACCCACATTCTCCATTTCATCATTTACCATGGCAATGCCTCCTCTCAATTTTATTCAAAATAGCCTTTCACAACCATGGATCCCTACAAATTACGCTAGATTAGATTAATTATTCCCAATGTGTACAAATATTGTGTCATTTTAATGTCACAAGTATAGCTGAGGTTTGTTGCAATACAATGAAGGTTTTTTGTTCAAAGGTAAGAATCCACTTAGCATTTTTTAGTGGAACATGTAGGGGAATCAGCTCACATGTTAGAGCGATTGCTTTGCATGCGAGAGGTGGTGGGACTGATGCCTGCATTCTCCAAACCTGAATGTTCTATGCAGAAGTCTGGTTTCTCTTTTCAGTGGAGTCAGTCAAGCACTGGGTCACTATGCATAGGTTTGGGCATTTTACTCAAAGGCAGCAAATCTTAAATGATAAGCATTGTATTCAAGCAGGGACAAATGTTCTTTTGTCCAGTTGACACAACTTTGCAGTACATCTGGAAGCAATCATGGAAGAGCCTGAACAGGGACTTGAACCCTGGACCCTCAGATTAAAAGTCTGATGCTCTACCGACTGAGCTATCCAGGCTCTGCTTGGAAACCCAAGCAATCTAATTAGGAGCCACATGTGCATTACAAGCATGCACAGAACAATTGAAGGGTTTTTCCTATGTATGACTCCCCATGTGTCCCTTTATTATGCTTTCTATTCCACATCCTTTTGACCACAAACGGTGCAACTGAAGGGTCACACCATTAGTACTGTCTGACGATTGGCCTGCCGTTGATTGAGCTTCTGATACACCTGCACTAAAGGGGAATTAGCTCAGATGGTAGAGTGCTCGCTTAGCATGCGAGAGGCGGTGGGATCGATACCCACATTCTCCAATTCATCATTCACCATGGCAATGCCTCGTCTCAATTGTATTCAAAATAGCCTTTCACAACCATGGATCCCTACAAATTACGCTAGATTAGATTAATTATTCCCAATGTGTACAAATATTGTGGCATTTTAATGTCACAAGTATAGCTGAGGTTTGTTGCAATACAATGAAGGTTTTTTGTTCAAAGGTAAGAATCCACTTAACATTTTTTAGTGGAACATGTAGGGGAATCAGCTCACATGTTAGAGCGATTGCTTTGCATGCGGAGGTGGTGGGACTGATGCCTGCATTCTCCAAACCTGAATGTTCTATGCACAAGTCTGGTTTCTCTTTTCAGTGGAGTCAGTCAAGCACTGGGTCACTATGCATAGGTTTGGGCATTTTACTCAAAGGCAGCAAATCTTAAATGATAAGCATTGTATTCAAGCAGGGACAAATGTTCTTTTGGCCAGTTGACACAACTTTGCAGTACATCTGGAAGCAATCATGGAAGAGCCTGAACAGGGACTTGAACCCTGGACCCTCAGATTAAAAGTCTGATGCTCTACCGACTGAGCTATCCAGGCTCTGCTTGGAAACCCAAGCAATCTAATTAGGAGCCACATGTGCATTACAAGCATGCACAGAACAATTGAAGGGTTTTTCCTATGTATGACTCCCCATGTGTCCCTTTATTATGCTTTTTGTCCACATCCTTTTGACCACAAACGGTGCAACTGAAGGGTCACACCATTAGTACTGTCTGACGATTGGCCTGCCGTTGATTGAGCTTCTGATACACCTGCACTAAAGGGGAATTAGCTCAGATGGTAGAGTGCTCGCTTAGCATGAGAGAGGTGGTGGGATCGATACCCACATTCTCCAATTCATCATTTACCATGGCAATGCCTCGTCTCAATTTTATTCAAAATAGCCTTTCACAACCATGGATCCGTACAAATTACGCTAGATTAGATTAATTATTCCCAATGTGTACAAATATTGTGGCATTTTAATGTCACAAGTATAGCTGAGGTTTGTTGCAATACAATGAAGGTTTTTTGTTCAAAGGTAAGAATCCACTTAGCATTTTTTAGTGGAACATGTAGGGGAATCAGCTCACATTTTAGAGCGATTGCTTTGCATGCGGAGGTGGTGGGACTGATGCCTGCATTCTCCAAACCTGAATGTTCTATGCACAAGTCTGGTTTCTCTTTTCAGTGGAGTCAGTCAAGCACTGGGTCACTATGCATAGGTTTGGGCATTTTACTCAAAGGCAGCAAATCTTAAATGATAAGCATTGTATTCAAGCAGGGACAAATGTTCTTTTGGCCAGTTGACACAACTTTGCAGTACATCTGGAAGCAATCATGGAAGAGCCTGAACAGGGACTTGAACCCTGGACCCTCAGATTAAAAGTCTGATGCTCTACCGACTGAGCTATCCAGGCTCTGCTTGGAAACCCAAGCAATCTAATTAGGAGCCACATGTAACAGAAGTCTGGTTTCTCTTTTCAGTGGAGTCAGTCAAGCACTGGGTCACTATGCATAGGTTTGGGCATTTTACTCAAAGGCACCAAATCTTAAATGATAAGCATTGTATTCAAGCAGGGACAAATGTTCTTTTGTCCAGTTGACACAACTTTGCAGTACATCTGGAAGCAATCATGGAAGAGCCTGAACAGGGACTTGAACCCTGGACCCTCAGATTAAAAGTCTGATGCTCTACCGACTGAGCTATCCAGGCTCTGCTTGGAAACCCAAGCAATCTAATTAGGAGCCACATGTGCATTACAAGCATGCACAGAACAATTGAAGGGTTTTTCCTATGTATGACTCCCCATGTGTCCCTTTATTATGCTTTTTGTCCACATCCTTTTGACCACAAACGGTGCAACTGAAGGGTCACACCATTAGTACTGTCTGACGATTGGCCTGCCGTTGATTGAGCTTCTGATACACCTGCACTAAAGGGGAATTAGCTCAGATGGTAGAGTGCTCGCTTAGCATGCGAGAGGTGGTGGGATCGATACCCACATTCTCCAATTCATCATTTACCATGGCAATGCCTCGTCTCAATTTTATTCAAAATAGCCTTTCACAACCATGGATCCGTACAAATTACGCTAGATTAGATTAATTATTCCCAATGTGTACAAATATTGTGGCATTTTAATGTCACAAGTATAGCTGAGGTTTGTTGCAATACAATGAAGGTTTTTTGTTCAAAGGTAAGAATCCACTTAGCATTTTTTAGTGGAACATGTAGGGGAATCAGCTCACATTTTAGAGCGATTGCTTTGCATGCGGAGGTGGTGGGACTGATGCCTGCATTCTCCAAACCTGAATGTTCTATGCACAAGTCTGGTTTCTCTTTTCAGTGGAGTCAGTCAAGCACTGGGTCACTATGCATAGGTTTGGGCATTTTACTCAAAGGCAGCAAATCTTACATGATAAGCATTGTATTCAAGCAGGGACAAATGTTCTTTTGGCCAGTTGACACAACTTTACAGTACATCTGGAAGCAATCATGGAACAGCCTGAACAGGGACTTGAACCCTGGACCCTCAGATTAAAAGTCTGATGCTCTACCGACTGAGCTATCCAGGCTCTGCTTGGAAACCCAAGCAATCTAATTAGGAGCCACATGTGCATTACAAGCATGCACAGAACAATTGAAGGGTTTTTCCTATGTATGACTCCCCATGTGTCCCTTTATTATGCTTTCTAGTCCACATCCTTTTGACCACAAACGGTGCAACTGAAGGGTCACACCATTAGTAGTGTCTGACGATTGGCCTGCCGTTGATTGAGCTTCTGATACACCTGCACTAAAGGGGAATTAGCTCAGATGGTAGAGTGCTCGCTTAGCATGCGAGAGGCGGTGGGATCGATACCCACATTCTCCATTTCATCATTTACCATGGAAATGCCTCCTCTTAATTTTATTCAAAATAGCCTTTCACAACCATGGATCCCTACAAATTACGCTAGATTAGATTAATTATTCCCAATGTGTACAAATATTGTGGCATTTTAATGTCACAAGTATAGCTGAGGTTTGTTGCAATACAATGAAGGTTTTTTGTTCAAAGGTAAGAATCCACTTTGCATTTTTTAGTGGAACATGTAGGGGAATCAGCTCACATGTTAGAGCGATTGCTTTGCATGCGGAGGTGGTGGGACTGATGCCTGCATTCTCCAAACCTGAATGTTCTATGCACAAGTCTGGTTTCTCTTTTCAGTGGAGTCAGTCAAGCACTGGGTCACTATGCATAGGTTTGGGCATTTTACTCAAAGGCAGCAAATCTTAAATAATAAGCATTGTATTCAAGCAGGGACAAATGTTCTTTTGGCCAGTTGACACAACTTTGCAGTACATCTGGAAGCAATCATGGAAGAGCCTGAACAGGGACTTGAACCCTGGACCCTCAGATTAAAAGTCTGATGCTCTACCGACTGAGCTATCCAGGCTCTGCTTGGAAAACCAAGCAATCTAATTAGGAGCCACATGTGCATTACAAGCATGCACAGAACAATTGAAGGGTTTTTCCTATGTATGACTCCCCATGTGTCCCTTTATTATGCTTTCTAGTCCACATCCTTTTGACCACAAACGGTGCAACTGAAGGGTCACACCATTAGTACTGTCTGACGATTGGCCTGCCGTTGATTGAGCTTCTGATACACCTGCACTAAAGGGGAATTAGCTCAGATGGTAGAGTGCTCGCTTAGCATGCGAGAGGCGGTTGGATCGATACCCACATTCTCCATTTCATCATTTACCATGGCAATGCCTCCTCTTAATTTTATTCAAAATAGCCTTTCACAACCATGGATCCCTACAAATTACGCTAGATTAGATTAATTATTCCAAATGTGTACAAATATTGTGGCATTTTAATGTCACAAGTATAGCTGAGGTTTGTTGCAATACAATGAAGGTTTTTTGTTCAAAGGTAAGAATCCACTTAGCATTTTTTAGTGGAACATGTAGGGGAATCAGCTCACATGTTAGAGCGATTGCTTTGCATGCGGAGGTGGTGGGACTGATGCCTGCATTCTCCAAACCTGAATGTTCTATGCACAAGTCTGGTTTCTCTTTTCAGTGGAGTCAGTCAAGCACTGGGTCACTATGCATAGGTTTGGGCATTTTACTCAAAGGCAGCAAATCTTAAATGATAAGCATTGTATTCAAGCAGGGACAAATGTTCTTTTGGCCAGTTGACACAACTTTGCAGTACATCTGGAAGCAATCATGGAAGAGCCTGAACAGGGACTTGAACCCTGGACCCTCAGATTAAAAGTCTGATGCTCTACCGACTGAGCTATCCAGGCTCTGCTTGGAAACCCAAGCAATCTAATTAGGAGCCACATGTGCATTACAAGCATGCACAGAACAATTGAAGGGTTTTTCCTAGGTATGACTCCCCATGTGTCCCTTTATTATGCTTTCTAGTCCACATCCTTTTGACCACAAACGGTGCAACTGAAGGGTCACACCATTAGTACTGTCTGACGATTGGCCTGCCGTTGATTGAGCTTCTGATACACCTGCACTAAAGGGGAATTATCTCAGATGGTAGAGTGCTCGCTTAGCATGCGAGAGGTGGTGGGATCGATACCCACATTCTCCAATTCATCATTTACCATGGCAATGCCTCGTCTCAATTTTATTCAAAATAGCCTTTCACAACCATGGATCCCTACAAATTACGCTAGATTAGATTAATTATTCCCAATGTGTACAAATATTGTGGTATTTTAATGTCACAAGTATAGCTGAGGTTTGTTGCAATACAATGAAGGTTTTTTGTTCAAAGGTAAGAATCCACTTAGCATTTTTTAGTGGAACATGTAGGGGAATCAGCTCACATTTTAGAGCGATTGCTTTGCATGCGAGAGGTGGTGGGACTGATGCCTGCATTCTCCAAACCTGAATGTTCTATGCACAAGTCTAGTTTCTCTTTTCAGTGGAGTCAGTCAAGCACTGGGTCACTATGCATAGGTTTGGGCATTTTACTCAAAGGCAGCAAATCTTACATGATAAGCATTGTATTCAAGCAGGGACAAATGTTATTTTGGCCAGTTGACACAACTTTGCAGTACATCTGGAAGCAATCATGGAAGAGCCTGAACAGGGACTTGAACCCTGGACCCTCAGATTAAAAGTCTGATGCTCTACCGACTGAGCTATCCAGGCTCTGCTTGGAAACCCAAGTAATCTAATTAGGAGCCACATGTGCATTACAAGCATGCACAGAACAATTGAAGGGTTTTTCCTATGTATGACTCCCCATGTGTCCCTTTATTATGCTTTCTAGTCCACATCCTTTTGACCACAAACGGTGCAACTGAAGGGTCACACCATTAGTACTGTCTGACGATTGGCCTGCCGTTGATTGAGCTTCTGATACACCTGCACTAAAGGGGAATTAGCTCAGATGGTAGAGTGCTCGCTTAGCATGCAAGAGGCGGTGGGATCGATACCCACATTCTCCAATTCATCATTCACCATGGCAATGCCTCGTCTCAATTTTATTCAAAATAGCCTTTCACAACCATGGATCCCTACAAATTACGCTAGATTAGATTAATTATTCCCAATGTGTACAAATATTATGTCATTTTAATGTCACAAGTATAGCTGAGGTTTGTTGCAATACAATGAAGGTTTTTTGTTCAAAGGTAAGACTCCACTTAGCATTTTTTAGTGGAACATGTAGGGGAATCAGCTCACATGTTAGAGCGATTGCTTTGCATGCGGAGGTGGTGGGACTGATGCCTGCATTATCCAAACCTGAATGTTCTATACACAAGTCTGGTTTCTCTTTTCAGTAGAGTCAGTCAAGCACTGGGTCACTATGCATAGGTTTGGGCATTTTACTCAAAGGCAGCAAATCTTACATGATAAGCATTGTATTCAAGCAGGGACAAATGTTCTTTTGGCCAGTTGACACAACTTTGCAGTACATCTGGAAGCAATCATGGAACAGCCTGAACAGGGACTTGAACCCTGGACCCTCAGATTAAAAGTCTGATGCTCTACCGACTGAGCTATCCAGGCTCTGCTTGGAAACCCAAGCAATCTAATTAGGAGCCACATGTGCATTACAAGCATGCACAGAACAATTGAAGGGTTTTTCCTATGTATGACTCCCCATGTGTCCCTTTATTATGCTTTCTAGTCCACATCCTTTTGACCACAAACGGTGCAACTGAAGGGTCACACCATTAGTACTGTCTGACGATTGGCCTGCCGTTGATTGAGCTTCTGATACACCTGCACTAAAGGGGAATTAGCTCAGATGTTAGAGTGCTCGCTTAGCATGCGAGAGGCGGTAGGATCGATACCCACATTCTCCATTTCATCATTTACCATGGCAATGCCTCCTCTCAATTTTATTCAAAATAGCCTTTCACAACCATGGATCCCTACAAATTACGCTAGATTAGATTAATTATTCCCAATGTGTACAAATATTGTGTCATTTTAATGTCACAAGTATAGCTGAGGTTTGTTGCAATACAATGAAGGTTTTTTGTTCAAAGGTAAGAATCCACTTAGCATTTTTTAGTGGAACATGTAGGGGAATCAGCTCACATGTTAGAGCGATTGCTTTGCATGCGGAGGTGGTGGGACTGATGCCTGCATTCTCCAAACCTGAATGTTCTATGCACAAGTCTGGTTTCTCTTTTCAGTGGAGTCAGTCAAGCACTGGGTCACTATGCATAGGTTTGGGCATTTTACTCAAAGGCAGCAAATCTTAAATGATAAGCATTGTATTCAAGCAGGGACAAATGTTATTTTGGCCAGTTGACACAACTTTGCAGTACATCTGGAAGCAATCATTGAAGAGCCTGAACAGGGACTTGAACCCTGGACCCTCAGATTAAAAGTCTGATGCTCTACCGACTGAGCTATCCAGGCTCTGCTTGGAAACCCAAGCAATCTAATTAGGAGCCACATGTGCATTACAAGCATGCACAGAACAATTGAAGGGTTTTTCCTATGTATGACTCCCCATGTGTCCCTTTATTATGCTTTCTAGTCCACATCCTTTTGACCACAAACGGTGCAAATGAAGGGTCACACCATTAGTACTGTTTGACGATTGGCCTGCCGTTGATTGAGCTTCTGATACACCTGCACTAAAGGGGAATTAGCTCAGATGTTAGAGTGCTCGCTTAGCATGCGAGAGGCGGTAGGATCGATACCCACATTCTCCATTTCATCATTTACCATGGCAATGCCTCCTCTCAATTTTATTCAAAATAGCCTTTCACAACCATGGATCCCTACAAATTACGCTAGATTAGATTAATTATTCCCAATGTGTACAAATATTGTGTCATTTTAATGTCACAAGTATAGCTGAGGTTTGTTGCAATACAATGAAGGTTTTTTGTTCAAAGGTAAGAATCCACTTAGCATTTTTTAGTGGAACATGTAGGGGAATCAGCTCACATGTTAGAGCGATTGCTTTGCATGCGAGAGGTGGTGGGACTGATGCCTGCATTCTCCAAACCTGAATGTTCTATGCAGAAGTCTGGTTTCTCTTTTCAGTGGAGTCAGTCAAGCACTGGGTCACTATGCATAGGTTTGGGCATTTTACTCAAAGGCAGCAAATCTTAAATGATAAGCATTGTATTCAAGCAGGGACAAATGTTCTTTTGTCCAGTTGACACAACTTTGCAGTACATCTGGAAGCAATCATGGAAGAGCCTGAACAGGGACTTGAACCCTGGACCCTCAGATTAAAAGTCTGATGCTCTACCGACTGAGCTATCCAGGCTCTGCTTGGAAACCCAAGCAATCTAATTAGGAGCCACATGTGCATTACAAGCATGCACAGAACAATTGAAGGGTTTTTCCTATGTATGACTCCCCATGTGTCCCTTTATTATGCTTTCTATTCCACATCCTTTTGACCACAAACGGTGCAACTGAAGGGTCACACCATTAGTACTGTCTGACGATTGGCCTGCCGTTGATTGAGCTTCTGATACACCTGCACTAAAGGGGAATTAGCTCAGATGGTAGAGTGCTCGCTTAGCATGCGAGAGGCGGTGGGATCGATACCCACATTCTCCAATTCATCATTCACCATGGCAATGCCTCGTCTCAATTGTATTCAAAATAGCCTTTCACAACCATGGATCCCTACAAATTACGCTAGATTAGATTAATTATTCCCAATGTGTACAAATATTGTGGCATTTTAATGTCACAAGTATAGCTGAGGTTTGTTGCAATACAATGAAGGTTTTTTGTTCAAAGGTAAGAATCCACTTAACATTTTTTAGTGGAACATGTAGGGGAATCAGCTCACATGTTAGAGCGATTGCTTTGCATGCGGAGGTGGTGGGACTGATGCCTGCATTCTCCAAACCTGAATGTTCTATGCACAAGTCTGGTTTCTCTTTTCAGTGGAGTCAGTCAAGCACTGGGTCACTATGCATAGGTTTGGGCATTTTACTCAAAGGCAGCAAATCTTAAATGATAAGCATTGTATTCAAGCAGGGACAAATGTTCTTTTGGCCAGTTGACACAACTTTGCAGTACATCTGGAAGCAATCATGGAAGAGCCTGAACAGGGACTTGAACCCTGGACCCTCAGATTAAAAGTCTGATGCTCTACCGACTGAGCTATCCAGGCTCTGCTTGGAAACCCAAGCAATCTAATTAGGAGCCACATGTGCATTACAAGCATGCACAGAACAATTGAAGGGTTTTTCCTATGTATGACTCCCCATGTGTCCCTTTATTATGCTTTTTGTCCACATCCTTTTGACCACAAACGGTGCAACTGAAGGGTCACACCATTAGTACTGTCTGACGATTGGCCTGCCGTTGATTGAGCTTCTGATACACCTGCACTAAAGGGGAATTAGCTCAGATGGTAGAGTGCTCGCTTAGCATGCGAGAGGTGGTGGGATCGATACCCACATTCTCCA